>NC_057799.1:211065120-211403487 GCF_018294505.1 Triticum aestivum
GTGCCCCGCCGCCGCGTCTTCCCCCTCCGGCGCCCTCCTCCCTCCGCCGGAGTCCGCCGCCTCCTCTTCCTCCATCGCCGGCGAGGCTGAGCCCGAGCCCGAGCTCCTGTGCTTCGATCTGGATCCGGTCAACGCGCAGGTTGACGCGGCCCCCCCCCCAAATTGCCATGTTTTTTTGCATTTTTACAGCATATTGCCTTGTTCATCGTTGCACAACTCCTTGCATGTAGCTCCGATTCGTGCATGTAATGTGTCAAATTGTTCGTCTCGTGATGCTCTACATTTTGTTCAATTGCACCATATTCATTAGAGGTCATCTTGATGCCCAAATCTCTGTTGCAAGAGGGCTAGTTGCTGTTATCTGCTGGTTCTTAGCAGAACTTGAAGATTTGTCATTTTTGTATCTTTAAATATGTGCATCTTATGGGCATGAGCTCTACATGTGTTTTGTTGTATGCCATGCCATATTTCCAAGGGTGTATGCGATGTATTTTTGTGATCTATGTGGTGACTAGCACAAGCATGCAAACTAGGCTCCGTAATGTTTCTGATTTCAGGGACAGTGATTTCTGCAAGTCCTTGTCTGCTGTTATTTTGTTGCCATGTAAACTTGATGCTACAGAGAGATCCATGCATATTTTGGAGATGTTCAGTAAGGATGTTTTGTAGCTATAGTTGTAATTGATCCGTTCCTGCCCTTGTTTGCAATTATGGAGTAACATAGCATGACTCAATCTTACTCTACTTTTGCTATAAAATATTTCTGGCAGATTCTTAACATGATATTCATTTTTGCCAAGCTTATTGTAGTTGATCTATACATGCTATGTATTTGCTCTTGCCATGGTTAGCTTGATAAACATGCCATCTTGCTGTAGGTATGCTTGTTTTGTCATGCATTGCTCTGTGGTGAGTGCATCAAGCTCACAAAGAGGCCTTCATATTATTATTTCTGACATGCTCTGTTTTCTGCCAAGTCTGAAACCTGATAACAAAACTTGCTATGTTTACATGCTTGCCATCATATCTTCTGGTCCTTTTTGGCTTATGGTCAGTAAGGTACTTTTGTCATGTGCATTTAGTAGAATACTGCCATGCCTTGTTTTGCTATGTTATGTTCCTGTAGCATGTTGATTTCGTGCTCTGAACATTGCTACCTGATGCTGTTTTCTGCCATGTCCAGTTTTTCACCAAGTCTGTGATCCTGATAACTTTTGCACTTCTTCCATGCTTGTTTGAGCTTGTTATGTTGTGAACTAGCCGTAGCTCAGTGTTCATCTTTTGTCAAGCATCTCCTGTAGTTTACTGTCATATACTTTGTTGCTATGTTGGAGTGATGTAGCATTGTTGTTTGTTGCATTTTAAGTGCTATCATGCTGTTAATCGTAGATTCGTGACATTCTTGTTTTGCTTGCCATTTGCAAACCGTGCATCCGTTTTCGGTGATCTTTATATCGATTTCGACCGAAATCATCTCATCTTTCCAGTGGCATGCTTGGTTTGCCAAGTTACTGCCATGTTCATCATTTTCCTTCCGGAGCACGCATATGCATCGCATATCATATCTCGCCTATCATACATGTTTTGCATCATGTTGCTTGTGCATTTCTCGTGATTGATTGTGGTTCCGTTTGCTTGTGTGTTTGTCTTGGGTAGAGCCAGGAGACGAGTTCATGAACGAGGAACCTGTTGAGTACGCTTACGAGGATCAAGCTTTCGACAACTCTGAGAACCTTAGAGGCAAGATGACCACCCCTCGAAATCACTTCTATCTTTGCTTTGCTAGTTGTTCGCTCTGTTGCCATGCTGCGCTACCTATCACTTGCTATATCATGTCTCCCATATTGCCATGTCAGCCCCTAACCATCCTTTCCTAGCAAACCGTTGTTTGGCTAAGTTACCGCTTTTGCTCAGCCCTTCTTATAGCGTTGCTAGTTGCAGGTGAAGTTGAAGTTTGTTCCATGATGGAACACGGATATGTTGGGATATCACAATATCTCTTATTTAATTAATGCATCTATATATTTGGTAAAGGGTGGAAGGCTCGGCCTTATGCCTGGTGTTTTGTTCCACTCTTGCCGCCCTAGTTACTATTATACTGGGATTATGTTCCTTGAGTTTGCGTTCCTTACGCGGTCGGGTGATTTATGGGACCCCCTTGACAGTTCGCCTTGAATAAAACTCCTCCAGCAAGGCCCAACCTTGGTTTTACCATTTGCTACCTATGCCTTTTCCCCCGGGTTTTCGTGAGCCCGAGGGTCATCTTATTTTAACCCCCCCGGGCCAGTGCTCCTTCGAGTGTTGGTCCGAACTGAGTAGACTGCAGGGCCCCCTCTTGAAAACTCGAGGTCTGGTTTTACTCGTAGGATGTCTCATCCGGTGTGCCCTGAGAACGAGATATGTGCAGCTCCTATCAGGATTTGTCGGCACATCGGGCGGCTTTGGTGGCCTTGTTTTACCATTGTCGCAATGTCTTGTAAACCGGGATTCCGAGACTGATTGGGTCTTTCCGGGAGAAGGTTTATCCTTCGTTGACCGTGAGAGCTTATGATGGGCTAAGTTGGGACACCCCTGCAGGGTTTTATCTTTCGAAAGCCGTGCCCGCGGTTATGAGGCAGACGGGAATTTGTTAATGTCCGGTTGTAGATAACTTGTCACTTGACCCAGTTAAAATACATCAACTACGTGCGTAGCCGTGATGGTCTCTTCTCGGCGGAGTCCGGGAAGTGAACACGGTCTGAGTTATGTATGACGTAAGTAGGAGTTCAGGATCACTTCTTGGTCATTACTAGATGACGACCGTTCCGTTGCTTCTCTTCTCGCTCTCTCTTGCGTATGTTAGCCACCATATATGCTTATTGCCGCTGCAGCTCCACCTCTGTTGAGGATATAGACCTGGGAGTCACCCGCCAGGTGGGCCGGGTTACTTGTAGGGTCATTGCCAGAAGCCCGGAGCCAAGTTCCAAGATGATGGGCCAGAGATGGGCTGAGACCCGGATATGGCTTAAAGCCCGTAGTACAATCTTCATTGTTATAGTAGACTTGTAGTGTAAGGCAAGTATTGTTTAGAGTCCGAGCCGGACACTCTTATGAGCCGGCCGGGACTCTAAGGGCCGCTGGGTGCCAACCTCCCTATATAAAGGGACGACCCGGCAGCGGTTTAGGGGCGACAACAATCTGATCGAGAGCCGGGCATAGCTGTTTAGCTCCCTGGTTATCGAAACCCTGATTAATACCACCTCAACTGGACGTAGGCTTTTACCTTCACCGTAAGGGGCCGAACCAGTATAAACCCTCGTGTTCCTTGTCCCACTTAACCCCTTCAAGCTTCCCAATTGCGATGGCTCCACGACTAAGTCCTAACCCGAGGACATCTGTCGTGACAATTCCACGACAGTTGGCGCCCACCGTGGGGCTGGCGCACGGTGGATTTGAGCTCTTGAAGGGCAGCTTCGAAGGGCTCAAGGGATACGCTGTGGGCCGGATGACCAAGAGTTGTCGCGGCAAGCTCTACATCGACGATGCGGACTGGGGCCCCGACGCCGGCTCAGTGGAGTACGGGTACCGGGTCCCCTTCGGTGGAATTCATGTCTTCATCGGCAAGATTGGAGAGCCAGGCCCCGAGCCGGATCTCCGCGCCGGTCTCATCGAAACGGCTCAGCGCGCACGACCCGCCCGGGCCCGGCCTGCCTTAAAGCGCGCTTTTGTGGGATGCATCCACGGAGGGGCCTCTGATCCATCTGGGTCTGGGGATGAGGCGGCCGCCGGCTCTGACGGCGAGTCGGCCGCTGATGAGTCAAACTCGTTGTACCAACTTCAAGATGGCAGGCTCATGAGTTATTCCGATGGCAACAGTATTCCGGAACTTTTTGAGCCGCCAAGTCAGGTTGGAGTTTTTATGGCTGGTGCGCAGCCTGTTCAGAACCCCGCTGCCGGATCGGAAAACCCGGTGCCTTCCCCGGCTCAGGTGCTGATGGATCTCACGGATAAGATGACGGCCCTGTTAACCGCCACGGTCGACCCGGCGGATCAAGTTCAGCATGATGCGGCGGTGGCACAGCTAAAATTGGATCTGATAAAAGCTAAAGAGGACCTTGCAGCGGAAGGGATCAGGCTGGCTGCGGAGCGGGCGGCTCTCGATGCCCAGACCCAGCTGATTCAGGCGCAGTCCTTCCAACTCACGATGGATCAGATCGCGGCCAATGAGGTCATGAGAAGGAGGCATCAAAAGGCTCAATCTCGACTCCCGCCAGTCTACGATCCGCGCAACCTCTTCAACACGCCAGGTGCAGGGTCTAGTCACCCGCCAGGGGTCGTAGCACCCGGGTCTGGACCCCTTATTCAACCACGAGTGATGGGGCCTCCCCAGGGGCCCCCTGCCCGCCTCAATATGTGCCAATACCCCCGGGCCATTATAATAACCCGCTGGAGAACATGGTCGCCGCGGCGGCACGGCTGGCGGCTCTGCCCGTTGATGGCGACTCTCCGACGGCTATTGAGACACGCCGGGTCAGAGAACTCCTTCATACAGCACTGGCGCAACAAGAGGCGTACTCCTACTGCCGGGATAGGATCCACTCAACCCCTCGTCCAGGGCAGAGCCCGAGTTACAGCCGGCACATGGTCTCGGCGACCGGCTCAAGTAATGTCCGACGCCATGACCCGCCCCCTGGTCATGGCCCGGCTCATAATGGAGCCTTCTACGTAGCAGACCAAGCACGCCAGGAGGCGGAGCAGGCGCCTCAATTGATGGCTTACCAGACCCCCCCGGCTTATCCGACGATGTCCGTTGATGCGGGTATCCCTACCAGAACCGGGGGTGTCCCTTGTTTGGTGCCAGCTATCCGTAATGAACGTCTACCCAAGGACTTCAAAGGACCTAGGAAGGTGCCTAACTATACAGCAGACTTACAGCCTGCAGCCTGGATTGAGAGTTATGAGATGGCTATGGAATTACTGGAAGTCAGTGAGGCGGCCATGGCCAAATATTTCACCATGATGTTAGATGGAACTGCCCGCACGTGGTTGAAAGGGTTACCGCCAAACTCCATTGGGTCTTGGGCTGAGCTGAAAGCCCGGTTCATTCAAAGCTTCAAAGATACATGCAGGAAATCTATGTCAATCGTGGATCTGACTAACTGTAAGCAGCAGGAGGGTGAATCCACGACCCATTGGGTTCGCCGGGTCAAGGAGATCATACATTCATCGGATAAGATGGATGCCGGCTCTGCAGTCTTAATGTTGGAACAAAACTGTCGCTTTGTGCCCCTAAAGATGAAACTCGGGCGGCTTAAGCGTGACTGTACTGATATGGGTACACTGATGGCGGCTCTTGTCAAGTACGCCGATTCCGATGGTACCAAGGATCCCCCTTCAGATGATGAAAGGACAGGGAAGGGAAAGAAGAACGGCAACGGCAAGGGTCCTCAGTTTAGCCCGGGGAACCAAAGAGGAGGCAAGCGCAAGGCCGATGGCAGCCTAGAGTTTGTAGCCAACACCAACTCTCAAGGTAATAACCAGCGACGCAAGGGGAGGCCCCCTCCCCGAGGCGGCGGGTCAGGACCTTCTCTGGAACAGCTGTTGAATGAACCTTGTCCGAGACACGGTTCTAGAGAGAAGCCAGCGACTCATCTGTGGAAGGATTGTGCTATCATGAAGGCCTTTAAAAACTACAATGGTCCGGGTGGCGGCTCAGGCGCTGGCGGCTTTCATGGCCCGGGCGGCGGGTCAAATTCCGGTCCTCAGAGCGGTCAAGGGGGCTTTAATCAACAGTCTAGTCAGGGTCATCAACAGCAACAGGGGGGCTATCAGACCAACCCAAAGCAGCTTAGCGGTGGACAGTATCACGTGTTCACCACTAGTTTGTGCAAACGAGACGAGAAGCTTCACAAGAGGGCTGTTAATGCTGTTGAGCCGGCGGTTCCACGCTACTTACGGTGGTCGGAGCAGCCCATAGTGTGGAGTAGGGAGGATCACCCTCCCCGGGTGGATAACCCGGGCCTCCTGGCCTTAGTGGTGGCTCCTCAAGTGGGAGGCTATAAGTTCACAAAGGTACTCATGGATGGAGGCAGCAGCATCAACATCCTCTATTATGAGACTTTCCGTCGTATGGGGCTAGTTGATAAGAACCTCAGCCAGTCAAATACTATCTTCCATGGTGTGGTACCCGGTAAATCGGCTTATCCAGTCGGCAAGATCGAACTGGAAGTGGCCTTCGGTGATGAGAACAACTACAGGGTGGAGAAGTTGACCTTTGAGGTGGTCAAGATAAGAAGTCCTTACCACGCCATATTTGGACGGCCGGCTTACGCCAAGTTCATGGCACGGCCGTGTTATGTGTACTTACAACTCAAGATGCCGGGTCACAACGGGACCATTACGGTTCACGGCAGCCGGAAAGTGGCTCTGGAGTGTGAGGAAGGTGACGCGGCTTATGCAGAGTCTGTTTGTGCCACAGAATAGTTGAAATTTTATAAAGACAATGTTGACCCAACAGATATGACCTCTCTGAAAAAGCCAACCACGGAGAATGAACCAGCAATGAAGTTTAAATCAGCTGATGAGACTAAACTTGTTGATTTTGTTCCAGGTGACTCGTCTCAGCAGTTCAGCATCAGTGCAAATCTGGACCCGAAATAGGAAGGCGCGCTCATCGAGTTCATCCGTGAGAATAGGGACATCTTCGCATGGAAACCTTCTGACATGCCAGGTGTACCTAGAGAACTCGCTGAGCACACTCTCAATGTTGATCCAAAATTTAAGCCGGTCAGACAGTTCCTTCGACGGTTTAACGAAGAGAGGCGGAAGGCTATTGGTGAAGAAGTGGCCCGGCTTTTGGCGGCCGGGTTCATTGTTGAGGTTTTTCACCCAGAGTGGTTGGCTAACCCGGTGCTTGTACTTAAGAAGAACGGCACCTGGCAGATGTGTGTGGACTACACGGACTTGAACAAGGCGTGTCCGGCTGATCCTTTTGCTCTCCCCCGTATTGATCAGATCATTGATGCTACGGCAGGTTGTGCACGCTTAAGTTTCTTGGATGCCTATTCCGGGTATCATCAGATTAAGATGGCAGTTAAGGACCAGGAGAAGACGGCGTTCATCACTCCCTTTGGAGCCTTCTGCTATGTCTCTATGCCCTTTGGGCTCAAGTGTGCGCAGGCGACTTACCAGCATTGTGTACAGAATTGTCTCCATAAACAGATCGGGCGCAATGTTCACGCTTACGTGGACGATATTGTGGTTAAGTCCATCAAGGAGGAAACCCTGATAGATGACTTAAGGGAAACCTTCGATAATCTCCGGGTCTACAAGATGATGCTTAACCCGGCCAAATGTGTTTTTGGTGTTCCTGCGGGCAAGTTATTGGGCTTCTTGGTCTCTGACAGAGGAATTGAAGCTAACCCGGAGAAGATCAAAGCTATCACTTCTCTAGCTAAGCCGGCATGTATAAATGATGTTCAGCGTTTGGCAGGTCGCGTCGCTGCTTTAAGCCGGTTCATAAGCTGCTTGGGTGAGAAGGCTATGCCCTTATATCAGTTGATGAAGAAAACGGATAACTTTGTCTGGAATGATGCAGCTAATACCGCCTTCGAGGATTTGAAAAAGCAACTGGCAGAGCCCCCCGTCCTTGCTGCTCCGGTTGATAAGGAGCCCTTGCTACTGTATGTGGCGGCAAACACACGAGCCGTCAGTGTGGCTATGGTGGTGGAGCGTAAGGAGACGGGTAAGGAGCATCCGGTTCAGCGGCCGGTTTATTATGTCAGTGAGGTGCTTATTGAGTCCAAGCAGCGATACCCGCACTGGCAGAAGCTTGTATATGGTGTGTTCATGGCGAGCCGGAAACTCAAGCATTATTTTCAGGGTCATCCCATCACTGTGGTCAGTTCTGCACCTCTTGGGGATATTATCCAGAACCGAGAGGCTACAGGGAGAATTGCTAAGTGGGCTATTGAGCTTGGGCCTCATGGCCTCAAATATGTGCCACGCACTGCTGTTAAGTCTCAGGCTTTGGTGGATTTTATTAATGATTGGACAGAGTCGCAAGTGCCTGAGCAGAAGCCGGATAACACCCATTGGACTATTCACTTTGATGGGTCCAGGCAGCTGGAGGGCTCGGGGGCTGGTGTTGTATTGGCTTCCCCTAGGGGTGACAAGTTCCAGTATGTGCTACAATTGATGTTTCCTTGCACTAACAATGCGGCTGAATACGAGGCCTTACTCCACGGTCTTCGGGTGGCTAAGGAGATGAGCTTAAGTCGGGTACGGTGCTTTGGGGACTCAGATTTGGTGGTTCAACAAGTATCAGGCACTTGGGATTCTAAGGATCCCCTCATGGCGGCTTATCGCCGCGAGGTTGATGTCATTGCTGGGCACTTTCAGGGATATCAAGTGGAGCACATTGATCGCAGGAAGAACGAGGCGGCTGATGCTTTAAGCCGGCTCGGCTCTCAGCGAAAGCCGGTGCCGCCTAACACTTTCCTGGATGTCCTATATAACCCTTCGGTTAAGTTGCCTACAGAGGAGGACTTGGCTATCCCTGACCCGGAGGCACGACTGGTGGCGGCTCTTCATGTCATACCAGACTGGACAATGCCGTACTTGGTTTATATAACCCGGGGAGAGTTGCCTGAGGATGAAACTTTGGCCAGGCAAATAATCCGGCGGGCCAAGTCAATGATTGTTATCAACGGCGAGTTGCATCATCGCAGTGTTTCAGGGGTATTTCAGCGTTGTATTTCCCCTGAGGAAGGTCAAGAGATCTTGCGCGAGATCCATGAAGGGGATTGCGGCCATCATGCCGGCTCAAAATCCCTTGTGGCCAAGGCATTCCGTCATGGTTTTTATTGGTTGACGGCTCACGCTGATGCGGAGGACTTGGTTAGCAAGTGTGATGGTTGTCAGAGGTTCTCCCGACGGGCTCATGTGCCGGCTCAGGAATTGAGGATGATCCCGATCACTTGGCCCTTTGCGGTCTGGGGGCTTGATATGGTCGGGCCTTTTAAACGGTCCAAGGATAAGAAGACCCACCTCTTGGTGGCAGTGGACAAATTCACGAAGTGGGTGGAAGCTGAGCCAGTTAGCAAGTGTGATGCAGCCACGGCGGTTCAATTTATGAAAAAGGTGATCTTCCGCTTCAGCTTTCCGCACAGCATCATAACAGACAATGGCACTAATATGTCCAAAGGCGCTATGGAGGAGTTTTGTCAACGAGAGCATATCCGGCTTGATGTTTCTTCAGTGGCTCATCCCCAGTCCAATGGTCAAGCTGAGAGAGCTAACCAGGAGATTCTGAAGGGCATCAAACCCCGGCTTTTGGTCCCTTTGCAACGGACGCCGGGTTGTTGGGTGGAGGAGTTGCCCTCCGTCTTATGGAGCATCAACACTACTCCTAACAGGTCTACTGGCTTCACGCCTTTCTTCATGGTTTATGGGGCCGAAGCGGTCCTCCCTAGCGACATCCGTCACGATTCACCTCGTGTGGCGGCTTATGTTGAAACGGACAATGAACAGGCGCGCCAAGTTGCTCTGGACTTGTTGGATGAACAGCGTGATGTGGCAGCAGCCCGTTCAGCGATTTACCAACAAGACCTGTGCCGTTATCATAGCCGCCGGGTCAAATCCCGGGTCTTCCAGGAAGGCGACCTTGTGCTCCGGCTCATCCAGGATCAGACAGATGCACACAAATTATCCCCACCTTGGGAAGGGCCCTTTGTGGTCAGTAAGAACTTGCACAACGGGTCATATTACCTCATTGATGTTCGGGAGCGTAAAGATTCGCGTAAATCTGAGGAGGAGACCCGTCGGCCGTGGAATATCGCTCAGCTTCGGCCTTATTACACTTGAGCTACCGGCTCTTGTGGTGTACATATTTATCTCAGACATATATATATTATGATAAGCAATAAAGCAGGACCTCTGTCCTTTTTTCTCCTCCAAATATACGTGTCATACTAATTTGAAAGGAGGATCCGGCTTATGATCGCATTTGAGTCTAGCCGTAAGCAGTAAGATCACTTGGGGGCTTCCTGTTCAAACATGGGTCGTATTCGAACCAAAGAGAACATAGCTGTCGATACCCATTTGATTGGCAAAGTGCCGAGCTCATTGGGAGGTTGCCTTTGGTCATATTTGAATCATAGTGTAACCCCTCTGAGAACCGACGTGGATCGTATTCGAATCAGCGTCGTTAAACAAATTTCAGAATCACTTGGGGGCTTCCTGTTCAAACATGGGTCGTATTCGAACCCAAGAGAACATAGCTGTCGGTACCCTCTTGATTGGCATCGCCACACCCATTGGGGGCTATATGATCGTATCCGAATCTTGGCTTAAACCCCTTTCGGGCCGGGTCTCTGGTCGTATTCGAACTGAAGCCCCTAAGTTCCGATTTATCGCAAAGTCTACTCTGATTATGACAACGTGTGCATGGCCGGGTTTCGCTTGACCGGCTTAATTTTTGAGTTATCTTGTTAATTGAACATCCTGGATGTCATCAAGACAAGTCCATTAGAGTTAAGATACCAACCATGCTACCCGGGTCATTTAATCCGGAGGGTGGTAAGCCGTCTTGAGACTTGTGATTTGCCTTTCTATGCAGATACTTAACGGCACCTGTTAAGGTTGAGAAGGACAAAGGGATAATTATGACCCGGAGGAACACCAAAAGGATAACATTAAGGGATTGCAGCATTCATTACATGCACGATGGCACGGCAGAGATAAATTGTTGCACCTATTCTATTACAAAATTCACCGAGTCTCAAGGACGGAGCGTTGTTCGGTGAACCGCCAGCCGCTTTATGACGCTTGTTGAGTTGAAATCCCCGGCTCGTCTTCTGCTCCGGCTGATCCCAAGACTTCGAAGGTTGACGACTTCCAGTCGATGCCGCTGAGAGCCTCGAACTGGGCTTCTTCGTCAATTAACCCGGCCGGGTCAATTTCGGGGGCGAAGGTGTGCTGGCGAGCCGGAGGAATCAGACTGAGAGCTTCATAGCGAGGGGTTGGAATTCTCTGATTCTCCGCGTTGTACCCCGGCTGATACTTGGTTAAGTCGGTGTCGTTCCCGATGATGGTGGCCACCGGGCGTACAGCCTTCACACATGCCGCGAAATCCTTCTGGTCGAAGGCTGAGCCGTCTTCCTTCAGGCTCGGGTAACCCAGGGCGATGTCTGCCGGGTCTAGCTCCGGCAGGAATGCCTTGGCCCGGCTTAGCGCGGCAATTGCTCCGGATCTTGCGGAGGCTCGGCGTAGCTCCTGGATCCGTTGTGGCAGAACAGCAAGCCGGCGCAGGACTTCGGCCAGATGGGTTGGTACCTCATTGGATAGGGCCACCACAGCTAAGGCGCGCTGTGACCCGGTGTAGAGTTGTTCCACCAGGGTGTACACGGCCTTTAACTTGGTGACCACGCTCTGGTTCAGGTTGGCACTCCTGGGACATGTTTAAATAAAGATCAGGTAAGCCGGTGACAAGGATGAATTATAACATATACAGACTTGATGAAAGCCGGCGAGGTGACTTACCAAAGATAGCAGCCACCATCTGGGAAACCTGGCGCTTTAGGCTGGAGAGCTCAGCGGTTTTCTCATTAAGGGCCTTCTCCGCCTGTTCTGCCCGGGTCACCAGTGCGGCTTTCTCCTCAGCCCAGGCCTTCCGCTCAGCGTCGAATTCAGTCTTCAATTGCTCCTGAGCGGCGATGCTGGAGACAAACTTGGCATTCGCCTTCCGGGTCTCCATCTCTTGAGTTTTTAACCGGCTCTTGAGACCCGCAAGGTCCGACTCAAATTTCTTGCCAGTAGCCTGCATATATTTCCGGGTTATTAAACAGTCATTATATAAGTCCCAAGCACTTTCCAAGCAAAGACACTTGGCACTTGGGGGCTAATGCATATTGAACGTGTCTATCTACGTACTGCTGGTTCAATTAAGTAAGCTGGACTCTAAGTCTACAACATATGCCAAGTATAAGTTATAGACTTGGGGGCTAGCATGACAAGGATCACTATGCGGAAAGTAAGAAGACAGCAGAAGGTTACCTCAGACTTTTGTTGGATCTGATTGACCATGGCGATCTCCGCGTCCCGGCTCTTGTGAACCTGGCTGATGTAGCCAGAAACGAGCTCTCCAATGCTCAAATCGGGGTAGCCCGAGAGATCCAGATTCGCCCGGTGGGGTCGCAGCAGCTCCCCCTTCGCGGAGCATTGGGCCAGTGCGGTCGGCCTCCCCGGCTCAACATACTCCGTCCGGGTAATTACCACGTCCGGGTCGTTAGCCGATGGGGTTGAGCCGGAGGCCTCCAGATTAGCTGACGCTTCGGTCGTTGTCTTGGTGGTCGGGGCAGGGGCTTCAGGCGCCGTATCCATGGGAATGGTGGCCTCGGAGGCGGCTGGCGGATCTTGAGCCGTCGTCTCCGGCTTAGGCAAGTCCGGCACTCCGGCTGACCTGGTCTTCTTTGCTCTTTTGGTGAGCTTTGCTTGGGCACTGAAAAGACAGAAGTGTTAGGCATACAAAGAGTAAATGCAGACAGATAATGTAAGGTGATTGTTATTACCCGGGTGCAGTCTTGAAGGCCGGCAGACTTGACTGCGTGGAGTCACCCGAAGAGGGGGAGGTCTCCTGGTAATTGGAGTCAGAAGAATTAAGTGGTTGACGGATAACACCCGCCAACGGATGAAAAGGGTACAAGTGAGAAAAGACCTCGGTGCGACGCTTCCTTGTCGCGTCGGGTAACCCAGCGGAGAGGTCGGTGTCCTTGCGGGCCTGGGTGAGACGCCGGCTTTCGTGAACCTGCTGCTTCAAAAGAAATTGAGGGTCTTGATGAGCTAATGGATGAGAAAAGCTTACTTTCCGGGTTACCCTTCGGACTTTCAGCTGTGGCAAAGGCTCCGAGTCGGAGGGGAGTAATGTTACCTCTTCAATCACCGGGTTACTGGCGCCGGTGTCATCCTGTCAATAAGCAAAATGATGGTAAAGTGGACAGCAGCAAACAATAAATATGGCAAGAGTTTAAAGGTTTAAGGGTTACCTCTGACTCGGAGCTATCGCTTAATTGCAGCAGCTCCGAAGCAGTGGGTCTGTTTCCTTTTTTGCGAGGGGCGGCTCTCTTGGCGGCTTTCTTCGCCTTCCTGGCCTTCTTGGCCGCCTCATGGTCATACTTGACCCGCCAGAATTTATCATCAGCCTGAGAAATACAGTAATGAGTTCTTAGTAAGATGACAGGTAAAAAAAATGGAAAGGTTAAAGTCAGCGGCTTACCGCTGGGGCTGGATTGGTCTTGCAGAACGGGGCTAGCCCGGTTCTTCCACAGTCTGCCAGGCTCTCGTTTAATAGAGCCTTGGTCTCTTCTTCGGCAACGTCTTCTGGAAGGTCGTTGCGACTGTGCCTCTGCGGGTCATCCTTTCGCCCGGTGTACTCACACATTAAGCCGGGGCGGCGGCTCAATGGGATCACCCGCCATGAGATCCAGACCCGGACCAGGTCTATTCCGTTCAGACCGTTGCCTAGCAGGGCCTTGATCTTATTGATCGTTGGAAGCAGAGGCTGGCGTTCCGCGGCAGTCAGCTTGTCGGATAGCGGATGAGTCGGCTCCAGGCGCGTTGGGCGAAAGCCGGGCAGCGGGCTCTCATCAGCCGGGAACGTGTCTTGGCAGTAGAACCAAGTCATGTTCCAGTCCTTGGGGTGACTTGGCTGTTCTGCGTAAGGAAATAGACAGTCCCTGCGCCGTTGGATGGAGATGCCGCCTAACTCTAGACTTGGACCGTTTGCGCACTCGGTTTGGCGGTTCAAATAAAACAGCTCTCTGAAGAGCAGCAGACTCGGCTCTTCTCCAAGATATACTTCACAAAAAACTTGGAAGTTGCAGATGTTGGATATGGAATTGGGTCCTATATCCTGAGGCCGAAGGTCAAAGAAGTTGAGCACGTCCCGGAAGAATTTTGAGCCGGGCGGTGCGAAGCCCCGGCTCATATGGTCTGCAAAGATCACTACCTCCCCGTCCCTCGGCTGAGGTCTTTCTTCGGACGGGTCAGGGGCACGGTAGGACATCACTTCCTTCTTGGGCAGATATCCGGACTTAACAAAGTTGGCCAGGGTCTCTTCGGTGACGTTGGATTTCATCCAGTTGCAAGTGATGGGAGCCTTGGGAGGCATGGTGACGGTTGGTGGTCTATGAGGAAGAGAAAAATGTCCGGGTTAATTATAAGCCGGGGATTATCATTCAAACTACAGTGACGGCTTATGAAGGGGACTAATGATATATATTGATATGGTGGGTTATCTAAGCTGTCGGGGCTTTCAGGTTAAGTTGGTCATCTACGGCTTACTGCAGTTAAGTCGGAGGATTTTACAGAGCATGGTTCTCTTTAAACCGGACATGTAAGCCGCCGAGATTCAATGGTTGCGTTTTTACTAAGTGTGGTAAACAGGTTTCACATACTACCGTAACTTTTTTGGATCAAAATAGTCGGAGCAGAGAAAATTTTCTAGACCTAAAAAACAGAGGCAGGAGAAGTTCTTGAGGTTGAACACAGTTCTTATGCAGTAAAAAGAGGATTTCTTGCAGATGAAATGAGTTCCGAACGTCTACCGCAGTGGTTTTACGCAAGGATAAAGATCAACCGACTACAGTGGTGACGAGGACTGCCGAGTTTCTGGGCAAAGGTGACGAACACGAAGAACGGGAGGAACCCTACCACAGATCTGTTCTAGCAAGGCAGAGAAGACTCACCGGAGTTGAGGAAGAGCGAAGGTCGCCGCCGTTATCTGGTCCGGGTCAGGGTGATGCAGCGGCCGGGTCGATGAAGATCAGGGGCGCGATGGCGGCGGCGGCAGAAGCTCGGGCAGAGGAACGACAGCGCGAGGAAGAAGGAGAGTGTGAGAAGAGAGTGCCGGGCCGGCCTATTTATAAGGTAAGTCATAAGTGGGCGCGAGATTCAAGGAGACCACGGCGTGGTTATCTCCCCCTCACGGCGCCTCGATTTTCGCAAGGACAGTAAAAGCAGAGATCCGTTGCGGATCTGGCGGAGTAAAAAACGGACTTAATGGAGGATGACGTCACGGCGGATTATCCGGAGTCCGGAGAATGACGTCACTCCGGGTTATGGCCTTCACACGAACGATAAGCCGGAGATTTTTCTGTCGGCAGAGTTGAAGATTGACACGAGCCGGCTCAAGTCAATCTGGGGCCTAATGTTGAGGATATAGACCTGGGAGTCACCCGCCAGGAGGGCCGGGTTACTTGTAGGGTCATTGCCAGAAGCCCGGAGCCAAGTTCCAAGATGATGGGCCAGAGATGGGCTGAGACCCGGATATGGCTTAAAGCCCGTAGTACAATCTTCATTGTTATAGTAGACTTGTAGTGTAAGGCAAGTATTGTTTAGAGTCCGAGCCAGACACTCTTATGAGTCGGCCGGGACTCTAAGGGCCGCTGGGTGCCAACCTCCCTATATAAAGGGACGACCCGGCAGCGGTTTAGGGGCAACAACAATCTGATCGAGAGCCGGGCATAGCTGTTTAGCTCCCTTGTTATCGAAACCCTGATTAATACCACCTCAACTGGACGTAGGCTTTTACCTTCACCGTAAGGGGCCGAACCAGTATAAACACTCGTGTTCCTTGTCCCACTTAACCCCTTCAAGCTTCCCAATTGCGATGGCTCCACGACTAAGTCCTAACCCGAGGACATCTGCCGTGACAATTCCACGACAACCTCATTACACCATCCTTTCCTATAAGCTTTTATAGTCTTGATCTCGCGGGTGTGAGATTGCTGAGTCCTCGTGACTCACATATTCTACCAAAACAGTTGCAGGTGCCGACGATGCCAGTGCAGATGATGGGGTCGATCTCAAGTGGGAGTTCGACGAGGAACGTGGTCGTTACTATGTGTCTTTTCCTGATGATCAGTAGTGGAGCCCAGTTGGGACGATCGGGGATCTAGCATTTGGGGTTGTCTTATTTTCATTTGGATTTTGACCATAGTCGGTCTATATGTTTGTATTTTGGATGATGTATGAATTATATTTATGTATTGTGTGAAGTGGCGATTGTAAGCCAACTCTTTATCCCATTCTTGTTCATTACATGGGATTGTGTGAAGATGACCCTTCTTGCGACAAAACCACTATGCGGTTATGCCTCTAAGTCGTGCCTCGACACGTGGGATATATAGCCGCATCGTGGGCGTTACACAAGCATCCACAACTACTAACGTTCATTAAGGTAAAATCCAACCATAGCATTAAGATATATTGGTCCCCCTTCAATCATGTATGCATCAATTTCTATGCTAGGCTGAAGCTGCTGTCACCCTTGACCTCCAATACATAGTCCTCTCAACATACAACTAACCCTATGGTGTGATCCACACGCGCGCTCATATGATGGGCACCAAAGTACAGCAATATAACCACAAGCAAACTAAACCAATCATAGCAATTCACCAATCACCGATAGGACAACAAAAATCTACTCAGACATCATAGGATGGCAACACATCATTGGATAATAATATGAAGCATAAAGCACCATGTTCAAGTAGAGGGTACAACAGGTTGCGGGAGAGTGGACCGCTGTAGATAGATGGGGGAAGGTGATGGAGGTGTTGGTGAAGATGAGGAGTTGTTGGAGTAGATCACCGTCACACGATGATTGCCCCGGCGGCGTTTCGGCGCCACCGGGAGAGAGGGGGAGAGAACCCCCTCCTTCTTCTTATTCCTTGACCTCCCCCCTAGATGGGAGGAGGGTTTTCCCTCTGTCCATGGCCTCCATGGCGGCGGAGGGGCAGGAGCCCCTCTGAGATTGGATCTCTCTCTCTCTCTCTCTCTCTCTCTCTCTGTTTCCTTCTGTTTCTGCGTTCCCGATTCTAGCCTTTCACCGTTTCTTAAATTCCCGGAGATCCGTAACTCCGATTGGGCTGAAATTTTAACACAGTTTTTATCTAGAGATTAACTTTCTTGTGGCGAAAGAAGGGCACCAACCGCCTTACGGGGTGGCCACAAGCCTCCTGGCCGCACCCTGGGGAGGTGGGCGCGCCTCCATGGATTGTGGGCCACTCAGCATCGTCTCACGTTGATTCCAATTCCCAAAAATCACATATATTGCAAAAAAATCTCCGTAAGTTTTTTATCGCGTTTGGACTTTGTTTGGTATGGATATTCTGCGAAACAAAAAACATGAAACGAATAGGAACTGACACTGGGCACTAGATCAATATGTTAGTCCTAGAAATAGTATAAAAAGTTGCCAAAAGGTATATGAAAGTTGTAGAATATTGGCATGAAACAATCAAAAATTATAGATACGATGGAGATGTATCAGCATCCCCAAGCTTAATTCCTGCTCGTCCTCGAGTAGGTAAATGATAAAAAGATAATTTTTGATGTGGAATGCTACCTAGCATAATCTTGATCATATAATCTAATCATGGCATGAATATTAAGACACGAGTGATTCAACGCAATAGTCTATCATTTGACATTAATAAATAATACTTCAAGCATACTAATAAAGAAATCTTGTCTTCTCAAAATAACATGGCCAAAGAAAGTTATCCCTTCAAAAGCATATAGTCTGTCTATGCTCCATCTTCATCACACAAAGTATTTCATCATGCACAACCCCGATGACAACCAAGCAATTGTTTCATACTTCTAATGTTCTCAAGACTTTTCAACTTCATGCAATACATGAGTGTGAGCCATGGATATAGCACTATAGGTGGAATAGAATATGATGGTGGAGGTTGTGTGGATAAGACAAAAAAAGGAGAAAGTCTCACATCGACACGGCTAATCAATGGGTTATGGAGATGCCCATCAATTGATGTCAATGCGAAGAGTTGGGATTGCCATGCAACGGATGCACTAAGAGCTATAAGTGTATGAAAGCTCAAACTTAAAACTAAGTGGGTGTGCATCCAACTTGCTTGCTCATGAAGACCTCGGGCATTTGAGGAAGCCCATCATCTGAATATACAAGCCTAGTTCTATAATGAAAATTCCCACTAGTATATGAAAGTGATAACTCAAGAGACTCTCTATATGAAGAACATGGTGCTACTCTGAAGCACAAGTGTGGTAAACGATAGTAGGATTGCCCCTTCTCTCTTTTTCTCTCATTTTTTGTTTTCTCATCTTTTGTTTTCTTTTTTGGCCTCTTTTTTTATTTTATTTTTTACTTTTTTATTTTTTTTGTCTGGAGTCTCATCCCGACTTGTGGGGGAATCATAATCTCCACCATCATTTCCTCACTGGGGAATGCACTAATAATGATGATCATCACACTTTTATTTACTTACAAGTCAATATTACAACTCGATATCTAGAACAAAGTATGACTCTATATGAATGTCTCTGGGAGTGTACCGGGATGTCCAGTGATCTAGCATAGCAAAGATATCAAAAAACGCACAAGCCATGAAAATACCATGTTAGCTATCTTACGATCATGCAAAGCAATATGACAATGAATGCTAAAGGCATGTATATGATGATGATGGAAGTTGCATGTCAATATATCTCGGAATGGCTATGGAAATGCCATGATAGGTAGGTATGATGGCTGTTTTGAGGAAGACATAAGGAGGCTTATGTGTGATAGAGCGTATCATATCACGGGGTTTGGATGCACCGGCGAAGTTTGCGCCGACTTTGGAGGTGAGAAAGGGCAATGCACGGTACCGAAGAGGCTAGCAATGATGGAAGGGTGAGAGTGCGTATAGTCCATGGACACAACATTAGTCATAAAGAACTCACATACTTATTGCAGAGTTTATTAGCTATCAAAACAAAGTACTAATACACATGCTCCTAGGGGATAGATTGGTAGGAAAAGACCATAGTTCGTCCCCGACCGCCACTCATAAGGAAGACAATAAAAAATAAATCATGCTTCGACTTCATCACATAACAGTTCACCATACGTGCATGCTTCGGGAATCACAAAACTTAACACAAGTATTTATACCAATCCACAATTACTCACTAGCATGACTCTAATATCACCATATTTATATCGCAAAACTATTGCAAGGAATCAAACATATCATATTCAGTGATCTACAAGTTTTATGTAGGATTTTATGACTAACCATGTGAATGACCAATTCCTGTCAACTCTCTAAATAGATATAAGTGAAGCATGAGAGTTTAATTCTTTCTACAAAAGATATGCCCACGCTCTAACAAATATAAGTGAAGCAAAAGAGCATTCTACAAATGGCGGTTTTTTATGTTTAGAGAAACAGGCAATCCAAACTTCAAATGATATAAGTGAAGCACATGAAGCATTCTATAAAGCCATACTCAAAAGATATAAGTGAAGTGCAAAGAGCATTCTATAAATCAACCAAGGACTATCTCATACCAGCATGGTGCGTAAAAGAAAAAGGAAAAAATAATCACAAAAGACGCTCCAGGAATTTACGCATATCATGTGACGAATAAAAATATAGCTCCAAGTAAAATTACCGATGGTCGTTAGAAGAAAGAGGGGATGCCTTCCGGGGCATCCCCAAGCTTAGTTTCTTGGGAGTCCTTGAATATTACCTTGGGGTGCCTCGGGCATCCCCAAGCTTAGGCTCCTGCCACTCCTTATTCCTTCATCCATCGTGATCTCACCCAAAACTTGAAAACTTCAATCACACAAAACTTAACAAAACCCTCGTGAGATCCGTTAGTATAATAAAACAAATCACCACTTTAAGTACTGTTGCAAACCCATTCATATTTTGTTTTTGCATTGTAATTACTGTATTATAACTTCTCCATGGCTTACACCACCGATAAAATCGATAGTTTCATCAAAACTAGCAAAACAATGCATCAAAAACAGAATTTGTCTTAAACAAGATAGTGTGTAGTAATCTGAACATTTACCATACTTATGTAACTCCAAAAATTCTAAAACATTAGGACAACATAAACAATTTTTATAGCAGTACCGTGTAAAAAATTCAGAAACTTTTGACATTCCAGTAAAAAATGTAAATTCACGCGCTACAGCCAATGTTTCTGTTTTTGCACTGCGCATACCAAACAAGCAATCTAATCATCCTAAAGGCAAATCTTGGCACACTATTTTTATAATACAATGGATTTGTACAAGGGGATAATTATTTTTGTTGAAAAATTTCTGTAATTCAAGATTTGCAAAGTTTCCATGGGCATGAACAAAGTTCAAGGAGCTCCCCCACTTCAACAATGCTCGTCTTTCTTACTTTCACTTTTATTTTTGAAAAAGTTTTAGGTTCCCCTCTAAATTTTTTGTTTTTAAACTTTATAAAAGCACATGATAACCCACAAGTATAGGGGATCAATTGTAGCCTCTTTCGATAAGTAAGAGTGTCGAACCCAACGAGGAGCTAAAGGTAGAACAAATATTCCCTCAAGTTATATCGACCACCGATACAACTCTACGCACGCTTAACGTTCGCTTTACCTAGAACAAGTATTAAACTAGAAGTACTTTGTAGGTGTTGTTGGATATGTTTGCAAGATAATAAAGAGCACGTAAATAAAATCTAGGGGCTTTTTAGATAAAGACACAACTAAGTTAGTTTTAGTAGAGAGCTTGTTGTCACACAAGAAAGTTATTTGTCCCTAGGCAATCGATAACTAGACCGGTAATCATTATTGCAATTTTATTTGAGGGAGAGGCATAAGCTAACACACTTTGTCTTCTTGGATCATATGCACTGATGATTGGAACTCTAGCAAGCATCCGCAACTACTAAAGATCATTAAGGTAAAACCCAACCATAGCATTAAAGCATCAAGTCCTCTTTATCCCATACGCAACAACCCCCTTACTCGGGTTTATGCTTCCGTCACTCAAGCAAACCACTATAAGCGAATCATGAATGTATTGCAACACCCTACAGCGGGAATCCCTCACGCTTGTGTGACATGGAGAGCACCATAGGATAGCACCAATAATAAAACATGCAACTCAAACCAATCACGATCATCAATTAACCCATAGGACAAAGCGGATCTACTCAAACATCATAGGATAGCCATACCTCATTGGGAAATAATATATAGCGTTGAGCACAATGTTTAAGTAGAGATTACAGCGGGTAAAAGAGGGGTTACACCGCTGCATAGAGGGGGGAAGAGTTGGTGATGACGGCGGTGAAGTTGTTGGTGTAGATCGTTGTTGCGGTGATGGCCCCGGCGGCGTTCTGGCGCCACCGGGAGAGAGGGGGAGAGAGCCCCCCTTCTTCTTCTTCCTTGACCTTCTCCCTAGATGGGAGAAGGGTTTCCCCTCTGGTCCTTGGTCTCCATGGCATGGGAGGGGCGACAGCCCCTCCGAGATTGGATTTGTCTCTCTGTCTCTCTCTATTTCTGCGTTCCCTGATTCTGGCCCTTCACCGTTTCTTATATTCCCGGAGATCCGTAACTCCGATTGGATTGAAATTTGAACACGATTTTTATCCGGATATTAGCTTTTTTGCTGCGAAAGAAGGGCAATAACCGCGTTACGGGGTGTCCATGAGGGTTAGGGGCGCGCATGCCCCCCTGGGGCGCGCCCCCTGCCTCGTGGCCCCCCTCGGGTATCGTCTCGCGTTGATTCCACTTCCCAAAATTCACATATATTCCAAAAAAAATCTCCATCAGTTTTTATCCCATTTGGACTCCGTTTGATATGGATTTTCTGCGAAACAAAAAACATGCAACAAATAAGAACTGGCACTGGGCACTGGATCTATATGTTAGTCCCAAAAATAGTATAAAAAGTTGCCAAAATATGTAAAAGTTGTAGAATATTGGCATGGAGCAATCAAAAATTATAGATACGACGGAGACGTATCAGCATCCCCAAGCTTAATTCCTTCTCGTCCTCGAGTAGGTAAATGATAAAAAGGATAATCTTTGATGTGGAATGCTACCTAGCATAATCTTGATCACATAATCTAATCATGGCATGAATATTAAGACACGAGTGATTCAAAGAAATAGTCTATCATTTGACATTAAGACAATAATACTTCAAGCATACTAATAAAGCAATCATGTCTTTTCAAACCAACATGGCCAAAGAAAGTTATCCCTACAAAATCATATAGTCTGGCTATGCTCCATCTTCACCACACAAAATATTCAAATCATGCACAACCCCGATGACAAGCCAAGCAATTGTTTCATACTTTTGACGTTCTCAAATATTTTCAACTTTCACGCAATACATGAGCATGAGCCATGGACATAGAACTATAGGTGGAATAGAATATGATGGTGGAGGTTGTGTAGAGAAGACAAAAAGGAGAAAGTCTCACATCGACGCGGCTAATCAATGGGCTATGGAGATGCCGATCAATTGATGTCAATGTGAGGAGTAGGGATTGCCATGCAACGGATGCACTAAGAGCTATAAGTGTATGAAAGCTCAAACTGGAAACTAAGTGGGTGTGCATTCAACTTTCTTGCTCATGAAGACCTCGGGCATTTGAGGAAGCCCATCATCGGAATATACAAGTCAAGTTCTATAATGAAAATTCCCACTAGTATATAAAAGTGATAACTCAAGAGGCTCTCTATATGAAGAACATGGTGCTACTTTGAAGCACAAGTGTGGTAAAAGGATAGTAACATTGCCCCCTCTTTTTTTGCGGGCTTCTTTGGCCCCCTTTTTTTATTTAGGCTTCTTTGGCCTCTCTTTTTTTTTCATGGGGCAATGCTCTAATAATGATGATCATCACACTTCTATTTACTTACAACTCAATATTACAACTCGATACTAGAACAAAGATATGACTCTATATAAATGCCTCCAGCGGTGTACCAGGATGTGCAATGATCTAGCATCACAATGACATGAAAAAAGGGACAAGCCATGAAAACGTCATTCTAGCTATCTTACGATCATGCAAAGCAATATGACAATAAATGCTCAAGTCATGTACATGATGATGATGATGGAAGTTGCATGGCAATATATCTCGGAATGGCTATGGAAATGCCATGATAGGTAGGTATGGTAGTTGTTTTGAGGAAGATATAAGGAGGCTTATGTGTGACAGAGTGTATCATATCACGAGGTTTGGATGCACCGGTGAAGTTTGCACCAACTCTCGAGGTGAGAGAGGGCAATGCACGGTACCGAAGAGGCTAGCAATGATGGAAGGGTGAGAGTGCGTATAACCCATGGACTCAACATTAGTCATAAAGAACTCACATACTTATTGCAAAAATCTATTAGTCATTGAAACAAAGTACTACGCGCATGCTCCTAGAGGGATAGATTGGTAGGAAAAGACCATCGCTCGTCCCCGACCACCACTCATAAGGAAGACAATCAATAAATACCTCATGCTCCAACTTCGTTACATAACGGTTCACCATACGTGCATGCTACGGGAATCACAAACTTCAACAAAAGTATTTCTACAATTCAGAACTACCCACTAGCATGACTCTAATATCATCATCTTTATAAACTATTGCAAGGAATCAAACATATTCAGTGATCTACAAGTTTTATGTAGGATTTTATGACTAACCATGTGAATGACCAGTTCCTATCAACTCTCTAAATAGATATAAGTGAAGCAAGAGAGTTTAATTCTTTCTACAAAAGATATGCCCACGCTCTAACAAATATAAGTGAAGCAAAAGAGCATTCTACAAATGGCGGTTATCTATGTGAAGAGAAACAGGCAATCCAAACTTCAAATGATATAAGCGAAGCACATGAAACATTCTATAAAGCCGTACTCAAAGGATATAAGTGAAGTGAAAAGAGAATTCTATAAATCAACCAAGGACTATATCATACCAGCATGGTGCATAAAAGAAAAGTGAAAACTAAATGCAAAAGACGCTCCAAGATTTGCACATATCGCATGGACGAAACGAATCCGAAAACATACCGATACTTGTTGAAGAATGATGGGATGCCTTCCGGGGCATCCCCAAGCTTAGAAGCTTGAGTCTCCTTGAATATTTACTTGGGGTGCCTTGGGCATCCCCAAGCTTGAGCTCTTGTCTCTCCTCCTTCTCCTCATATCGAGACCTCCTCGATCTTCGAACACTTCATCCACACAAAACTCAATAGAAAGCTCGGTAAGATCCTTTAGTATAATAAAGCAAATCACTACTCTAAGTACTGTTGCAAACCAATTCATATTTTGTTTTTGTATTATAGCTACAGTAATATAACTTTTCCATGGCTTAATCCACTGATAGGAATCGATAGTTTCATCAAAACAAGCAAACTATGCAATCAAAAACAGAATCAGTCTTAAACAGGACAGTCTGTAGTAATCTGAACATTCACCATACTTCCGGTACTCCAAAAATTCTGCTGGAAAAATAAACAATTTGTATAGAAAGACAGTGCAAAAAGTTTCAGAACCGTTTTACATTCCAGTAAAAAAATCGCGCACTACAGCCAAAGTTTCTGTTCTGCACCGCACAAACCAACAAGTAATCTAAAACATCCTAAAGGCAAACCTTGGCACATTATTTTTATTTTTAAACTTTATAAAGGCACACAACAGAAATAAATGACTCTCTAAAACTTCCGGGTTGTCTCCTTGGCAGCGCTTTCTTTAAAGCCATTAAGCTAGGCATATAGTGCTCATGTAATGGATCCACCCGGATCCCAAGGTATATCAAAGCCAATTTGAATTAGCAGTGATTTGGCATTTAGTAGTGAGCACAAAGCAACATATATCAAGCAATGACGAAGTCTAACTCTCTTTCTATGCATCGGCATGTCATCGAAGAACAATTCATGCACACCTAGTAAAGGCCAATGCATAGTATAAACAGTTTCTTGCAATTTTATCGTGTGGGAAACATAGAGAGGTGGAGATATAGTTCCTCTCTCATAAGAATTGCAAGTAGGAGCAGCAAGCACGTGCATATTATATTCATCAAAATCATCATGTGCAACGGTAAAAGGCAACCCATCAATATAATCCTTAATAAGGGCAAACTTCTCCGATATAGTGTAGTCAGGAGAATTCAAAAAGATAATAGGACTATCATGCGTGGGTGCAATAGCAACAATTTCATGTTTAACATAAGGAACTATAGCAAGTTCATCTCCATAAGCATAATTCATATTGACATCTTGGCCACAAGCATAGCAAGCATCATCAAAAAGGGACATTTCAAAAGAATCAACGGGATCATAGCAATCATCATAGCATTCATCCTTCGGTAAGCACAAAGGGAAATTAAAGAATGTATGAGTTGAAGAGTTACTCTCATTAGAAGGTGGGCACGGGTGATCAATCCGCTCTTCCTCCTTTTGTTCTTCGCTCTCCTCCTCATCTTTTTCATCCAATGAGCTCACAATGTCATTAATTTCTTCTTCCATAGACTCCTGCAAAATATTAGTCTCTTCTTGGACAGCGGAGAATCTCTCAATAAAATCACCAATATCGGAATTGAATTCATAACTCTCATAGCAATATTTAAGTATAGCAAAATTTTCAGGTCTATAAACTGAATCATCAAAATCTTCAAACTCTGTAAACAAAGATTCAATTTCATAAGCACCCATAAAAGCAACGAACTCTTCTATTTGTTCCACATCATAGTAATCATATATACCATTAGCATAAGAAGCTAAGGTTTCATTATCATTAAATTCACATGAAAAGGGAAGGTGTGGAGCCTTCATCCTAGAGCAACAAGTATAATCATATCTCAAGCATAGTTGCCGAGCATACCAATGCAACATATAAATTTGATCCCATAATAGTTTCCCTTTTTGAGTCAAGTGATAATCCCTAAAGTATTCACGTTGATCCAACGTGTCTCCCATTAGAAAGTTGAATGGGGTTTTCTCAGGATTATCAAAGTAGTACATAATATCTTTCACATAATGAGCATCGAGGGTTTTAGGAGGTTCCCCATCTCCATGAGTAGCAAGTAAACCTAATTTTTTTGGTATTTCGTGGTCCATATCCATAACTAAAGATAGTGAACAACTTGGAACAGCAAATAAAAACTACTTACTGATAAAGCAAACAAGCACACACGAGAATATTCACCCCACGCTATAACTCCCCGGCAACAGCGCCAGAAAAAGGTCTTGATAACCCACAAGTATAGGGGATCAATTGTAGCCTCTTTCGATAAGTAAGAGTGTCGAACCCAACGAGGAGCTAAATGTAGAACAAATATTCCCTCAAGTTCTATCGACCACCGATACAACTCTACGCACGCTTAACATTCACTTTACCTAGAACAAGTATGAAACTAGAAGTACTTTGTAGGTGTTGTTGGATAGGTTTGCAAGATAATAAAGAGCGCGTAAATAGAATCTAGGGGTTGTTTAGATAAAGACACAACTAAGTTAGTTTTAGTAGAGAGCTTGTTGTCACACAAGAAAGTTATTTGTCCCTAGGCAATCGATAACTAGGCCGGTAATCATTATTGCAATTTTATTTGAGGGAGAGGCATAAGCTAACACACTTTCTCTTCTTGGATCATATGCACTTATGATTGGAACTCTAGCAAGCATCCGCAACTACTAAAGATCATTAAGGTAAAACCCAACCATAGCATTAAAGCATCAAGTCCTCTTTATCCCACACGCAACAACCCCCTTACTCGGGTTTATGCTTATGTCACTCAAGCAACCCACTATAAGCGAATCATGAACGTATTGCAACACCCTACAACGGGAATCCCTCACGCTTGTGCAACACGGATAGCACCATAGGATAGCACCAATAATAAAACATGCAACTCAAACCAATCACGATTATCAATTAACCCATAGGACAAAACAGATCTACTCAAACATCATAGGATAGCCATACATCATTGGGAAATAATATTAGCGTTGAGCACCATGTTTAAGTAGATATTACAGCGGGTAAAAGAGGGGTTACACCGCTGCATAGAGGGGGGAAGAGTTGGTGATGACGGCGGTGAAGTTGTTGGTGTAGATCGTTGTCGCGGTCGGCGGCGTTCCGGCGCCACCGGGAGAGAGGGGGAGAGAGCCCCCCTTCTTCTTCTTTCTTGACCTTCTCCCTAAATGGGAGAAGGGTTTCCCCTCTGGTCCTTGGTCTCCATGGCATGGGAGGGGAGATATCCCCTCCGAGATTGGATCCGTCTCTCTGTCTCTCTCTGTTTCTGCGTTCCCTGATTCTGGCCCTTCATCGTTTCTTATATTCCCGGAGATCCGTAACTCCGATTGGATTGAAATTTGAACATGATTTTTATCCAGATATTAGCTTTCTTGCAGCAAAAGAAGGGCAATAACCACCTTACGGGGTGTCCACGAGGGTCAGGGGTGTGCATGCCCCCTGGGGCGCGCCCCCTGCCTCGTGGCCCCCTCGGGCATCGTCTCGCGTTGATTCCACTTCCCAAAATTCACATATATTCCAAAAAAATCTCCATCAGTTTTTATCCCGTTTGGACTCTTTTTGATATGGATTTTTTGCGAAACAAAAAAACATGCAACAAACAGGAACTGGCACTGGGCACTAGATCAATATGTTAGTCCCAAAAATAGTATAAAGAGTTGCCAAAAGTATGTAAAAGTTGTAGAATATTGGCATGGAACAATCAAAAATTATAGATACGACGGAGACGTATCAACACACAACAGAATAAAATGACTATCTAAACCTTTCGGGTTGTCTCCCTGGCAGCACTTTCTTTAAAGCCATTAAGCTAGGCATATAGTGCTCAAGTAATTGATCCACCCGGATCCCCAGGTATATCAAAGCCAATTTTAATTAACGATGATTTGTAATTCAGTAGTGAGCACAAAGCAACATATATCATGCAATAACGAAGTCTAACTCTCTTCCTATGCATCGACATGTCCTAAAAGAACAATTCATGCACACCAAGTAATGGCCAATGCATAATATAGACAGTTTCTTGCAATTTTATCGTATCGGAAACATAGAGAGGCGGAGATGTAGTTCCTCTCTCATAATAATTGCAAGTAGGGGAAGAAATCACATGCATATTATATCTATCAAAATCATCATGTGTAATGGTAAAACGCAACCCATCAGTATAATCCTTAATAAGCGCAAACTTCCTGTATAGTGTAGTTGGGAGAATTCAAAAAGATAATAGGACTATCATGCGTGGGTGCAATAGTAACAATTTCATTCTTAACATAAGGAACTATAGCAAGTTCATCTCCATAAGCATAGTTCATATTGGCATCATGGCCAAAAGCATAGAAAGCATCAAGTTCATCAAAAAGGGATATTTCAAACGAATTCAAGGGATCATAGCAATCATCATAGCATTCATCCTTCGGTAAGCATGAAGGGAAATTAAACAATGTATGGGTTGAAGAGTTACTCTCATTGGAAGGTGGGCACGAGTGATCAATCTGCTCTTCCTGTGTCATCAATTTCTTCTTCCACAGATTCCTGCAAAATATTTGTCTCTTCTTGGACAGCGGAGACTTTCTCAATAAACTCGTTAATATCGGCATTATATTCATAATTCTCATAGCAATATTTAAGTATAACAAAATTTTCAGGTCTGTAAACAGCATCATCATAATTTTCACACTTTTCAAACAAAGACTCAATTTCATAAGCACCCTTAAAAGAAAAAAAATCTTCTATTTGTTCCACATCATAGTAATCATATAGACCATTATCATAATATGCCAAGGTTTCATTATCACTAAATTTACATGAAAAGGGAAGGTGTGGAGCCTTTCATCCTAGAGCAACAAGTGTAATCATATCTCAAGCATAAATTCTGAGCATACCAATGCAACATATGAATTTGTTCCCATAAGAGTTTCCCATTTTGAGTCAAGCAATAATCCCTAAAGTATTCACGTTGATCCAACATGTCTCCCATTATCAAGTTGAATGGGGTTTTCTCAGGATTATCAAAGTAGTGTTTAATATTTTCCACATAGCGAGCATCCTGGGTTTTAGGAGGTTCCCCATCTCCATGAGTACCAAGTACACCTAATTCATTTTGGTATTTCGTCTTCCATATCCATAACTAAAGATAGAGAACAACTTAGAACATCAAATAAAAATTACTTAGTGATAAAGCAAACAAGCACACGCGAGAATATTCACCCCACGCTATTGCTCCCCGGCAACGGCGCCAGAAAAAGGTCTTGATAGCCCACAAGTATAGGGGATCAGTTGTAGCCTCTTTCGATAAGTAAGAGTGTTGAACCCAATGAGGAGCTAAAGGTAGAAAAAATATTCCCTCAAGTTCTATCGACCACCGATACAACTCTACGCACTCTTAACGTTCGCTTTACCTAGAACAATTATGAAACTAGAAGTACTTTGTAGGTGTTGTAGGATAGGTTTCCAAGATAATAAAGATCACGAAAATAAAAAATAGGGGCTGCTTAGATAAATAAACAATTAAGTTAGTATAGCGAGTGTGAAAAAGTGGTGGTAGGAGTTGCGGAATTGTCCCTAAGCAATTGACTACGTTACTAGACCGATAGCAAGTTTTATGTGGGAGAGGCCACTGCTAGCATGTCATCCCTTACATGGAATTCTATGCACTTATGATTGGAACTATTAGTAAGCATCCACAACTACTAACATTCATTAAGGTAAAACCCAAGCATAGCATTAAAATATATCGGTCCCCCTTCAATCCCGTAAGCATCAATTTCTATGCTAAGCTGAAGCTGCTGTCACCCTTGCCCTCCAATACATAGTCCTATCAACATACAACTAAACCTATGGTGTGTTCCACATGCGCGCTCATATGATGGGCACCAAAGGACAGCAACATAACCACAAGAAAATTAAACCAATCATAGCAATTCACCAATCACTGATAGGACAACATAAATCTTCCCAGACATCATAGGATGGCAACACATCATTGGATAATAATACGAAGCATAAAGCACCATGTTCAAGTAGAGGGTACAGTGGGTTGCGGGAGAGTGGACCGCTGTAGATAGATGGGGGAAGGTGATGGAGGTGTTGGTGAAGATGACGGAGTTTTTGGACTAGATCACCATCACACGATGATTGCCCCGACAGTGTTTCGACGCCACCGGAAGAGTGGGGGAGAGATCCCCCTCCTTCTTCTTTTTCCTTGACCTCCCCCCTAGATGGGAGGAGGGTTTCCCCTCTGGTCCATGGCCTCCATGGAGGTGGAGGGGCGGAGCCCCTCTGAGATTGGATCTCTCTCTCTTTGTTTCCTTCTGTTTCCGTGTTCCCGATTCTGGCCTTTCACCGTTTCTTAAATTTCTAGAGATCCGTAACTCCGATTGGGCTAGAAGGCGTCCTCATAATTCGGAGGGTGAAAATCTTGTTGAAAAATTGATAAAAGTGGGTTTGGAGAAGTCAAAACTTTAACTAGTGACGTGTCCACTCTTTTGGATTACAAAGACGATAATTCTGATAAATGCTCTTTGATTGAATGTATTTCTTTGTTGCAATCCATTTTAAATTCACCTAATGCCTATGAACAAAATAAAGCTTTTACTAAACATATTGTAGAAGCGATGATGAAATCTTTAGAAGAAAGTTGGAATTAGAGATTTCTATTCCTAGAAAATTATATGATGAATGGGAACCTATCACTAAAGTCAAGATTAAAAATTATGAGTGCTTGATACGTCTCCAACGTATCTATAATTTTTATTGTTCCATGCTGTTATGTTATCATTATTGGATGTTTTACAATCATTTTATAGCAACTTTATATCATTTTTTGGGACTAACCTATTGACATAGTGCTCAGTGCCAGTTGTTGTTTTTTGCTTGTTTTTTACTTCACAGAAAATCAATACCAAACCGAGTCCAAACGCAGCGAAACTTTTTGGAGATTTTTTCTGGACCATAAGACATAAGATGGGCCAAACCGGAGGGGTGCACTTAGGGGGGCACAACCCACCTGGGTGCGCCTGGGGGCCCAGGCGTGCCCTGGTGGGTTGTGCCCGCCTCGGTGGCCTCCCGCACCGCCTCTTTGCCCTATAAATACCCAAATATTCCAAAAACCCTAGGATAGTCAACAAAACACAATTCCAGCCATCGCAAGTTCCAGAACCATGAGATCCAATCTAGGCACCATCATGGAGGGGTTTATCATCCTCATTGGTGCCTTTCTGATGATGCGTGAGTAGTTCATTGTAGACCTACGGGTCCATAGGCAGTAGCTAGATGGCTTCCTCTCTCTCTCTTTTGATTCTCAGTACAATGGTCTCTTGGAGATCTATTTGATATAACTCTTTTTGCGGTGTGTTTGTTGGGATCCGATGAACTTTTAGTTTATGATCATATCTGTTTTATCCATGAAAGTTGTTTGAGTTTTGATCTCTTCTATGCATGATTATTATAGCCTTGTATTTCTTCTTCGAATCTTTGGTTTAGTTAGGATGACTAGATCAATTTTTCTTGCCATGGGAAGAGGTGCTTTGTGATGGGTTCGATCGTGCGGTGTTCTTTCCCAGTGACAGAAGGGGCAGCAAGACACGTATTGATCATTGCTATTAGGGATAACAAGATGGGGTCTATTCCTACATGAATAGGTCTTGTCTACATCATGTCATTGTTCTTATTGCATTACTCCATTTCTCCATGAACTTAATACACTAGATGCATGCTGGATAGCGGTCGATGTGTGGAGTAATAGTAGTAGATGCAGGCAGGAGTCAGTCTACTAATCTTGGACGTGATACCTATATAATGATCATTGTCTGGATATTGTCATAACTATTTGAAGTTCTATCAATTGCCCAACAGTAATTTGTTTCCCTGCCGTATGCTATTTTCTCGAGAGAAGCCACTAGTGAAATCTACGACCCCGGGTCTATTCTTTATCATATTTGCTTTGAGATCTATTTTTATTTGCTTTTGTTTTCAGATCTATTATTCTAAAAACCCAAAAACACCTTGCTGCACTTTTTCTTTATTTATTTTATTTTGTTCTATCGAGAGATCTGTTTATCCAAAACCATACAAACCAATCTATCTTTTACCCGAGAGGGATTGACAACCCCTCTTACGCGTCGGGTTGCAAGTATTTGTTCTTTGTGTGCAGGTACCATTTACATAGTGTTGCTTGGTTCTCCTACTGGTTCCATAACCTTGGTTTCATCACTGAGGGAAATACATACTATAGCTGTGCTGCATCATCCTTTCCTCTTCGGGGAAAAACTGACGCGGACACGAGCCATCAAGAAAGGAATTTTTGGCGCCGTTGCCGAGGAGACATCATCAACATCTATCAGGTTCCTAATCACAAATCTCATCTCCTTGCAATTTACATTATTTTCCATTTGCCCCTCGTTTTCATCTCCCCCACTTCACAAAAATTTGCCGTTTTATTCGACCTCTTTTTTGTTCGCCGTTTTCTCATCAGATCTGTTTTTATGTGCAATCGGGTTTGCCTACTCTGTCCTTATGGCTAGCATGACTACACCTCCCTTGTCACCAAATTTTGAAGTTTTAAACTTCAAGCAAAAACAAGGAGAAAATTTGAAAGATGCGTGGTATAGATTAATGGAATCTTATCGCATTAGCAATCTTAAAGGAGATGCAAGGATTTTGCTTCAAATTTTTTATATAGGGTTAACTTTACATCATAGACAACTTTTGGATTTTGCCGCTAAAGGGAATTTTATTGAACTTGATGCTAATACTGCTTATGAGATACTAGAGGGGGTCTTGGGAATTCCACCAACCAAAAAAGGGATTTCTTTTACTCAAGAAGGGGTTCAAATTTTAGAAAAGTTGAGTGATTTGCATAAACATATGGACGAGTTGCAAAAATATAATGAACCTCTCAAACATATTAGTGGACACATCAATCGCATGAATACTTTGATTACTCTTTGCAACAAGCGGTTGGACATTTTAGATCTCAAGATGGTTTCTTTTCCCGAGAATTTAGGGAAGCGTAAAGAACCTCCCGGGTTTGAGAAAGCCCTTGCAAATGTTGCCAAAACTACAAATGACAATACTTAGATCTATGCATTATGCCTAGCTAGGGGCGTAAAATGATAGCGCTTGTTGGGAGGCAACCCAATGAATAAATTTTATTTTTTTTGTCTTTTTCTTTCTGTTCTTGAGTGTTTGCACAATTATGCTACTGTTATGATTGTGTTTTTATGTTTTAATTAGTGTTTGTGCCAAGCAAAGCCTTTGGGATCATGTTGGGTGATAGTTGATTTGATCTTGTTAGAAAACAGAAACTTTGTGCGCCAGTCACAGAATTATTAAAAATCACAGAAGCATGATAAAATCCTGATTTTTGTGCACAAGATTCATATACCAATTTCCCATGTTCTCCTAATTTTTCAGAATTTTGGAGTTACAGAAGTATTCGAAGTTTTCAGATTGCTACAGACTGTTTTGTTTTTCACAGATTCTGTTTTATTTGCGTTGTGTGCTTATTTTGATGAATCTATGGACTTTATCGGTGGGTATAAGCCATAGCAAAGTTGGAATACAGTAGATGTAATGCAAAAATAAAATATGAATGGGTTTGCAACAATACTTAGAGTAGTGATTTGCTTTGTTATACTAACGGATATCACGAAGGTTTTGTTGAGTTCTGTGTGATTGAAGTTTTCAAGTTTTGGGTGAGATCACAATGGATGAAGAAATAAGGACTAAGAAGAGCCTAATCTTGGGGCTGCCCCATTGCACCCCAAGTTATTATCCTAAGAGGAACAAGCAACTAAGCTTGGGGATGCCCTGAGTGGCATCCCCTCTTTCTTCTAACGATCATCGGTATTTTACTTGGAGCTATATTTTTATTCATCACATATCATGAGTTTTGCTTGGAGCGTCTTGTATTAGTCTTTTCTTGTTTTACTTTTTAGTTTGTGTCATCTATCCTTGCTGGACACACCTGTTTGAGAGAGCCAAAATTGTGCTATGATTTGTTAGAATTGCTCTATAAGCTTCACTTAAATTTTTTGAGCTATGGAATTGCTCTAGTGCTTCACTTATATCTTTTTGAGCACAGTGTGCTTAATATTTTCGAAGAAATGCTCTCATTCTTCACTTAGATTTACTTGAGAGTTAGTAATTTTTTAAATAAGTTCTCTCATGCTTCGCTTATATTATTTTGAGACAAGAAAAACTTTATGCTTATGTTCTTCACTTAGATTTGTTTGAGCTTATCAAAAGAAACATATGAAATTAGTCCCAAAGTGGTAGATATTCAAGAGGGATATAATAAAAACTTTCATGAAGATCATTGGACAAAATAAACTTGATTCTTTGTAATAGTTTTGAGATATGATGATAGTGATATGTGAGTCATGTTGATGAGTAATTATGCTTTAATAAGAATATTGGTGTTAAGGTTTGTGATTCCCTATGCAAGCACGAAAGTCAATAGTTATGCAATGAAATTACATCCTACTTATGTTGCATTATTCGATGTTAGTTACGCTTAATGCTCGCTTATGTGATTTTTTGTTTCTTGGTTGGTTGCTTCTCAATCTTTTGCTAGCCTCCACTTGTACTAAGTATGATTACTACTGGTGCATCCCAAACCCTTTATACACGTTTTGCCACATGAGTCCACCATACCTACCTGTATGCGGTATTTCCGTGCCGTTCTAAGCAAATTTGTATGTGCCATCTCTACTTTTCAAAATATATTTCATTTTTGTGTGCTCATACTGCCCATGAAGCGGCAGGGGGTGGCCAATATTTTCCATGCTAGATGTGTTATTCTCAAGATGAGTGTTTAGTCACTTGTCATTGCACAAGACTACGACAAATGTATTAGGGATGCCCAGTCCCGATATGAAAAATAAATTTACTTTATGTTGTCAAATAATAAATTCGTTGGGAAGTGTTGGTATGGAAGGCACCCGTGGATACGGCTAGCCATGGAAATTGAAAGAATGGTGGAAAAAGGATTAAACTTTATTTTCTGTTTGGGAACCGCCTATGATATATCTAGCATGGAAAGTGTTGGGAATTACTCGGTCATTTTCGTTGACGGGAAAAGTATGCCTCTCAATATGTTTTATCTCTATTTTTCCACTTTGAGCTCTGGCACATCTACAAATCCCTACTTCCCGCTGTGAAGGGCCTTTCTATTTACTTTAAGCAATTTTTATTTTTTATTTGAGTCTCCATCTTTTCTTATAAAGCACCAACTGAGGGCCACTATGATTGTACTTGAGCATTGGGTGTAGCTAATATGCGAGTGTGTTTCATGAATGGATCAATGATTGAGCATGACGGGCTAGGGATAACTTGCTTTAGCATTGATATTTTGAAAGACTTGGTTGCTTGTTGATATGCTTGAGTATTGAAATCTCCAAGTCAAAACTAGACTATTGCTTTGGATCATATAAAAGCCCATATGTCCAGGCTACAAAAGAAAAGAATATATTATGAACATGTTAGGCAACATTCCACATCAAAAATTCTGTTTTTATCATTTACCTACTCGAGGATGAGTAGGAATAAAGCTTGGGGATGCTGATACGTCTCTGCTACCTCTGGAGCACTGCGTTGGTTTTCCCTTGAAGAGGAAAGGGTGATGCAGTAAAGTAGCGTAAGTATTTCTCTCAGTTTTTGAGAACCAAGGTATCAATCCAGTAGGAGATCACGCACGAGTCCCTCGCACCTACACAAACAAATAAGAACCTCGCAACCAACGCGATAAAGGGGTTGTCAATCCCTCAATGGCCACTTACGAGAGTGAGATCTGATAGATATGATAAGATAATATTTTTGGTATTTTTATGATAAAGAGAAATAAAGATGCAAAGTAAAATAAAAGGCAAAAGAAATAACTAAGTGTTGGAAGATTAATATGATGGAAAATAGACCCGGGGGCCATAGGTTTCACTAGTGGCTTCTCTCAAGAGCATAAGTATTACGGTGGGTGAACAAATTACTGTTGAGCAATTGATAGAATTGAGCATAGTTATGAGAATATCTAGGTATGATCATGTATATAGGCATCACGTCCGTGACAAGTAGACCGACTCCTGCCTGCATCTACTACTATTACTCCACACATCGACCGCTATCCAGCATGCATCTAGTGTATTAAGTTCAAAAGAACAGAGTAATGCTTTAAGTAAGGTGACATGATGTAGAGGGATAAACTCATGCAATATGATATAAACCCCATCTTGTTATCCTTTATGGCAACAATACAATACGTGCCTTGCTGCCCCTGCTGTCATTGGGAAAGGACACCGCAAGATTGAACCCAAAGCTAAGCACTTCTCCCATTGCAAGAAAGATCAATCTAGTAGGCCAAACCAAACTGATAATTCGAAGAGACTTGCAAAGATAACCAATCATACATAAAAGAATTCAGAGAAGATTCAAATATTGTTCATAGATAAACTTGATCATAAACCCACAATTCATCGGTCTCAACAAACACACCGCAAAAGAAGATTACATCGAATAGATCTCCATGAGAATCGTGGAGAGCTTTGTATTGAGATCCAAAGAGAGAGAAGAAGCCATCTAGCTAATAACTATGGACCCGAAGGTCTGAGGTAAACTACTCACACATCATCGAAGAGGCTATGGTGTTGATGTAGAAGCCCTCTGTGATCAATGCCCCCTCTGGCAGGACGCCGGAAAAGGCCCCAAGATGGGATCTCACGGGTACAGAAGGTTGCGGCAGTGGAATTAGGTTTTCGTGGATGCTTCTGTTGGTTTGGGGGTACGTAGGTATATATAGGAGGAAGAAGTACGTCGGTGGAGCAACGTGGGCCCCACGAGGGTGGAGGGCACGCCCAGGGAGGGTAGGCGCGCCCCCTGCATCGTGCTCTCCTGGTTGATTTCTTGACGTAGACTCCAAGTCCTCCGGATCATGTTTGTTCCAAAAATCACGTTCCCGAAGGTTTCATTCCGTTTGGACTCCGCTTGATATTCTTTTTCTGTGAAACTCTGAAATAGGCAAAAACAGCAATTTGGGCTGGGCCTCCGGTTAATAGGTTAGTCCCAAAAATAATATAAAAGTGTATAAGAAAGCCCATTAATCATCCAAAACAGAATATAATATAGCATGAAGCAATCAAAAATTATAGATACGTTGGAGACGTATCAAGCATTCCCAAGCTGAATTCCTGCTCGTCCTCGAGTAGGTAAATGATAAAAACAGAATTTTTGATGCGGAATGCTACTTGGCATAATTTTTAATGTAACCCTCTTAATTGTGGTATGAATATTCAGATCCGAAAGATTCAAGATAAAAGTTTAATATTGACATAAAAGCAATAATACTTCAAGCATACTAACTAAGAAATTAAGTCTGCTCAAAATAACATGGCCAAAGAAAGTTCATCCCTACAAAATCATATAGTTTAGTCATGCTCCATTTTCGTCACACAAGAATGCTCTCATCATGCACAATCCCGATGACAAGCCAAGCAATTGTTTCATACTTAAGTAATCTCAAACTTTTTCAACCTTCATGTAATACATGAGCGTGAGCCATGGATACATCACTATGGGTGGAATAGTATATAAAGATGGGGGTTATGTGGAGAAGACAAAAAGGAGGAAGTATCACATCAACGCGGCTAATCAACGGGCTATGGAGATGCCCATCGATTGATGTTAATACAAGGAGTAGGGATTTCCATGCAACGGATGCACTAGAGCTATAAATGCATGAAAGCTCAACAAAAGAAACTAAGTTGGTGTTCATCCAACTTGATTGCTCACGAAGAACTAGGGCCTTTGAGGAATTCCATTGTTGGAATATACAAGCCAAGTTCTATAATGAAAAATTCCCACTAGTATATAAAAGTGACGAAACAAGAGACTCTCTATCATGAAAATCATGGTGCTACTTTGAAGCACAAGTGTGGAAAAAAGATAGTAGCATTGTCCCTGTTTTTGGGCCTCCATTTTTTTGGCCTTTCTCTTTTTTATTGGGACAATGCTCTATGAATGATGATCATCACACTTCTATTTATTTACAACTCAATGATTACAACTCAATACTAGAACAAAGTATGACTCTATATGAATGCCTCCGGCGGTATACCGAGATAGGCAATGAATCAAGACTGACATGTATGAAAAATTATGAACGGTGGCTTTGCCACAAATACGATGTCAACTACATGATCATGCAAAGCAATATGAAAATGATGAACGTGTCATGATAAACGGAACGGTGGAAAGTTGCATGGCAATATATCTAGGAATGGCTATGGAAATGGCATAATGGGTAGGTATGGTGGCTGTTTTGAGGAAGATATAAGGAGGTTTATGTGTGACAGAGTGTATCATATCACGGGGTTTGGATGCACCGGCGAAGTTTGCACCAACTCTCAATGTGAGAAAGGGCAATGCACGGTACTGAAGAGGCTAGCAATGATGGAAGGGTAAGAGTGCGTATAATCCATGGACTCAAGATTAGTCATAAAGAACTCACATACTTATTGCAAAAATCTACAAGTCATCAAAAACCAAGCACTACGCGCATGCTCCTAGGGGGATAGATTGGTAGGAAAAGACCATCGCTCGTCCCCGACCGCCACTCATAAGGAAGACAATCAAAGAACACCTCATGTTTCAAATTTGTTACATGACATTTACCATACGTGCATGCTATGGGACTTGCAAACTTCAACACAAGTATTTCTCAATTTCACAACTACTCAACTAGCACAACTGTAATATCACTACCTCCATATCTCAAAACAATCATCAAGCATCAAACTTCTTTTAGTATTCAGCACACTCATAAGAAAGTTTTTACTAGTCTTGAATACTTAGCATATTAGGATTAATTTCCCTATTTAAGCAAATTACCATGCTGTTTAAGACTCTCAAAATATTATAAGTGAAGCATTAGAGAATAATAGTTTCTATAAAACAAAACCACCGCCGTGCTCTAAAAGATATAAGTGAAGCACTAGAGCAAAAACTATATAGCTCAAAAGATATAAGCGAAGCGCATAGAGTATTCTAATAAATTCCGAATCATGTGTATCGCTCTCAAAAGGTGTGTACAGAAAAGTTGATTGTGGTAAACAAAGACTCAAATCATACAAGACGCTCCAAGCAAAACACATATCATGAGGTGAATAAAAATATAGCTCCAAGTAAAGTTACCGATGGAAGTAGACGAAAGAGGAGATGCCTTCCGGGGCATCCCCAAGCTTTGGCTTTTTGGTGTCCTTAGATTATCTTGGGGTGCCATGGGAATCCCCAAGCTCAGGCTCTTGCCACTCCTTGTTCCATAATCCATCAGATCTTTTACCCAAAACTTGAAAACTTCACAACACAAAACTTAACAGAAAATCTCGTGAGCTCCGTTAGCGAAAGAAACCAAAACACCACTTCAAGGTACTGTAATGAACTCATTATTTATTTATATTGGTGTTAAACCTACTGTATTCCAACTTCTCTATGGTTTATAAACTATTTTACTAGCCATAGATTCATCAAATTAAGCAAACAACACACAAAAACAGAATCTGTCAAAAACAGAACAGTCTGTAGTAATCTGTAACTTACGCAAACTTCTGGAACTCCAAAAAATCTACCAAAATAGGACGTCCTAGACAATTTGTTTATTGATCTTCTGCAATTGGAATAAATATTTTATCAGGTTCTGGTGATTTTTAATAATAATTTTCGTGAACAGAAAGTTGCTGGAATTTTCAGCAAGATCAAATAACTATCATCCAAGAAGATCCTATAGGTTTAACTTGGCACAAACACTAATTAAAACATAAAAACAAATCTAACCAGAGGCTAGATCAAAGATTTATTCCTAAACAGGAGAAAAAAGCAAAAAACTAAAAATAAAAGTGGGTTGCCTCCCAACAAGCGCTATCGTTTAACGCCCCTAGCTAGGCATAAAAGCAAGGATAGATCTAGGTATTGCCATCTTTGGTAGGCAATCCATAAGTGGCTCTCATAATAGATTCATATGGTAGTTTAATTTTCTTCCTAGGAAAGTGTTCCATGCCTTTCTTTAACGGAAATTCGAATCTAATGTTCCCTTCATTCATATCAATAATTAAACCAATCGTTCTAAGGAAAGGTCTACCAAGAATAATAGGACATGAAGGATTACAATCTATGTCAAGAACAATAAAATATACGGGCACATAGTTCCTATTTGCAACAATAAGAACATCATTAATTCTTCCCATAGGTTTTTTAATGGTGGAATCCGCAAGGTGCAAGTTCAAAGAACAATCATCAAATTCACGGAAACCTAGCAAATCACACAAAGTTTTTGGAATCGTGGAAACACTAGCACCCAAATCACACAAAGCATAGCATTCATGATTTTTGATTTTAATTTTAATAGTAGGTTCCCACTCATCATAAAGTTTTCTAGGGATAGAAACTTCCAACTCAAGTTTTTCTTCATAAGATTGCATCAAAGCATCCACGATATGTTTAGTAAAAGCTTTATGTTGACTATAAGCATGTGGAGAATTTAGCACGGATTTCAACAAGGAAATAAAATCTATCAAAGTGCAATAATCATAATTAAATTCCTTGAAATCCAAAATAGTGGGTTCATTAATATCTAGAGTTTTGATCTCTTCAATCCCACTTTTACCAATTTTTGCATCAAGATCTAAAAACTCCGAATTTTTGGGGACACCTTCTAGGTAAAGGTGGCTCATATTCAGTCCCATCATTATCAAGAATCATATTGGGAAACAAAGATTTAATAGGGGACACATCAATAACTTTTAGATCTTCATCTTTATTCTCACAAAACAAATCTGGCTTAGCGGCCATCTTATTAACTAAGGTGGCCTGCTTATCCGAAACTTCACCTATTAATTTTTCAAGATGAGCAATCTGGGATTTCAAACCATAAAATTCTTTAGACATATCATCGAGCTCTTTATTCATATAACCCATAAAGCTTTTCTGTTCCTTAAGCTCGTTCCTACAGAAATTATTATGCTCAAATTGTAAAGTCATAAAACTCCTGACGTTGCTTTCGATCTCTTCTAACCTTTCAAGCTGAAGATCGCCAAATCTAGGTAGAGCCATCATGACAAGCAAGCAATCCAACCCACGAGCAAACAAGAAGTGAGCAAAGAAGAGGCAAACGGAAAGGCGAGGGCGAATAAAACGGCAAGGGTGAAGTGGGGGAGAGGAAAGATAGAGGCAAATGGCAAATAATGTAATGCGGGAGATAAGAGTTTGTGATGGGTACTTGGTATGTTGACTTTTGCGTAGACTCCCCGGCAACGGCGCCAGAAATCCTTCTTGCGACCTCTTGAGCACTGCGTTGGTTTTCCCTTGAAGAGGAAGGGTGATGTGGTAAAGTAGCGTAAGTATTTCCCTCGGTTTTTTAGAACCAAGGTATCAATCCAGTAGGAGATCACGCACGAGTCCCTCAACTACACAAAAAAATAAGAACCTCGCAACCAACACGATAAAGGGGTTGTCAATCCCTCAACGGTCACTTACGAGAGTGAGATCTGATAGATATGATAAGATAATATTTTTAGTATTTTTATGATAAAGCGAAATAAAGATGCAAAGTAAAATAAAAGGCAAAAGAAATAACTAAGTGTTGGAAGATTAATATGATGGTAAATAGACCCAGGGGCCATAGGTTTCACTAGTGGCTTCTCGCAAGAGCATAAGTATTATGGTGGGTGAACAAATTACTGTTGAGCAATTGATAGAATTGAGCATAGTTATGAGAATATCTAGGTATGATCATGTATATAGGCATCACGTCCGTGACAAGTAGACCGACTCCTGCCTGCATCTACTACTATTACTCCACACATCGACCGCTATCCAGCATGCATCTAGAGCATTAAGTTCAAAAGAATAGAGTAATGCTTTAAGTAAGGTGACATGATGTAGAGGGATAAACTCATGCATTATGATATAAACCCGATCTTGTTATCCTCGATGGCAACAATACAATACGTGCCATGCTGCCCTTGCTGTCACTGGGAATGGACACCGCAAGATTGAACCCAAAGCTAAGCACTTCTCCCATTGCAAGAAAGATCAATCTAGTAGGCCAAACCAAACTGATAATTCGAAGAGACTTGCAAAGATAACCAATCATACATAAAAGAATTCAGAGAAGATTCAAATATTGTTCATAGATAAACTTGATCATAAACCCACAATTCATCGGTCTCAACAAACACACCGCAAAAGAAGATTACATCGAATAGATCTCCACGAGAATCGTGGAGAACTTTGTATTGAGATCCAAAGAGAGAGAAGAAGCCATCTAGCTAATAACTATGGACCCGAAGGTCTGAGGTAAACTACTCACACATCATCGGAGAGGCTATGGTGTTGATGTAGAAGCCCTCCGTGATCAATGCCCCCTCCGACAGGACGCCGGAAAAGGCCCCAAGATGGGATCTTACGGGTACAGAAGGTTGCGGCGGTGGAATTAGGTTTTCGTGGATGCTTCTGTTGGTTTGGGGGTACGTAGGTATATATAGGAGGAAGAACTACGTCGGTGGAGCAACGTGGCCCCCACGAGGGTGGAGGGGCACGCAGGGGGGGTAGGCGCGCCCCCCTGCCTCGTGCTCTCCTGGTTGATTTCTTGGCGTAGACTCCAAGTCCTCTGGATCACGTTTGTTCCGAAAATCACGTTCCCGAAGGTTTCATACCATTTGGACTCCGTTTGATATTCTTTTTCTGCGAAACTCTGAAATAGGCAAAAAAACAGCAATTTGGGCTGGGCCTCCGGTTAGTAGGTTAGTCCCAAAAATAATATAAAAGTGTATAACAAAGCCCATTAATCATCCAAAACAGAATATAATATATCATGAAGCAATCAAAAATTATAGATACGTTGGAGACGTATCAGTCTCCAACGTATCTGTGACACCCAAAATTTTATTTGGCTTTTTCAAAACTTTTTCTTGTTTTGAGGGAAGTGATTTGAATTTTTCTTCTAAAAGAACTTTCCCTCTCAACATATTTTCTTTTGTGACTTGTACTTCATTTTTGGTTTCACTCAAAACTTGATTTTGGTCTTGAGGGTTTTCCTCTTTATTTTGGACTCAAACCAAAATGTTTTTCTCTTGGAAAAATGCCTTTTGAAAATTTCTTTGAAAAAGGCCCTAGAGCTTTTGGAAAGATCATTTGCCACTTTCAAAAATTCCTCTTGCCATGGACCAAGGGTAAATTCCCTCCCTTAAACCTCTCCTCACCTTTGGATCATGACTTACTTCAAATCCAGCAAGTTGAACCTCCCCATATGATTATTTTTCCATTTAAATCTTATCAAAACAATTTCTGTCTCCTATTCTAGCCCTTGGAGATTTACAAAGGAGCTACCTTTTCTGTTTTGATTTTTGCCCCCAAACCTCTTTCCCTTCCTAGTCCTTTGAACCCTCAACCAAGATCCATGAAGATCCACTGGTCTTCAGTTCAAAATTTTCAAACTATACTTGCTGCAAGTTTGGACCAGATTTGTCAAATTTGGTGAAATTCATTCAAATCCTTCTCCATAAATTCTGAGAAAAATCAGGCAGCCTCTGGGTGCATTGAGAGGTCACCTCACCAAGTCCCGGCTCCAGGAAAAATTTTCTGCCTGCCAAATCATTCTGTCGAACACCTGCAGGGCATTATCAATGTCAAGTTTAGTAAATTCAGAGTGCAGTTCAGAAGCTGCTGTCGTTTTCTTCAGAACATCTCCTCGATCTCGCCAGTAACCGCGTTGGCACCTTGCTCCCCGTCCCCTCCCCTTGTCCCTGCATCGCACGAACGCCTGGACGCTTGCGGGCGTCGGCGATGAGCTGGAGGAGATGCGCCGCCCCGTGACCGACGCCAGCGGCGGCTTTGCGGCCGCCAGAGAGAGGCGCGGCGCAGACGGCGCCATCCAGCGCCGCCCAAGCCACCGGAGATCACCGCGTGGCCGCCCACTCCCCAGAACGCGCTGCCACTCTCGTCGTGAACCGCTGGGCGCGGAGCGCGCTCTCTACCGCCGTCGAGCCCGTGCGGCCACCCCACCGTGGACCAGCGCCATTACGCCAAGACCGACCAGGATTAGCGGGGGAACGGCACCAGTACACCTCACTGATGCTGCCTGGCCACTCAAACCCCCTGCTAAACCACTGCCTCGCCATAATCGCTCACCGGAGCAACCCCGTTCACGGCCACCCCCTCGATCCGCCTATAAATAGAGGCCCCGAGCTTCAACTCGAACCCACACCATCTCTGCACTCCACCTAGACCGCGCCAAGCCACTGGAAGAGCCCCGAGGGAGCTTTCTTCCCCAGCTCCGGCCGCCGCGACCCGCCACGGGATCCAGCTCGATTCACTCCCGTGCATGCACCTCTGCCTCCCATCTCTTGCCAGTAGCTCTCTAGTGCATCCCTCTTTCTGACCCGCGCTTCAATTCGAGGTTTGCAGCACCCACCGGAGTTCTCCACCATCGCCCGAGCCGCCGTCCGCCGGAGAAAGTGTCGCCGTCGACGTGGTGCTCTCCGACGGTCGAGACCACCACCCACCGACGCGGAAGGACACGCTGAAGCTCTTGGTACACTCCGATCTCCCTATCTCGCCGTGGTTCGACGCCGGCGACCACCGCAGTCTTCGGGCGCCGGCGAGCTTTTTAAACCTGACATGTGGACCCCCCTGTCAGCCTCTATTCTCCTCTCCCTCGAAACGTTTTCTGTTGGCGCCTTCGGGCAAATACGTCTTCCTTTTGAGCTGGCGCGTTTCTTTCCGAAGCGTTTTCTGTTTTCTCAGTTAAACCCCTGGAACTTTTCTGTTTCATTACAGATGAGTCCCTGGACAGAAACCTTTATAACTTTTTAATAAAAAGTGATTTTTGAGTGATTCTTTTTTTGTCAGTCTTGTATTTTTGTCTAGTTTTTTATAGTATTTATTTGGAAAAAATTTGGAGAAGTTTTTATGCACGCGTTGGTTTTCACGTTAGTGCCCGTTTTCGTTATGCCGTAGGTTCCGGAAGAGGTGACGGAGCCGCGAACTTCGCCGAGCTAGACTCCGACTTCTCCGAACCAGGCAAGCATGTTTGAACCTTTGATATGATAGGTGTTTTTGCATGTTTGCGTGAGAGGTTGTGCGTGGCATATGAGTATCGGTGAGTACCTCGTTGCTTGTGAAGCAACTACCCGCATGTTCCAAAGTTGCGATGATCTCTGGTGAGAGATGGCCTAATCATGTGGTGACATGAAGGGTAGCAAGGTGGTACTGTTGTAGCATACCAGCCTTGCGTCATCCGACAAATTCCGACGTTAACGTGGACGGAGTCACGTTATCGTTCTTCCACCTTCCGTGCTACCACATGTTTTCTGCCAGAATGCGGTTTAGTAAGTTGGTAACCTCTTTCCGTGTACACACCAAACAGAGGGGCCGGGATGATGGTTCCATGGCCCTGGATTAAAGCCAGTCATCCGGTCAGGGGGCATGGGTGTTTCCGGTTGGGACCGAGAGGGGGGCACCCCTTAGAGCGCGCGTATAGAAATTTGATCCCATGCTACGCGAGGTTGTAGCCTCCCCGTCTCAAGGTTTTTCTTGAACGTTGCCGAGGGTGATCCCTGGCTTCGGAATGTTGAATGGGTGTGTACTGGTTAGACGTGTTTCTTCCAAAACACCGTAAACGGAACTAGTCCCCGTGACTACTGAAATCCGTTGGCTGTGGTTAAAGTACAAACTCTGCAGAGTCAAATCCTTCCGAGTCATCGTATCCATAGTCAAGTATCGTGATCAGCGTATCCATGTCTATGTCGTAACCTCGTGGTATATCCTTCGTTCCGGTAAGTAAGCTTGAGTAGTAGACTTGGCGGAACGTTACTCCTGTGGATGGACTAACCCTGTTGTTTATCTCATGTCTGATTATTCTCGTGATATGATTTAAAAATTCATGAGCTACTAAGTTACGAAAATAAGCCCTTTATGTGATGTCGCTCAGACGTCCGACTGTGGCATGTTTGTCTCTTACTTTCAATATAAGCCCTGTATGTGATGTCGCTCAGACGTCCGACTGTGGCACGCACTGCCTTCATTTTCTGTTATAAGCCCTTTATGTGGTGTCGCCCCGACGCCCGACTGTGGCATTATTATCCTTGCAGTTTCCTCTCGAGGAGTCATTCAGACCCTCGTTTGGCACCAGTATTACTATTCTTGCAGTTTCCTCTCGAGGAGTCATTCAGACCCTCGTTTGGCACCCAGTATTTACTTTGGGATTTCGGGAGGACTACCGCCCGACTTCTCTGTTATTTTCCCATGCATTATTGTCTCTATGTCTGAACGCACTTGTTATTCCATCCTTACGCTTCATGTTTACATTTGTTATATCTTATGTCCGAACTGTCTTGCGAGTACTTTCATAGTACTCACCTGGCTTGTTGATTTGGCCAGATGTTGACGAAGGCGATCTCTTGGATGAAGAATTTGATAGTGCGTCCGACGCCTAGAGGAGTCCCAGTCAGTCCTGTGCGATCCCGGATATTGGTCACTTGTATTATATACGCTTCCGCCACCCGCAATAAGTCTCCTCGAGCCTCACTCCGACGCTCGAAGAGCTGTAGTTTTCAGGAGTCATATCACCCACTTCGCGGTGATATTTCCACCATCGTTGTTATCGTGAGTTAGTAGTTATGCCACCCTATCCGCCGTTATGTTTTATCGGCATTCATGTAATAAATTGTTGAGCAGTCCCCGCTCAACCTTGTATTATATTCAGTACTCCTTGTATTTTTCTTCTGTGACCAAGATATTGTCTACCAGTGAGAAGGAATTCTTCTTTACTGGTCCGTAAAAGGGATTGGTCTCTCAATAAATATTTTATTGAAAAACCGGTCGTGACAGTATCTATAATTTATGATTGTTCCATGATGTTATATTATCATTCTTGGATGTTTTACAATCATTTTATAACAACTTTATATCATTTTTTGACTAACCTATTGACATAGTGCCCAGTGCAAGTTGTTGTTTTATCTTGTTTTTTTTACTTCGCAGAAAATCAATACCAAATGGAGTCCAAACGCAGCGAAACATTTTTGAGATTTTTTTCTGGACCATAAGACACAAGATGGGCCAAAGAAGTACCAGAGGGGTGCCCCGAGGGGGGCACAACCCACCTGGGCTGGTGGGTTGTGCCCACCTCGGTGGCCTCCTGCACTACCTCTTCGCCCTATAAATACCCAAATATTCCAGAAACCCTAGGAGAGTCAATGAAACACAATTCCAGCCACCGCAAATTCCAGAACTACGAGATCCAATCTAGACACCATGACGGAGGGGTTCATCATCCTCATTGGTGCCCCTCCGATGATGCGTGAGTACTTCATTGTAGACCTACGGGTCTGTAGACAGTAGCTAGATGGCTTCCTCTCTCTCTTTTGATTCTCAATACAATGGTCTCTTGGAGATCTATTTGATGTAACTCTCTTTGCGGTGTGTTTGTTGGGAGCCTATGAACTTTGAGTTTGTGATCAGATCTATTTTATCCATGAAAGTTATTTGAGTTTTGATCTCTTCTATGCATGATTACTTATAGCCTCGTATTTCTTCTTCGAATCTTTGGTTTAGTTAGGCTGACTAGGTCGATTTTTCTTGCCATGGGAAGAGGTGCTTTGTGATGGGTTCGATCATACATTGTTCTTTCCTAGTGACAGAAGGGGCAATAAGACACGTATTCATCGTTGTTGTTAAGGATAACAAGATGGGGTCTATTCCTACATGAATAGATCTTGTCTATATCATGTCATCGTTCTTATTGCATTACTCCGTTTCTCCATGAACTTAATACACTAGATGCATGCTGGATAGCGGTCGATGTGTGGAGTAATAGTAGTAGATGCAGGCAGGAGTCGGTCTACTAATCTTGGACATGATGCCTATATAATGATCATTGCCTGGATATCATCATAATTATTTGAAGTTCTATCAATTGCCCAACAGTAATTTGTTTACCCGTCGTATGCTATTTTCTCAAGAGAAGCCACTAGTGAAATATACGGCCCCCGGGTCTATTCTTTATCATAGTTGCTTTGAGATCTATTTTTATTTGCTTTTGTTTTCAGATCTATTATTCTAAAAACCCAAAAATACCTTGCTGCACTTTTTCTTTATTTATCCAAAACCATACAAACCAATCTATCTTTTACCTGAGGGGGATTGACAACCCCTCTTACGCGTCGGGTTGCAAGTATTTGTTCTTTGTGTGCAGGTACCATCTACATAGTGTTGCTTGGTTCTCCTACTGGTTCGATAACCTTGGTTTCATCACTGAGGGAAATACCTACCGTAGCTGTGCTGCATCATCCCTTCCACTTCGGGGAAAAACTGATGCGAACACGAGCCATCAGTGCTTTGCTTTATGTGATTTGGGTGCTAGTGTGTCCACAATTCCGAAATCTCTATGTGATGTGCTTGGTCTTACCAATATTGAAGAATGTTCTCTTAATTTGCACTTGGCGGATCTTACTATTAAAAAGCCTTTGGGAAGGATTAATGATGTTCTTATTCTTGCAAATAGGAACTATGTGCCCATAGATTTTATTGTTCTTGATATTGATTACAATCCGTCTTGTCCCATCATACTTGGTAGACCGTTTTTGCGAACTATACGTGTCGTGATTGATATGAAAGAATGTAATATTAAATTTCAATTTCCACTATGGAAGGGTATGGAACACTTCCCTAGAACATGAATTAAGCCACCATATGAATCAATCATGATGGCAACCTATGGTTCAAAGAACAAAGATGACAATACCTGAATCTATGCATTATGCCTAGCTAGGGGCATAAAACGATAGCTCTTCTTGGGAGGCAACCCAATGAATAAAATATATTTTTTGTCTATTTTCTTTCTGTTTTTGTGTGTTCACACAATTATGCTACTGTTATGATTGTGTTTTTATGTTTTAGTTAGTTTTTGTGCCAAGTAATGCCTTTAGGATCATGTTGGGTGATAGTTGATTTGATCTAGTTGGAAAACAGAAACTTTTGCACCCAGTAGCAGAATTGTTATGTAACATCCCAAATTTTCAATTTGGAATGTTATACATAGGTCATTCATGCATATCATATTTTATTGCATTTCGTTTCGCGATCCTCGAAATTCTAAGCAACTCAAGGACCCTCGGAGAGAGTTGGGGATTTCACCGTTTACATATTTGAATTTTATCAAATATCGAAACGAGGATCATTTGTTTTATTATTTTTCTCTCCGAAAATATTTCATATTAAAATATATGAGCGGAGATAATATGACCTCTCCAAATAAATGAAATATTGGAGGAAAAATATTAAAATCAAATATTTGATGTTATTCGGATTTTATTGCTATTTTATTTGAATTAGGAAAAATACGCGTTTTTCAAAATTGCATTATAGGCCCAAATAAATGTTCACCTTGTGCCGCATATTTTAGAGGACGGGGAAAATTTATTTCGGGAGTTTTGGAGTCCGTTTAGTATTTCTTTTCTTTTCTTTTCTGCATGTCGAAATATTTTTTTAAAGGAAACCGACTCCGGCCGTACCCGCCCGGGACTCCGCCCGGGGGGGCTTTATAAGCCGGGGCCCCCCTGCCCCGCAGCCCACCCGCCAGCCCAATGCGCCCCGCCGCCCAAACCCTAGCCGCCGCCGCCGCTAGCGCCGCCACCCGCCTCCCGCCGCCGCGCCGCCACCCACCGCCGCCCGCCGGATCTCGTCGCCATTGACCGCCGTTTGACCGGTCGGTTTTTCTTCTGTTAAACCCCGATTTTTTAATTTTTTTCCGGTTTATTTTGTTAGATCGGTTTTTCCGTTGGTTTAGTTATTTTGCGGACATTCGTCCGTTCGTTTGTTTAAACGAACGTCGTTCACCCGTTAGTCACAGACAGCGAACGTTCGTTCGTTAGCCTGTTCGTCGGTTTTTCTTTTTTCAGGGTTTTTCGCGATTATTTTCGATCGTGATTTCTCATCCGATTTTTGTTTTAGTTTATATTTTCGCTCGTTTATCGGAATCAGGCGATTCAAGCGCCTAGATCTTTGTCTCGAAGCCCTCTTTCTGTTAAACCAACTTGAACAAGATTTTGAAACTGTAAAATTTGACTTTAGTCTAGATTAGTAATCGGATCTTGTTTCTTTCGCCGTTTGAGTTTCGTTGCTCCATTTGATTTGATTCTTTTTGCAAACCGGAGTTCTTAAGTTGAACTTTTTGGTTAGATCTTCTTATTTTAGTTTTCCCATGCATATTTGCTTGATTGCTTATGTATGTCATTGTTTGTTTGCGATAGAATTCCCGGAGTGCGAAGCGTGCTACTACGAGTCACTAGGTTTTGCGGATCGTCAGCAAGGCAAGTAACACATTAGTCATACCCTTTATTACCCAGTTTTTATGCATTAGTTACAATCCTCACACATTGCATGAGTAGGATCTCTTAACATGTGGGTTTGCGAAGTAGATGACGAGGTAGAACCTATTACCTGTTTTTAATATCAAACCCTTGGGAGTTACTTCTACGTTATGTTTATATTGCTATGCTATGCTCATAGACGTGGATTGGGTTTGAGTGTATCCATGACAGATGTTAGTTGTTAATTAATGCTTCAACTTAAGGTGGCAAGTTTAATACACATCTGGGTGGATTGCTTGTTTGGGCACCTGGAGAATCCAGTGTTGTCCTAGGATATCCCGGAGTACCCGTGTGATCATCCTACGGTCCGCCACCCAGGCTCAAAGGGATCATAAGATTACTCATGCTAGAAACTTCCGTGTGCAGCAACAAGCCATTATGGGCTCTGGCATAGTTGAGTATGTTGTGTGACCTCTTTCAGTGGTGGGCTAGCAGATGTAGAGGGAAAGTAGGTGTAACTATCCACCCAGAGTAAAGAGTTAATGCTTCTGAAAGACTGTGTCTCGGTCATCCGTTTCTCAAACACCATGTAGTGCAAGAAAACCAACGGAGGAGATCGAGTCTTGTGGGGAAAAGTGCGCAAACCTCTGTAGATTGTACAAACTAATCATGGTTAGCCGTGTCCCCGGTTATGGACATCTTGAGTATCTAGTACTTGGATTATCCTATTGCATCTCATCACTCTAATATAATTTGTTGGGTTGATAATTACCTTTAATTGGGATTGAGTTGGAGGAACCTTCTCAATGATGTTTCAACTACCATGATAGTTAAATAAAATTTATTCCTTTGTTGTAGGGAAAAAATGGCTTTTCGCAAAATCATATAACCATAGAGCCTCCACCAGCCATACATGCATGTAGTGATAGCATTTATCTGTTCATTGCTCTACTGTGTTATATTGCCAGCATATTCCATGTGCTGACCCGTTTTCGGGCTGCAACGTATTATGTTGCAGACTTTTCAAACGACGAGTAAAGGTGCGCTAGGTCATTGTCATGCCCTCAGCTATGCCGTTGGAGTTGATGGACTCACTTTGTCTTCCAAGCCTTCCACTGTTATCGTGTAGATGGCCTTAAGCCATATTTATTGTAATAAGTTCTCTTGTGGAGACATTCGATGTAATAAGTGTGTGATTGCTACTCTGTTATAAATCCTTCGAGTACTGTGTGTGTCAGCATTACCGTTCCAGGGATGACACTGAAGCACAGAGACTTGACCGTTTGAGGTCGGGTCGCTACAAGATGGTATCAGAGCACACGCTGAATGTAGGACACGACCACTAAGAAAAGCCATAGGTCACTCTTCTCTACTCATTTCTGACTCCTCTCCATTTTCTACTCTTTAGGATGGCAGACTCAAGGAACAAGTTTGCACAACCGGATGAAGACACCCCATTTGGACGACACTTGAAGGAAGTCACTAGATACCTGAACATTGGAATACCAAGCTTCACCGGACCTACAATGCCACTTTACCAGAAGAGGAACGCTGGATGATTCAAGTTCAAGTTCCGGGAAGGACATTCACGCCAGTCACGGAGCCTATAGAGTTTTCCTTTGATGCACCCACCTGGAGTCTAGGCAAGAGCATGGCAGCCCACATCACCATGGGACGCATTGGAGAAGTTTACCACAAGGATCTCAAGGATACTATCTACCAGATTTGTGGGCGCCGAGATGAGCAATGGGAGATAGTCAGCACCAGGAAGGACATGTCCATTGCAGCATTCAACCAGGAGTTAAACCAGCACATCCAACTCCTGGATAACCAGATGTGCGCAAGCATGATAGATTTGAAGAAGGAAATGACAAGGATCACCGAGTTAGAGGAGGAACTCAAGTCTACACGCGATGGATATGAGGAGGAAATCGCGACACTATTGGAAAAGAACGACGACCTGATAAACAAGATCGGAGTATTCATGGGAGACCCCGCGCCAGGAGGAGAAGACGACGATTCCACTTGCCCAGAGAACTACATCATCATCGACGACACCGACTCCGACCCCGACGATAGCGATGATGATTTTGAAGACGAAGCTGGAGCGGACATCATGGAGTCTTCCACCGATCAAAATTTCTAGTAGACCACCATATGATCAGTAGTATTTCCCCCATGTATATAGTAGTAGTCTGAGCACTTTAACAATAGTTCTAGACCGTTTGTATGCCCTTGCTTGATTGATTGAGTGATATGATTGTGTTTGCCTCATGTGCATATGGGTAGTATTTTCTCACTAGACCTAATTTCTATTCTAATCTCTTCCCTCTAAACCCATCAGATGCCTCCGAGACGTGACACCGGATTTGTCTTCCCACCGGAGATCACCCAGTTGATCCAGCAGCAGAATGCCTTGTTGCAGATATTAGTCTAGAACCAAGGCAACAACAACAACAATAACAACAACAACAACAACAACAACCCTCCTCCAGTTGACAACTTAGCACGTTTTCTGAGGTTATAGCCGCCGGTGTTTTCCAGTAGCACTGAGCCAATAGTTGCAGATGACTGGTTACGCAGGATTGGAAGGGAGTTGAGCACCACAGGTTGCACGGATGCAGAGAAGGTGCGTTTTGCCGCACATCAGTTGGATGGACCAGCAGCGTCATGGTGGGAGAATTACACAGCCACTTTTCCCATAGCCAATGTCACTTGGGATCAAATTCAGCAAGCATTCCGCACAGCCCATGTCTCAACTGGAGCTATGAGCATGAAGAAGCGTGAGTTTCGCAACTTACGCCAGGGGAATCGTACTACGTAGATGAGTTTAGTAAGCTATCTCGTTATGCCCCTGATGATGTGGCCACGGATGCCGCGAAGCAGGAGAAGTTTATGGAAGGGCTAAATGATGAGATGAGCATGCAGTTGATGGTGGCAACATTCAACAACTACCAGGAGTTGGTAGACAAGGCTCTTATGATTGAAGGGAAGCAGCAGCAGATTAAGAGCCGCAAGAGGAAGTATGGACAAGGAAAGCTCAATTCTGGAGCTCAGCAGAAGCCTCGTTTCACCCCGAACTCGGGAGGACTTGTCCATAACCATGGAGGTCACAATCACAATGGAGGGAGTTCCCACAACCACAATGGCTCCAAGAATGGAAACGGGAATGGAGCAGGCAGCAATCAGAACCGCTCTAACCCAGCCACACCCTCCAAGAAGGACCTAAGTCACATTACTTGTTTCAAGTGCGGGAAGACTGGACACTATGCCAATGAGTGCCCGGAAGCAAAGAATAGCAATGGCAATGGAAGCGCTGGGAAGAAGCCCAACCCTTTCAATAGGGGACAAGTGAACCACGTGAACGTGGAGGAAGTTGAGGAGCAACCTGATGCAGTTATTGGTAAGTTTCTGGTTACGTCTTTTACTGCAATTGTTCTTTTCGATACTGGTGCATCGCATTCATACATATCAAGGGGATTCGTGGATAAGTATACGTTGCCCACCAAGGTACTTAGGACACCAATGTTAGTAAGCTCGCCAGGAGCAGAATATATGGCAAGTCAAGGATGTTTTTAGATGCCATTGACCATTGGAAGCCATGTTTTCCCCTCGGATCTGATAATTTTGGAGTCACAAGGTTTGGATGTGATACTAGGAATGGATTGGCTATCGATGTATGGAGGAAACATCGATTGCGCGATTAAGTCAATTTTGCTCACTACCCCGGAGGGAAAAAGGATCAAGTATGTATCCAGGCATTCGCCAAGGAGGACCCAAGTAAATTCTATCACGGGAGTTGTTCAGGAGGAAGTGCCGGTAGTTAAGGATTACCGGATGTATTTCCGAAAGAATTACCAGGCATGCCACCAGATCGAGATATCGAGTTTTTGATAGAGCTGTTGCCAGGCACCGGGCCTATATTGAAGAGACCATACCGGATGCCCGCAAATGATCTAGAGGAGATTAAGAAGAAGATTAAGGAGTTATTGGAGAAAGGTTACATTCGAAGAAGTTCATCACCATGGGGAGCCCCAGTGTTCTTGGTTGAGAAGAAGGATGGATCCTTAAGGATGGTTGTTGATTATCGTGCTTTGAATGAAGTAACAATCAAGAATAAGTATCCACTGCCGATGATCAATGATTTGTTTGACCAGTTGCAAGGAGCTAAGGTGTTTTCGAAGATTGATCTGCGATCAGGATATCACCAGTTGAAGATTCGGGAGAAGGATATACCTAAGATAGCCTTCACCACAAGGTACGAGCTGTATGAGTATATGGTTATGTCAATTGGATTGACTAACGCCCCTGCCTATTTCATGAGTATGATGAACAAAGTGTTCATGGAGTTCTTGGATAAGTTTGTCGTGGTGTTTATAGATGATATCTTGGTATACTCGAAGAATGAAGAGGAGCACAAGGAACATTTGCGTTTGGTTCTCGAGAAGCTCAGGGAACACCAGTTGTATGCCAAGTTCAGCAAATGTGAGTTTTGGTTGAAGGAAGTTGGATTTCTTGGACATGTTATATCAGGAGAAGGTATAGCAGTGGATCCCACCAAGGTTCAGTCAGTCACTGAGTGGTTGGCACCCACCTCGGTCGGAGAGATCCGCAATTTTCTTGGACTCGCGGGATACTATCAGAGATTTATTGAAAATTTCTCTAAGATTGCAAAGCCTATGACGGCATTGTTGAAGAAGGACACTAAGTTCCATTGGACTGATGAATGTGAAGCAAGTTTCCAGGAGTTGAAGAAACGTTTGACTACAGCCCCAGTGCTGATTCTGTCGGATATACGCAAGGATTTCCAAGTGTATTGCGACGCATCTCGCTTAGGACTTGGAGGAGTACTTATGCAAGACGGGAGAGTTGTTTCGTATGCCTCACGACAACTGAAACCGCACGAGTTGAATTATGCCACGCATGATTTGGAGTTAGCAGCCGTGGTACATGCGCTCAAGACCTAGAGACATTTTCTTATTGGAAACCGTTGCGATGTGTACACGGATCACAACAGTTTGAAGTACATCTTTACTCAGAAGGAGTTGAACCTCAGGCAGAGGAGATGGTTGGAGCTCATAAAGGATTATGACATGAAGCTACATTATCATCCAGGAAAGGCCAATGTCGTAGTAGACGCTTTGAGCCGAAAGAGTTATGTCAATACCCTCGTAAGCGGAGGAATGCCAAAGGAGTTGGTAGAAGATCTCAGGGAGCTAAGTTTGGAGATAGTCCCGAGAGGATTTGTTGCAGCAATGGAAGTTCAGTCAACATTGTTGGGAAAAATTCAAGAAGCTCAGAAGGATGACAAGGAGATTGCCGAGATAAAGGAGAAGATGAGTGAAGGGAAAGCCAAAGGTTTTCGTGAGGATGAGCATGACACCTTATGGTTTGAGGACCGGATATATGTGCCCAATAATATGGAGATCAGGAAGTTGATACTATAGGAAGCTCATGACTCGCCATACTCGATACACCCCGGAAACACCAAGATGTATTTGGATTTGAAGGAGCGTTTCTGGTGGACCGGTATGAAGAAGGATATTGCCGAGTATGTAGCAGTATGTGATGTATGTCAAAGAGTGAAGGCAGAACATCAGAAGCCAGCAGGATTACTGGAGCCTATGCCGATACCCGAATGGAAGTGGGATAAGCTTGGCATGGATTTTATCACCGGATTGCCCAGGACCCGATCGAGATATGATTCTATCTGGGTAGTAGTGGATCGCTTGACCAAAGTAGCCCACTTTATCCCAGTGAAAACAACCTATACAAGTGCGAATTTGGCCAAGATATACATGACCAGGATCGTATGTCTGCCCGGAGTTCCGAGGACCATCGTATTAGACAGAGGAACACAGTTTACTTCAAAGTTTTGGCACCAGCTGCATCAGACTTTGGGAACCAGCCTAGAGTTTAGTACAGCTTTTCACCCGCAGATAGATGGACAGACCAAGAGAGTCAATCAGATTTTGGAGGACATGTTCTGAGCTTGTGCGCTAGATTACGGATCTAGTTTGGATGACAACTTGCCCTACGCGGAGTTCTTGTACAACAGCAGCTACCAGACCAGTTTGAAGATGGCACCTTGAAAGAACATGCAGTGCCCCCATGTTTGGTTTTGGTAATTGATGACAATCTCTATGGACTAATGGTTGCCTTGAGTTATATTTGAAGGATTTGTCCATAGGCATTTCTTGAAGTCCATGTGTTGGTTTCAAGGAGTTTATGTGGTGACCAAGGTGTTATTAAGGAATTATCCAAAGATTGGTCATGTGAGAGTAGAGCTTATTGCAAGCATGTCTTGAAGAAGAAGATTGTGTGATCATTCATGTTTATCTTCAAGACATCATCCAAATGAAGAGAGTTGGAAAGAGTCAAGGTTGATCAAGACTAAGTCAAGAGTGAATCAAGTTGATCAACACACAAAGCACACAAGTTGTACCGAGAGGGATCAAGCGATCCCATGGTGTGGTAAGCATTGTCAATTACGCTTTGTGTACTAACCCATGATCTTCATGAGAGTTCTTTGTGGGGTTAGGTTGCGGTGTGCAAGTTCAAGTGAAGCATCATGAAGAGATCAAATGCTTGAAGCTTGCCGTCCATTGTGGCGACAATGGACTTGTGAAGATGTTGCGGTGTGCAAGTTCAAGTGAAGCATCATGAAGAGATCAAATGCTTGAAGCTTGCCGTCCATTGTGGTGACAATGGACTTGTGAAGATGTGCGGAAGAGTGGCTCACCCATAGTGGAGTATGGGGGAGCAATCAACTAGTCTTCATCGAGCCAACACAACCAAGAAAGGTGGTCCAACTTGAGGGAGTCAAGATCGTCATCATCTAGCTCAAGTGGACCATGTGCAAGGCAAAGGTTTGCTCTTGATAGGTTTTCTATTTTACCGGTCTCATGATGGTAGTTGGGAGACCGGGTTATAGGATCGATGACGTACTATCAAGGGGGGCTCTCGATGAGTAGCTTGATCGTATCGTTCATAGAGAGCTCAAATCATTGCATCCTTGCATCATCTTTGTTGGTTCTTGTTTGGTTCTTCTCTTTGTGAGTTTTGGAGCTTATGGTCATCTTGATGACAAGCTCGAGTTCATCGAAAACGGAGTTCACTCGCATCTTCTATGATGTTTTCGATGTTGGAGGTTATGCCGGTTCTTCTCGGTTGGAGGTTTCACTCCTCTATTTGTTGGCATACCTCCCCTGCCTTTTGATGCTACTCGTCTTTCTCAATCCAACAAGCTTGAGTTTGCTCAATTCGGAGCTCATATGCAGAAGTTATGGCAGTTTTGGTTTCCTAGCGGTAGTACCGCGGGCCGGAGCGGTAGTACCGCTTGGGTGCTACAAGCGGTAGTACCGCTCTAGAGCGGTAGTACCGCTCCAGAGCGGTAGTACCGCTGGTGGCCCCAGCCGTAGTACCGCTACGGTCTCGTACTAGTACCGCCTCGATTCGAGGGGTCTTTTTCGTGTCGGGTTTTACGGTACTAGCCGCGGCAGTGGGGGCCGTAGTACCGCTCGTATGCGGTAGTACCGCCCTGCCACCGCGGTAGTACCGCTCTAGGCTCAGCGGCAGTACCGGGAGGGGGAGCGGTAGTACCGCTTATAGGGGCAAGCGGTAGTACCGCTGGCCAAGCGGTAGTACCGCTCTCTGCGGGGCTGAAGTGGGGGTAACGGTTGGATTGTTCCCCCCACTATATAAGGAGGTCATCTTCCCCAATGAACCTCATCTCTTGAGCTCGTGTTCTTCCCCCATTGTTGACCTTCTTCGAGCTTGCTAACTCTCAATCCCTCCATGGATTCTTGCTAGTTTTTGAGGGAAAAGAGAGAGGAGATCTAGATCCACATTTCCACCAATCACTTTCTCCTCTTTGTGAGGGGAACCCCTTGGATCTAGATCTTGGTGTTCTCCTTCTTGTTCTTCCTCTCTTTTTCCTCCCTAGCATTAGTTGCTTCGGTGGGATTTGAGAGAGAAGGACTTGGGCACTTCGTGTGCCCTTGCCATTGCATTTGGTGCATCGGTTTGAGTTCTCCACGGTGATACGTGGAAGTTACAAGTTGAGAAGCTTATTACTCTTGGGTGCTTGGTACCCTTGAGCTTGTTCCTCTTGGGTGCTTGGGCGCCCTAGACGGTTGGTGGTGTTCGGAGCTCAATCATTGTGGTGTAAAGCTCCGGGCAAGCGTCGGGGTCTCCAATTAGGTTGTGGAGATCGCCCCGAGCAATTTGACGGGTACCGGTGACCGCCCCCAAGGGTTGCCAAAGTGTACAGGTTCGGTGACTGCCCCCAAGGGTTGCCATTTGTACGGGTTCGGTGACCGCCCTCAAGGGTCCCTTAGTGGAATCACGGCATCTTGCATTGTGCGAGGGCGTGAGGAGATTACGGTGGCCCTAGTGGCTTCTTGGGGAGCATTGTGCCTCCACACCGCTCCAAACGGAGATTAGCATCCGCAAGGGTGTGAACTTCGGGATACATCATCGTCTCCGCATGCCTCGGTTATCTCTTACCCGAACCCTTTACTTATGCACTTTACTTTGTGATAGCCATATTGTTTCTTGTCATATATCTTGCTATCACTTAGTTGTTTATCTTGCTTAGCATAAGTTGTTGGTGCACATAGGTGAGCCTAGTTGTTGTAGATTTTGTGCTTGTCAAATTAACCGCTAGGTTTATTTCGCATTTGTTCAAGCCGAAACCGTAATTATTTTAAAGTGCCTATTCACCGCCCCCCCCTCTAGGCGACATCCACGATCTTTCACACCTTTCAAAGCTCTGTACGGAAGAAGATGCCGAACACCGTTGATGTGGGATGATGTTGGAGACCACCAGTTGTTTGGACCGGATTTGATTAAGGAATCTGAAGAGAAGGTTAAGCTGATTCGGGATAGACTGAAGGTAGCTCAGTCCCGACAGAAGATTTACGCAGATTCAAAACGCAAGGAGGTAGTCTATGAAATCAAAGATAGAGCGTATCTGCGAGTTTTACCTCTTCGAGGAGTTAAACGTTTTGGAGTTAAAGGAAAGTTAGCCCCGAGATTTGTGGGACCATACTGTGTTTTGGAACGCATGGGAGAGGTTGCCTACAAGTTGGAGTTACCCGAAGGACTGTCAGGAGTGCATGATGTGTTTCACGTTTCCCAGTTGAAGAAGTGCCATGCAGTGATGGCCGATATTCCTCTGAGAGATACAGTGCCCCTGGAAGCGATTCAGTTGGACAGTGATTTGACATATGAGGAGAAACGTGTCAAGATTCTAGAGTTTGCCAGCCGAGTTACTCGCAGCAAGGTTATCAAGTTTCGCAAAGTACAGTGGAGCCACCATACTAAGGATGAAGCCACTTGGGAACGAGAGGATGATCCGCGCAAAGACCACCCGCACCTATTTTCTAGCCAACCCGAATCTCGAGGGCGAGATTCACCTTAAGGGGGGTAGGTTTGTAACATCCCAAATTTTCAATTTGGAATGTTATACATAGGTCATTCATGCATATCATATTTTATTGCATTTCGTTTCGCGATCCTCAAAATTCTAAGAAACTCAAGGACCCTCGGAGAGAGTTGGGGATTTCACCGTTTTCATATTTGGATTTTATCAAATATCGAAACGAGGATCATTTGTTTTATTATTTTTCTCTCCAAAAATATTTCATACTAAAATATATGAGGGAAGATAATATGACTTCTCCAAAATAAATGAAATACTGGAGGAAAATATTAAAATAAAATATTTGATGTTATTCGGATTTTCTTGCTATTTTATTTGAATTAGGAAAAACATGTGTTTTTCAAAATTGCATTATAGGCCCAAATAAATGTTCACCTTGTCCGGCATATTTTTAGAGGACGGGGAAAATTTATTTCGGGATTTTTGGAGTCCGTTTAGTATTCCTTTTCTTCCTTTTTCTGCATGTCGAAATATTTTTTTTAAAGAAAACCGACTCCGGGCCGTACCCGACCGGGACTCCGCTCGGGGGGGGGGGGTTTATAAGCCGGGGGGCCCCTGCCCCGCAGCCCACCCGCCAGCCCACCGCGCCCCGCAGCCCAAACCCTAGCCGCCGACGCTAGCGCCGCCACCCGCCGCCGCCGCCGCCTCCCGCCGCCGCCGCCCGCCGGATCTCCTCGCTGTTGACCGCCGTTTGACCGGTCGGTTTTTCTTTGGTTAAACCCCAATTTTTTTAAAAAAAATCCGATTTATTTCGTTAGATCGGTTTTTCCGTTGGTTTAGTTATTTTGTGGACGTTCGTCCGTTCGTTCATTTAAACGAACGCGGTTCACCCATTAGTCACAGACAGTGAACGTTCGTTCGTTAGCCTGTTCATCAGTTTTTCTTTTTTCAGGGTTTTTCGCGATTATTTTCGATCGCCATTTTTGATCAGATTTTCGTTTTACTTTATCTTTTCGCTCGTTTATCGGAATCAGGCGATTCAAGCACCTAGATCTTTGTCTCGAAGCCCTCTTTCTGTTAAACCAACTTGAACAAGATTTTGAAACTGTAAAATTTGACTTTAGTCCAGATTAGTAATCGGATCTTGTTTCTTTTGCCGTTTGAGTTTCGTTGCTCCACTTGATTTGATTCTTTTTGCAAACCGGAGTTCTTAAGTTGAACTTTCTGGTTAGATCTTCTTATTTGAGTTTTCCCATGCATCTTTTCTTGATTGCTTATGTATGTCATTCTTTGTTTGCGATAGAATTCCCGGAGTGCGAAGCGTGCTACTACGAGTCACTAGGTTTTGCGGATCGTCGGCAAGGCAAGTAACACATTGATCATACCCTTTATTACCCAGTTTTTATGCATTAGTTACAATCCTCACACATTGCATGAGTAGGATCTCTTAACATGTGGGTTTGGGAAGTAGATGATGAGGTAGAACCTATTACCTGTTTTTAATATCAAACCCTTGGGAGTTACTTCTACGTTATGCTTAGATTGCTATGCTATGCTCGTAGACGTGGATTGGGTTTGAGTGTATCCATGACAGATGTGAGTTGTTAATTAATGGTTCAACTTAAGGTGGCAACTTTAATACACATCTGGGTGGATTGCTTGTTTGGGCACGTGGAGAATCCAGCGTTGTCCTAGGATATCCCAGAGTACCCGTGTGTTCATCCTACGGTCCGCCACCCAGACTCAAAGGGGTCATAAGATTATTCATGCTAGAAACTTCCGTGTCCAGCCACAAGCCATTATGGGCTCTGGCATAGTTGAGTATGTTGTGTGACCTCTTTCAGTGGTGGGCTAGCAGATGTAGAGGGAAAGTAGGTGTAACTGTCCACCCAGAGTAAAGAGTTAATGCTTCTGAAAGACTGTGTCTCGGTCATCCGTTTCTCAAACACCATGTAGTGCGAGAAAACCAACGGAGGAGATCGATTCTTGTGGGGAAAAGTGCGCAAACCTCTGCAGAGTGTACAAACTAATCATGGTTAGCCGTGTCCCCGGTTATGGACATCTTGAGTATCTAGTACTTGGATTATCCTATTGCATCTCATCACTCTAATATAATTTGTTGGGTTGATAATTACCTTTAATTGGGATTGAGTTGGAGGAACCTTCTCAATGATGTTTCAACTACCATGATAGTTAAATAAAATTTATTCCTTTGTTGTAGGGAAAAATTGGCTTTTCGCAAAATCATATAACCATAGAGCCTCCACCAGCCATATATGCATGTAGTGATAGCATTTATCTGTTCATTGCTCTACTGTGTTATATTGCCAGCATATTCCATGTGCTGACCCGTTTTCGGGCTGCAACGTATTATGTTGCAGACTTTTCAGACGACGAGTAAAGGTGCGATAGGTCGTTGTCATGCACTCAGCTATGCCGTTGGAGTTGATGGACTCACTTTATCTTCCAAGCCTTCCGCTGTTATCGTGTTAGATGGCCTTAAGCCATATTTATTGTAATAAGTTCTCTTGTGGAGACATTCGATGTAATAAGTGTGTGATTGCTACTCTGTTATAAATCCTTCGAGTACTGTGTGTGTCAGCATTACCGATCCCGGGATGACACTGAAGCACAGAGACTTAACCATTTGAGGTCAGGTCGCTACATGTTAAATATCAGAGAAGCGAGATAGAATTCTGAACTTTTTACACAAGATTGATATACAATTTTCCTACGTTGTCCTAATTTTCAGAATTTTTGGAGTTACAGAAGTATGGTCAATGTTCAGATTACTACAGATTGTTCTGTTTTTGGTGCATTGTGTGCTTATTTTGATGAATCTATGGACTGTATCGGGGGGTATAAGCCATGGTAAAGTTGGAATACAGTAGGTATAATGCAATAATGAAATATGATTGGGTTTGCAAAGTACTTAAAGTGGTGATTTGCTTTATTATACTAACGGATCTCACGAAGGTTTTGTTGAGTTTTGTGTGATTGAAGTTTTCAAGTTTTGGGTGAGATCACGATGGATGAAGGAATAAGGAGTGAAAAGAGCCTAAGCTTGGGGATGCCCATGGCACCCCAAGGTAATATTCAAGGAGAACTAAGCAACTAAGCTTGGGGATGCCCCGGAAGGCATCCCCTCTTTCTTCTAACAACCATCAGTAATTTTACTTGGAGCTATATTTTTATTCGTCACATATCATGAGTTTTGCTTGGAGTGTCTTGTATTATATGAGTCTTTGCTTGTTTTCCTTTTTAGTTTGTCACAATCATCCTTTTTGGACACACCTATTTGAGAAAGCCATAATGATGCTATGATTTGTTAGAATTGCTCTATGTGCTTCACATATTTTTTTTGAGCTATGGAATTGCTCTAGTGCTTCATTTATATCTTTTTTTAGCACGGTGGTGCTTTAATTTTTGAATAAATACTCTCATGTTCACTTAGATTAATTTGAGAGTTAGTAAATTTTTGAAGAAATTCTCTCATGCTTCACTTATATTATTTTGAGAGATGGAAAATTTTATGCTCATGTTCTTCACTTATATTTGTTTGAGATCTTGTTATAAGCAAGGGTAATATATGAAATTAGTCCCAAAGTGATAGATATCCAAGAGGGATATAATAAAAACTTTCATGAAGACCATTGGACATTATAAACTTGATTCTTTGTAATAGTTTTGAGATATGATGATAGTAATATGTGAGTCATGTTGGTGAGTAATTATGCTTTAGTAATAATATTTGTGTTAAGGTTTGTGATTCCCTATGCAAGCACGAAAGTCAATAGTTATGCAATGAAATTACATCCTACTTGTGGTGCATTATTCGGTGTTAGTTATGCTTAATGCTCATTTATGAGAATTTTCGTTTCTTGATTTTTTGCTTCTCAATCTATTTGTTAGCCTTTCTTTGTACTAAGTGGGAATACTACTTGTGCATCCAAAATCCATAAATCCAGTTGTGCCATATGAGTCCACCATATCTACCTATACACAGTATTTTCATGTCGTTCCAAGTAAATTTGTATGTGCCAACTCTAATTTTCAAAACGAATTTCCTTTTGTGTGCCCGTACCGCTCATGAAACGGCAGGGAGTGATGCGGCTTGAAACTGCGTCGGTATTTCCCCAAAGAGGAAGGGATGATGCAACACAACTGCGGTAGGTATTTCCCTCAGTTGTGAAATTAAGGTATCAACCGAGTAGGAGAATGATACGTCTCCAACGTATCTATAATTTTTGATTGTTCCATGCTATTATATTATCTGTTTTGCATGTTTTATATGCATTAATATGCTATTTTATATTATTTTTGGGACTAACTTATTAACCTAGAGCCCAGTGCCAGTTTCTGTTTTCTTTCCTTGTTTTTGAGTATCGCAGAAAAGGAATATCAAACTGAGTCCAAATGGGAAAAAACTTTACGATGATTTTTCTTGGACCAGAAGACACCTACGAGACTTGGATATGAAGTTAGAAGACCCACGAGGCGACGACAAGCTGTAGGGCCGCACCCTAGGGAGGGCGCCCCCGGGCTTGTGGCCCCCTCAGAGGTCTCCTAACCCTAATCTTCGGCCTATAATTCCCAAATATTCCCAAACCCTCAGAAGCATCCACGAAAATACTTTTTCGCCGCCGTAACCTTCTATTCCCATGAGATCCCATCTTGGGGCCATTTTCGGCGATCTGCCAGAGGGGGATTCGATCACGGAGGGCATCTACATCAACCCTATTGCCCTTCCGATGAAGCGTGAGTAGTTTACCTCTAACCTACAGGTCCATAGCTAGTAGCTAGATGGCTTCTTCTCTCTCTATGATCTTCAATACCATGTTCTCCTCGATGTTCTTGGAGTTCTATCCGATGTAATATTATTTCGCGGTGTGTTTGTCGAGATCCGATGAATTGTGGATTTATGATCAGATTATCTGTGAATATTATTTGAATCTCCTCTGAATTCTTATATGCATGATTTGATATCTTTGTATTTCTCTTCGAAGTATCGGTTTGGTTTGGCCAACTAGATTGGTATTTCTTGCAATGGGGGAGGTGCTTAGTTTTGGGTTCAATCTTGAGGCGTCCTCACCCAGTGACAAAGTAGGGGTAGCGAGGCACGTATTGTATTGTAGCCATCAAGGATAAAAAGATGGGGTTTTTGTCATATTGCTTGATTTTATCCCTCTACATCATGTCATCTTACTTAAGGCGTTACTCCGTTCTTTATGAACTTAATACTCTCGATGCATGCTGGATAGTGGTCGATGTGTGGAGTAATAGTAGTAGATGCAGAATTGTTTCGGTCTACTTGACATGGACATGATGCCTATATGCATAATCATTGCCTTGAATATCGTCATATTTGCGCTTTTCAATCAATTGCTCTACAGTAATTTGTTCACCCACCCTATTATTTGCCTTCAAGAGAGAAGCCTCTAGTGAAACCTATGTCCCCCGGGTCTATTGTCCATCATATATTTTCAGATCTATAAACCAAAAACCCCAAAAATACCTTGCTACAATTTATTTACTTTTATTTAGTTTTACGTTTTACAATCTTTTATACCTATCTCTATCAGATCTCACCATTTCAATTGACGGTGAAGGGATTGACCACCCCTTTATTGCGTTGGGTGCAAGTGTCTGATTGTTTGTGCAGGTGCATAGATTAGAGACTTGCTTGTACCTCCTACTGGATTGATACCTTGGTTCTCTAACTGAGGGAAATACTTATCTCTACTTTGCTGCATCACCCTTTCCTCTTCAAGGGAAAAACCAACGCAAGCTCAAGAAGTTGCAGGAAGAATTTCTGGCGCCGTTGCCGGGGAGGTCTACATCAAGCCTACCAAGTACCCATCATAAACTCTCATCTCTTGCATTACATTATTTGTCATTTGCCTCTCGTTTTCCTCTCCCCCACTTCTAAAACGATTTTTAGAAAAACACAAAAAGATTTGCCTTTTTATTCGCCCTCTTCCTCCCGATCTTCTGTTTGCTTGAAGTCATCATTATGGGTGACTTTGGCATGGCAGAGACTGATGATGGCCTGACTCCTAAGATTGGACGTTCATGAAATCTGGAAGTTAAAACTTTTGTTTTCGGACAAGGGAATTTTATGGGGAAAGAACATATACAAGATTTTTTCAATTGTGTAGGCAATTTGCCTCTTGATGATGTTCCCATACTCAAAAAAACAAAAACTAACGCGGAAGCTATTTCAGCATTAGTTCTGAAATTTGAACATAGATTCATTCGTACTCGTCCTACTTTGCAAAGATTATTTTATGAGCTACCCGTGATAAAAGATCCTAAGGCTAAAAAATAGCTACCCAAGTTCTATTCATCTAGTGTATTACGTTCATGGAGAAACAGAGTAATGCAATAAGAACGATGACATGATGTAGACAAGATCTATTCATGTAGGAACAGATCCCATCTTTTTATCCTTAATAGAAACGATACATGTGTGCCTCGCTACCCCTTCTGTCACTGGGTGAGGACACCGCGAGATTGAACCCATCACAAAGCACCTCTTCCCATTGCAAGAAATATCAATCTAGTTGGCCTAACAAAACCAAAGATTCGGAAAAGAAATACGAGGCTATAAATAATCATGCATATAAGAGATCAAAGAAAACTCAAATAATATTCATGGATATAGATCTGATCATAAACTCGAACTTCATCGGATCCCAACAAACACACCACAAAAAGTCATTACATTTAATAGATCTCCAAGAGACCATTGTATTGATAATCAAAAAGAGAGAAGAAGCCATCTAGCTACTGCCTATGGACCCGTAGGTCTATGATGAACTACTCACGCATCATTGGAGGAGCACCAATGAGGATGATGAACCCCTCCGTGATCTTGTTCCCCTCCGACAGAGTGCTGGAATATGGCTCTAGATCGGATCTCGTGGTTCTGGAACTTGCGGTGGCTGGAATTGTGTTTCGTTGACTCCCCTAGGGTTTCTGGAATATTTGGGTATTTATAGAGCTAAGAGGTGGCGGAGGAGACCCCCGTGGGCCCCCACAACCCATCAGGGCGCACCAGGGGCCTCTGGCGCACCCTAGTGTCTTGTAGGCCCCACGGACTTCCCCCCAAGTGCTTCCTTGGCTCCCAGGTTGCCCTTTGGTCCAAAATAAATCCACAAAAAGTTTCGCTGCATTTTGACTCTGTTTGGTACTGATATTCTCCAAAGTAAAAAACAAGCAAAAAACAACAACTAGCACTTGGCACTATGTCAATAGGTTAGTCCCAAAAATGATATAAAGTTGCTATAAAATGATTGTAAAACATCCAAGAATGATAATATAACAGCATGGAACAATAAAAAATTACAGATACATTGAAGACGTATCAGCATCCCCAAGCTTAATTCCCACTCGTCCTCGAGTAGGTAAATGATAAAAACATATTTTTTGATGTCGAATGCTGCCTAACATGTTCATCACATATTCTTTTCTTTTGTAGCATTGACATTTAGACATTTAGATGGTTCAAAACAATAGTCTAGTTTTGACATGAAGACTTCAATACTCAAGCATATCAACAAGCAACCATGTCTTTCAAAATAACAACACTAAAGAAAGTTATCCCTAACCCATCATGCTCAATCATTAATTCATTCACGAAACACATTCAAATATTAGCTACATACAATGCTCAAGTACGATCATAGTGCTCCGTAGTTGGTGCTTTATAAGAGAAGATGGAGACATGTAACGCCTGGATAATTAAGCTACAGTAATCCCATGTTAATGGTGCCATGTCATCAGTTTCACTGTTGCTAAATCCGCCTTTGATTCAATCCGGTTCAAATTCAAATTTAAGTTGAAGTCAAAATTAAAGTCTTCAAAATGTCAAAACTAAAATGTTCACAATATTCTATAATTTCCCCTGATCATTGGCATGTTGAAACCAACTTAATTTGTCTCACAAATAAATTCCTAGGGTTTTAATAAGTGGTCCAAAGGCTTTTAAATTGGCCTTTTCAAAATAAACAAATTGTTCAACCTTCGCAAATGCCCCCAAACTTTTTGTGCAGCCCTAAAATATTGCATAGCATTTTTGTGCAAAGTTTGAGCTCCAACAAAATTCAATTGCTATCTAAACTAAATAGGAAATAGTAGCAGTTTTATTAAAAGAAGAAAGGAGAAATTACCCTATGCTTTTTGGCCCACTAGGAATAGTACCCAGCCCAGCCCATCTGCGATCTCCTTCAACCTCCTGTTCATCATGTCACTGTGCAGCTCGCCCGTGCGTTCACTCCTCTGATCTTGACACGTCAACCATCCTGCGATTCCCTGGATGGATAAGGACCCCCATGACCCCCCCCCCCTCTGCTAACCCTAGACCTCACTCTCCCCCCTCGTGCCGCTCTCTTCCCCGCAGCGCTCAACCAATGCCGTCATCGCCATGGCTGCCGTCGCCCTCACGCCCATTGAGCTCCCCGGTGCCTAGGAGCGTGCCCTTCTGCCCCGTCTACAACGACGACTACTTCGCCTGCGAGGAGCAGATCGACCGGAGCCACATTAGCGCAAGCGGATCGACCTCAACTCCATCTTCACCACCGGACCTCCGCCACTTTAATCTGTCACCTCCGAGCCTCCCCCGAGCCCACTAAGCACCTCTGCAGGCTCGATGTGAGCTCCTCTTTCGATTCCCCTTCTCCCCCCCCCCCCACGCCCCCCTCGCTGTAGCCGCCGTCTCCGAACTCGTCCGAGCTCCTACGTGTGCGTGCGTGCTTGAGCAACCGCTCCTACTGCCTTTTCACTGCTGCGCAGCTGCGTTCCTGCTGCTCCTCGTGCCGCTTGCTGCTGCCGTCGCGCGGGCCGCATCGCAGCCATCCCGCACCCGCTCGCCCCGCTATGCTACCGCACGCGCCTCGTCCATAGTTGCCGAGCCTATCCGCCCCTGCAGCTGCTTCGTGCCCCGCTGCTCGCCCTGCTGTTGCTCTGCTCGCTGCCGCTGCTTATGCTGTTTTACGGTCGCTACTGCCTGCTGTACTGCTGCTGCTTACTCCTGCTGATGCGATGCTGCTTGCTGCTGTTGCGGATGGGCATGGTCGCTGCCTCTGCGTCCATGCTTGTTGGCCATGGCAACACAACCGTGGCTTAGCCACTGGAGGTGAGGCACGGCTGTACCAATGGTCGTCCCAGTTAATTAGGAGTAGATTAGATTAGGGGCTAATTAGTACTAGTTAAATTAGTTGCTACCCTATGACATGTGGGACCCATTTAATTAGGTTAGTTCTTTTATTTTTAGGTACAACCTATGACATGTGGGCCACACCACCTCATGTTGACTAGTCAAGTTGACTGGGTCAACCCAGCTATCCGGTCCCAACTGTAAGCCTATGTGGCTAGCCATAGTTGGGTACACATAGCAGTTTTGCTATTAATTTTGAATTATTAATAAACTCCAGAAAACTTTAAAACTTTGAAAATTCGTAGAAAATAATCCGTAGCTCGGATTGAAAAGTTTTCTACATGAAAGTTACTCAGAACGACGAGACAAATCCGAATATGCAGTCCATTCATCCGCCACTTGGATGTTTCCCCCTTCGCCAGTATCATGTAGCACCGCGTTAGAACAACCCTATCGCTGCTTATTGTCTTGCCATGAATAGTATTGCTCTTGTTTGCTCTGTATTTACTGTTTCTTCCCCCTCTTCTCTCCGGTAGACCCCGAGACCGTTGCTGATGCCCGTGTGATCGATTACATCGACGACACTTCTTCCTTTTCAGCATGGCTTCCACGCAAGCCCCCCTTTGATCATCCCGATATCGCCCATTCCATTCTCTCATGCTTGCATTAGATTTTGCTACTGTTATTGTTTGCTCCTATTCTGATGCATAGCCTGCTTTTGTAACCTGCTTATTGTTACCTTACCTACTTATCCTAAACTGCTTAGTATAGGTTGGTTAGTGATCCATCAGTGACCCCCACCTTGTCCTTGTTGCCCCTGCTTCATCATCGACGACTCGGTCAACGTGATCGACGACCAGAGCCCGACACCTCACATTACATCACGCCCCTTTTGTTGCTCGACTCTGCAGAGTTACCATCGAGTGCCGAGGGCGGAACCTCATACATCACTCCTCATGAGATCTCTGTAGTGTAGCTATTCGGTCGTGGTCATCGAGGGTGATTTCCTCCTTAACCACTTCCGATACAACTCTGTCGTGCAACCCCTCAAGTGTGAACCTCGAGGGTGGTTCCTCTTACGTTCACCTTGATGATTACATCGAGTGGAACCCATCGAGGGTGGTTCCTCAGGGTTCCCCTTGGTGTTAGACACACAGTTACTATGGTTACTATGACTTTACACTGAACCATGTTACTAAAGACGGGTCGGCCCTGAGGGGTACCCGTGCGAGCTTAATTGCGAGCGATGTTGAGTCGGGTTGACCTGGAAGGTGCCCGCGAGATACTTACGAGGCGTGGTCGGGCATTCTTAGCCCTTGCCGCAAGTCCTCGAGACGGGGCGACGGGGTCACATCGATCGTGAGTCTCTGCTCGTTACCGCGTGCTCCTAATCCACTACGATTTGGATATTTGATCCGAGGGGCCTCTGGCTTGATAGCACTAACCATCACGTGGGCATAGTATGGGCGTTCTGCATCGTATACATCAGCCGAAACTTAATAAACGTCATGTGACTGAGCGGCGTGCGCCGGGAAGGACTGCGTAAGAACCTGCCTTTTTAAGGAGGTAGCTAGGTCTGCTCACTGGCCGCCCACGCAACGTGCAGGAGTTCCCGGGGCGATGGCCCAAGACCCCTAGGGGCATAGGTTTAGTCCGGCGTGCTGACCTCTCTATTTAGCCTAGGTCGGGTTGCGGCATATTGTTTGGCCGAGGCCGGGCATGTCCCAGTAAAGTGTGTCCGGCCGGAGTTAAGCGAGCGTGGTGGGTAAGTTGGTGCACCCCTGCAGGGAAGAAAACATCTATCGATAGCCTATTCTACGGTAACGGACACTTGGAGTTGTATCCCGATCGATACAACTAGAATTGGATACTTGAGGTGATAACTGGATAGTATGGCTCTGGGATTGCTTTCTCGCAGGGAGTCCAGAAAGGATCTCTGGCCGAGGTTGATAACACTACTACTACTTTACTTTATGCTACTCTTATCTCTGATGATACTGCAAGATGCTTGAAGCTACTTGAAGATGCTAGTCTTCGATAGGCTAGGCTTTCCCCCTTCTCTTCTGGCATTCTGCCGTTCACTCCACAGATACAGCCCATTTCATTGATACCGATGCATATGTAGTGTAGATCCTTGCATGCGAGTACTTTGGATGAGTACTCACGGTTGCTTTGCTACCCCCTTTTGCCCCTTCTTTCTTCTTTCCGGTTGTTGCAACCAGATGGTGGATCCTAGGAGCCGGATGCCACCTAGTCGACTACTACTGCTACCCGAGGGAGCCTACTACTACGTGGAGGCCGCCGAAGACCAGGAGGAGTTAGGAGGCTCCCAGGCAGGAGGCCTTGCCTTTTCGATCGTTGTTGCTTTTGTGCTAGCCTTCTTAAGGCAAACTTGTTTAACTCATGTCTGTACTCAGATAATGTTGCTTCCGCTGACTCGTTCGTATTCGAGCTTATGTATTCGAGCCCTCAAGGCCCCTGGCTTGTAATATAAGGCTTGTATTATTTTAATTTGTGTCTAGAGTTGTGTTGTGATATCTTCCCGTGAGTCCTTGATCTTGATCGTACACATTTGCGTGTGTGATTAGTGTACGATTGAATCAAGGGCATCACAAGACACAAATAAAAAATTGCATAAAAGCAAATAGATAGGCCCTTCGCAGAGGGAAGCAGAGATTTGTAGAGGTGCCAAAGCTCAAAGCAAAAAAATTGATAGATAAAAAATATTTGGAGAGGCATGCTTTTCCCGTCAATGAAAACAACCGAGTAATTCCCAACACTTTCCATGCTATATATATATATATATATATATCATAGGCGGTCCCAAACATAAAATAAACTTTATTCCTTTTTTTCACCATACTTTCACATTCCACGGCTAGCCGTATGCACGGGTACCGTCCATACCAACACTTTCCAAGGAATTTATTATTTAACAACATAAAGTAAATTTACTTTTCATTTCAGGACTGGGCATCCCTATTACCATCGTACTCTCGTGCAATGACAAGTGAATAAACACACAACTTGAGAATAACACATCTACCATCGAAAATATTGGCCACCCCCTGCTGCCTACCTTGCTTTTAGGCGGAGAAAGACTATTTTTTAGTTTCATGAGCGGTACGGGCACACAAAAGGGAAATTCATTTTGAAAATTAGAGTTGGCACATACAAATTTACTTAGAACGGCATAAAAATACCGCATATAGGTAGGTATGGTGGACTCATATGGCAAAACTGGGTTTAAGGATTTTGGATGCACAAGTAGTATTTCTACTTAGTACAAGTGGAGGCTAGCAAATAGATTAAGAATCAACCAACCAAGAAATGAAAATTCTCATAAGCGAGCATTAAGCATAACTAACACCGAGTAATGCACTACAAGTAGGATGTAATTTTATTGCATAACTATTGACTTTCATGCTTGCATAGGGAATCACAAACATTAACACCAATATTCTCACTAAAGCATAATTACTCACTAACATGTCTGACATATTATTATCATCATATCTCAAAACTACTACAAAGAATCAAGTTTATTTTGTCCAATGATCTTGATGGAAGTTTTTATTATACCCCTCTTGAATATCTATCACTTTGGGACTAATTTCATATGTTGCAATTGCTTTTGACAAGCTCAACAAATTTAAGTGAAGAACATGAGCATAAAATTTTCCATCTCTCAAAATAATATAAGTGAAGCATGAGAGAATTTCTTCAAAAATTTACTAACTCTCAAATAAATCTAAGTGAAGAATGAGAGTATTTCTTCAAGAATATCAAAGCACACCGTGCTAAAAAGATATAAGTGAAGCACTAGAGCAATTCCATAGCTCAAAAAAACAAGTGAAGCACACAGAGCAATTCTAACAAATCATACATAATTTTGGCTCTCTCAAATTGGAGTGTCCAGCAAGGATACTTGTGACAAACTAAAAAGCAAAACAAGCAAAGACGCATATAATACAAGACTCTCCAAGCAAAACTCATGATATGTGACGAATAAAAATATAGCTCCAAGTAAAATTACCGATGGTTGTTAGAAGAAAGAGGGGATGCCTTCCGGGGCATCCCCAAGCTTAGTTGCTTGTTTCTCCTTGAATATTAACTTGGGGTGCCATTGGCATCCCCAATTTTAGGCAATTTTCACTCCTTATTACTTCATACATCATGATCTCACCCAAAACTTGAAAATTTTGATCACACAAAACTTAACAAAACCTTCGTGAGATCAGTCAGAATAAAAAAACCAATCTTTACTTTAATTACTGTTCCAAACCCATTCAAATTTTACTATTACATTATACCTACTGTATTCCAACTTTACCATGGCTTACCCCTAATACAAATCATAGATTCATCAAAATAAGCACAAAATGCAACGAAAACAGAATCTGTCAAAAACAGAACAGTTTGTAAAGACGTGAATTGTTCTCATGCTTCTTTAACCCTAAAAATTCTGAAAAATTAGGACAACGTAGGCAATTTGTATATCAATCTTGTGTACAAAAATCAAGATTTTATCACGCTTCTGTGATTTTTAACAATTCTGCTACTGGCGGAAAAGTTTCTGTTTTTCAACAAGATCTAAACAACTATCACCCAACATGGTCCCAAAGGCTTTACTTGGCACAAACACTAATTAAAACATAAAAACACAATCATAACAGTAGAATAATTGTGCAAACACTCAAGAACATAAAGAAAAGGGCAAAAATAAATTTTATTCATTGGGTTGCCTCCCAACAGGCGCTATTGTTTTATGCCTCTAGCTAGGCATAATGCATAGATTCGAGTATTGCCATCTTTGGTTTTTTCCCCGTAGCTTGACCTCGTGATTGATTCATATGGTGGTTTAATTCTTGTTCTAGAGAAATGTTCCATACCCTTTCTTCGTGGAAATTGAAATTTAATATTCCCTTCTTTCATATCAATCACGCCACCTATAGTGCGTTAAAATGGTCTACCAAGTATGATAGGACAAGACAGATTGCAATCAATATCAAGAACAATAAACTCTATGGGCACATAATTCCTATTTGCAAGAATAAGAACATCATTAATTCTTCCCGGCGGCTTTTTAATAGTAGAATCCGCCAAGTGCAAATTAAGAGAACATTCTTCAATATCGGTAGGACCAAGCACATCACATGGAGATTTCGAAATTATGGAAACACTAGCACCCAAATCACATAAAGCAAAGCACTCATAATTTTTAATATTGAATTTAATATAAGGTTCCCATTCATCATGTATTTTTCTAGGAATTAAAATATCTAACTCCAACTTTTCTTCTAAAGCTTACATCATGGCATCAATAATATGTTTAGTAAAAGATTTATTTTGTTCATAGGCGTGGGGTGAATTTATCATGGATTGCAACAAAGAAATACATTCAATCAAAGAGAAACTATCATAAATAAAATCTTTGTAATTCAAAAGAGTGGGCACATCACTAGTTAAAGTTTTGACCTCTCCAAGCCCACTTTTATAAATTTTCTCATCAAGATTTTCAACCTCCAAATCATTTGGAAGCCCTAGCTAAAGTTGACTCTTCTTCAATCCCTTTATCATCAATTTTAATCTTACTAAACAAGGAATCAACGGAAGAAACACCAATCACTTTAAGATCTTCATCATTTTTGTCTTCTAAAGACATTGTTTTAGCGGCCATTTGATTTACTTGGGTAGCTTGTGCATCAAAAATTTTGCCTAGCAAATTTTTAGCATGAGCATACTTGGATTGGAGGTTACAGACTTCTCTAACAATATCATCATGTTGTTTTGTTATAGCATCTAACATAGTAGAGTGTTCTTTAAGTTCCTCAGTAAAATACTTATTGTGCTCGAATTGTGTAGTCATATATTCCTTGGTACTTTTTTCAATCTCAAGCAAAATATTGGGGTAAGGAATATCATAGTACTTTCTTTGAGAAATCTTGACTACGCAAACAAGATTGCAAGCAAAAAGATAGATCTGACGAGAAAAAGGCGAACGAAAAAGGCAGCGAATAAAAAGGCAATTTTTTTGTGAAGTGGGGGAGATGAAAATGAGAGGCAAATGGAAAATAATGTAAATTGCAAGGAGATGAGATTTGTGATTAGGAACCTGATAGATGTTGATGATGTCTCCCCGGCAACGGTGCCAGAAATTCCTTTTGATGCGGCTTGAAACTGCATCGGTATTTCCCCAAAGAGGAAGGGATGATGCAGCAGAGCTACGGTAGGTATTTCCCTCAGTTGTGAAACCAAGGTATCAATCCAGTAGGAGAACCAAGCAACAGTATTTAAATGGTACCTGCACACAAAGAACAAATACTTGCAACCCGGCACATAAGAGTGGTTGTCAATCCCTCCACGGTAAAAAGATAGATTGATTTGTATGAGTTTGGATAAATATATCTGAATAAAATGCGAAATAAAATAAATAAATAAAAAGTGCAGCAAGGTGTTTTTGGGTTTTTGGAATAATAGATCTGAAATGAAATGCGGCAAAAGATAGATCGGAAAGCAAATATGACAAAAGATAGACCCGGGGCCGTAGATTTCACTGGTGGCTTCTCTCGAGAAAATAGCACACAGTAGGTAAACAAATTACTGTTGGGCAATTGATAGAAGAACAAATAATTATGATGATATCCAAGGCAATGATCATGTATATAGGCATCACGTCCAAGATTAGTAGACCGACTCCTGCCTGCATCTACTACTATTACTCCACACATCGACCGCTATCCAACATGCATCTAGTGTATTAAGTTCATGGAGAAATGGAGTAATGCAATAAAAACGATGACATGATGTAGACAAGATCTATTCATGTAGTAATAGGTCCCATCTTTTTATCCTTAATAGCAACGACACATGCGTGCCTCGCTACCCCTTCTGTCACTGGGTGAGGACACCGCAAGATCGAACCCATCACAAAGCACCTCTTCCCATTGCAAGAAATATCAATCTTGTTGGCCTAACTAAACCAAAGATTCAGATAAGAAATACGAGGCTATAAATAATCATGCATATAAGAGATCAAAGAAAACTCAAATAATATTCATGGATATAGATCTGATCATAAACTCGAACTTCATTGGATCCCAACAAACACACCGCAAAAATTCATTACGTCTAATAGATCTCCAAGAGACCATTGTATTGAGAATCAAAAAGAGAGAAGAAGCCATATAGCTACTGCCTACGGACCCGTAGGCCCATGGTGAACTACTCACGCATCATCAGAGGAGCACCAATGAGGATGATGAACCCCTCCGTGATCGTGTTCCCCTCGGGCAGAGTGCCGGAATACGGCTCTAGATTGGATCTCGTTGTTCTGGAACTTGCAGCGGCTGGAATTGTGTTTCATCGACTCCCCTAGGGTTTCTAGAATATTTGAGTATTTATAGAGCTGAGAGGCGGTGAAGGAAACCCCCGTGGGCCCACAACCCATCAGGGCGCGCCAGGAGCCTCTGGCGTGCCCTGGTGTCTTGTGGGCCCCACGGGCCTCCCCCAGGTGCTTCCTTGGCACCCAAGTTGTCTTTTGGTCCCAAAAAATCTCCAAAAGTTTTGCTGCGTTTGGACTCTGTTTGGTACTAATTTTCTGCGAAGTAAAAAACAAGCAAAAAACAGCAACTGGCACTGGGCACTATGTCAATAGGTTAGTCCCGAAAAACGATATAAAGTTGCTATAAAATGATTGTATAACATCCAAGAATGATAATATAATAGCATGGAACAATCAAAAATTATAGATACGTTGAAGACGTATCAGGGACTGACCAATATTTTCCCATGCTAGATGTGTTATTCTCAAGATGAGTGTTTATTCACTTGTCATTACACGAGAGTGTGGCGGTAATAGGGATACCCAGTCCCGAAATGAAAAAGAAATTTAGTTTTTGTTATCAAATAATAAATTCCTTGGAAAGTGTTGGTATGGAAGGCACCCGTGGATACGGCTAGCCATAGATTGTGAAAGAATGGTGGAAAAAGGAATAAACTTTATTTTATGTTTGGGAACCGCCTATGATATATCTAGCATGGAAAGTATTGGGAATTACTTGGTCGTTTTCGTTGACGGGAAAAGCATGCCTCTCAAAATATTTTATCTCTCAATTTAAGCTTTGAGCTCTGGCACCTCTACAAATCTCTGCTTCCCTCTGCGAAGGGACTATCTATTTACTTTTATACAATTTTATAATTTTTATTTTGAGTCTCCATCTTCTCTTATAATGCACCAACTAGGGAGCACTATGATCATACTTGTGCATTGGATGCAGCTAATATTCGAGTGTGTTTCATGAATGGATCAATGATTGAGCATGATGGGCTAGGGATAAATTTCTTTAGTGTTGATATTTTGAAAGACATGGTTGCTCGTTGATATGCTTGAGTATTGAAGTCTTCATGTGAAACATAGACTATTGCTTTGAACCATCTAAAAGTCCAAATGTACATGCTACAAAAGAAAAGAATATGTCATGAACATGTCAGGCAGCATTCCACATAAAAAATTCTGCTTTTATCATTTACCTACTCGAGGACGAGCAGGAATTAAGCTTGGGGAGGCTGATACGTCTCCAAAGTATCTATAATTTTTTATTGTTCCATGCTGTTATATTATCATTCTTGGATGTTTCACAATCATTTTATAGCAACTTTATATCATTTTTTTGGGACTAACCTATTGACATAGTGCCTAGTGCCAGTTATTGTTTTTTGCTTGTTTTTTACTTCGCAGAATATTAGTACCAAACGAAGTCCAAATGCCACGAAACTTTTTGGAGATTTTTTCTGCCTAGAAGATAACTTTGGAGCCAAGGAAGTGCCAGAGGGGAGGCCCGTGGGGTCCCACAACCCACCAGGGCGCGCCAGAGGCCCCTGGCGCACCCAGGTGGGTGGTGGGCCCACGGGAGTCCTTACCACCGCCTCCTAGCTCTATAAATACCCAAATATTCCAGAAACCCTAGAGAAGTTGAAGAAACACAATTCCAGCCGCCGCAAGATCCAGAACCACGAGATCAAATCTAGTGTCCTTTTCTGGCACCTTGTCGGAGGGGAACACGATCACGGAGGGGTTCATCATCCTCATTGGTGCTCTTGCGATGATGCGTGAGTAGTTTACCACAGACCTACGGGTACGTAGGCAGTAGCTAGATGGTTTCTTCTCTCTTTTTGATTCTCACTACAATGTTCTCCTCGATGTTCTTGGAGATCTATTTCATGTAATGACTTTTTGCCGTGTGTTTGTTCGGATCCGATGAATTGTGAGTTTATTATCAGTTCAAATGAATATTATTTGAGGCTTCTTTGATCTCTTATATGCACGATTATTATAGCCTCATATTTCTTCTCCGAAACTTTGGTTTGGTTTGGCCAACTAGATTGATTTTTCTTTCAATGGGAAGAGGTGCTTTTTGAAGGGTTCGATCTTGCGATGTTCTCACCCAGTGACAGAAGGGGTAGCGAGCCATGCATGTATCATTTCTATTAAGGATAAAAATATGGGGGTCTAATTCCTACTTGAATTGATCTTGTCAACATCATGTCATTGTTCTTATTGCATTACTCCGTTTCTCCATGAACTTAATACACTAGATGCATGCTGGATATCGGTCGATGTGTGGAGTAACAGTACTTGATGCAAAATCGTTTCGGTCTACTAATCTTGGACGTTATGCCTATATACATAATCATTGCCTTGAATATCGTCATATTTATTTGCTCTTCTATCAATTGCCCGAGAGTAATTTGTTTACCCATCATATGATATTTTCTCGAGAGAAGCCACTAGTGAAATCTAAGGCCCTCGGGTCTATTTTCTATCATATTGTTTTCAGATCTATTTTTTTCCAAAAACCCAAAAATACCTAGCTGCACTTTTTCTTTGTTTATTTTATTTTGTGTTTTCGCTAGATCTATTTATCCAATCTCATACAATTTAATATATCTCAATACCGAGGAGGGATTGACAACCCCTCTTACGCGTTGGGTTGCAAGTATTTGTTATTTGTGTGCATGTACTATTTGCATAGTGTTGCTTGGTTCTCCTACTGGATTGATAACCTTGGTTTCATAACTAAGGGAAATACTTACCATTGTTGTGTTGCATCATCCTCTCCTCTTTGGGGAAATACCAATACAAATACAAGCAATCACCAAGGTCCAAGTTGGTTGTATCGCCCGGGACTTAGCAATCCCCAGACATCATTTTTGGGCTATTGTACCGGCCCAAGTACCGCTCGAACCACCGCAATAAGGGTGATTCCTTCAGGTGATGAGCGGTTCAAGGGCGGTGGCCATTCAGTTGTTTCAGTAGACAACTATTTACCAGTACAGCCGGACCACCCAATGGTTGTACCGCTAAGGCTGTGCAAATGCACAAACATGCCAAGGGCGGTTGTACCACCCCTGTACATTTCTGCACATAACGGTTGGATTTGGGGAACCAGTATAAAAGGAGTGGTTCTTCCACCTCCCACCCATCTCTTGCCTCTCTCTCTCTCCTTCATTGTTGCCCTAAGCTCATTCTTGTCTGATCTCCTTCCATAGCCAACCAAACTTGTTGACTTGCTAGGATTGAGGGAGGAAACCTAGATCTACACTGACACCGAAGGAAATTTGGTTCCCCCATACTTTCACTTGTGGATATGAATACTATTGGGTGTTTGGGAACCCTAGACGGAAGATGTCACCTCGAAGCCACATTCCATTGTGGTGAAGCTTCGTGGTGGTGTTGGGAGCCTCCAATTAAGTTGTGGAGAGAGCCCCAACCTTGTTTGTAAAGGTTCCGATTGCCGCCTTCAAGGGCACCGCTAGTGGATTCGCGACACCTTGCATTGTGCGAGGGCGTGAGGAGAATAAGGTGGTCCTAGGGACATTTGGGTAGCATTGTGCCTCCAGACCTCTCCAACGAAGACATTCCTCCCCCAAAGGAGGAAACTTTGGCAACACATCCCCATCTCCATCTACTCAACTTGCGGTTACTTTGTGCAAGCTTTTATTGTGTGTTTACTCTTCCTTGCACTTCTACTTGTGTTGCTTGTCATATAGGTAGTCCACCTAGTTGCATATCTAGACAACCTACATTATTGTTGAACCTAAATTTTCTAAAGAGGCTAAAATTCGTTAGTCTCCTATTCACCTCTCCCCTCTAGCTGACCATATCGATCTTTTCACAAGCAACAAAAAGTAACTAAACAAAGTAGATAACATGGTAGCAAAGTAAAGGTATGCAGAAACTATGGTAGAAAGACAAAACCAATCAACAAAAGTACCAAAAAGACTTGGCAAAATTGATGATAGAATGGATTGAGTGTACCTGTAAAGCAAACTCCCTAGTAACGACACCCGAAAAAGGCTTGCTTCCTCTGAACTAGGAAGGTGTCGATCCCTAAGTGCAAGGGTTTGTAGCAAGCATCAATTTTCCTCAAGTAGATGACCTTAAGATTTATCGATCCAGTAGGAGTTTGTGGCACGTCCAATGATCAGGATATGCACAAAAAATACAAAATCCCTTGCACCCCAATGAAACTAGCAAGGTTGTCAATCTCAATAGCCTTGCTAGTTACAAGCACAAGTGCATGGAAAATTTGATTGCATCAAGAAAGTAAAAAACAAGGAATTCTAAAAAAGAGCATTTGATCGGGGTTGAAAGAAATAGAAAGAATAATGGACCGAAATCCTTAGGTTCACTAGTGGGTTCTCTCCAAAAGGGTGTGGTGAACAAATTACAGTTGCATATTGATTAAATTATAGTTTTATAACTATGACTATCCATGGCATAACTAGCATATGAGCATCAGACCAAAATATATATCCAACTGCATCTATAACTAATACTCCACCCAAGACTGCTTTCAATCATGCATATTAATGTATTAAGTAAAAACATAGTACTACTTTAAGTATTATGACAATAATTCGATGATATATTGTCTTCACCCCGTGCTCAAAGGTCAATTACGTAATCATCTTTTTATCCTTAGTGGTAACAACACGATACAACATTTTTTCACTTTCTGTCACTACGCTAAACTACTTGCAAGATTGAACCCAACTATCATACACAACGCCCACTTTTGGAGATCAAATATCAAACTTTGTCAAACAAAGACAACTAAACCATAGAGTATATATGAATAAGAATTACGCAACAAAGAAACCAAATAGATCTCAAAAAGACTCATCGATAAATCTGATCATAAAGTGACAATTCATCACACTGCTACAAACGCACCAACATACTACATCATATGGATCACGGGCATGTAAGGCAGCTCATGTGATCATTGTATTGAGAAGAAATGGAGAGAAAACCATATAGCTCCTGCTATGGACCCATAGTCCAAAGGAAACTATTTGCAAGTGATCATGGTGACTTTCAAGTTGATGAAGATAGCCACCATGATGATTTCCCCCTCCGGTAGAGTACCGGGAAAGGGCTCCCAATTGGATTAGATCACCAAGGAATAGAGAGGTTCGGTGGCAGAAACAGAATAACTCCTCGATGTTTAGGGTTTATGGAGTGGAAGAAAAATATAAGCGTCGAAAGGCGGTGGATAGGAGCTTCAGGGGGCCCACGCGCCCCTGGCCGCATGGTGGGCTTGCATGAAGGCTATGCGGCCCTGATGACCCACAAGTATAGGGTATCTATCGTAGTCCTTTCAATAAGTAAGAGTGTCGAACCCAATGAGGAGAAGAAGGAAATGATAAGTGGTTTTCAGCAAGGTATTCTCTGCAAGCATTTGTGATAAGGTAATTTGTAACGGGTAACAAGTAAAGAAAGTAAATAAGGTGCAGCAAGATGGCCCAATCCTTTTTGTAGCAAAGGACAAGCCTGGATAAACTCTTATATAGAGAAAAGTGCTCCCGACGACACATGGGAATTATCGTCAATCTAGTTTTCATCACGCTCATATGATTCGCGTTCGTTACTTTGATAATTTGGTATGTGGGTGGACCGGTGCTTGGGTACTGCCCTTTCTTGGACAAGCATCCCACTTATGATTAACCCCTATTTCAAGCATCCGCAACTACAAAACAAGTATTAAGGTAAACCTAACCATAGCATGAAGCATATGGATCCAAATCAGCCCCTTACGAAGCAACTCATAAACTAGGGTTTAAGCTTCTGTCACTCTAGCAACCCATCATCTACTTATTACTTCCCAATGCCTTCCTCTAGGCCCAAACAATGGTGAAGTGTCATTTAGTCGACGTTCACATAACACCACTAGAGGAAAGACAACATACATCTCATCAAAATATCGAACGAATACCAAATTCACATGACTACTTATAGCAAGACTTCTCCCGTGCCCTCGGGAACAAACGTAACTACTCACAAATCATATTCATTTTCATAATCAGAGGGGTATTAATATGCATAATGGATCTGAACATATGATCTTCCACCAAATAAACCAACTAGCATCAACTACAAGGAGTAATCAACACTACTAGCAACCCACAGGTACCAATCTGAGGCTTTGGGACAAAGATTGGATACAAGAGATGAACTAGGGTTTGAGAGGAGATGGTGCTGGTGAAGATGTTGATGGAGATTGACCCCCTCCCGATGAGAGGATCGTTGGTTATGACGATGGCGATGATTTCCCCCTCCCAGAGGGAAGTTTCCCCTGCAGAACAGCTCTGCCGGAGCCCTAGATTGGTTCCGCCAAGGTTCCGCCTCATGGCGGCGGAGTTTCTTCCCGAAAGCTTTCTTATGATATTTTTTTTCTCGGACGAAAGACTTCATATAGCAGAAGATGGACATCGGAGGCCTGCCAGGGGGCCCACGAGGCAGGGGCGCGCCGAGGGGGGTAGGGCGCGCCCCCCACCCTCGTGGCCAGGGTGTGGGCCCCCTCTGATGGATTCTTTCGCCAGTATTTTTTAATAATTCCAAAAATAACTTCCGTGAAGTTTCAGGACTTTTGGAGCTGTGCAGAATAGGTCTCTAATATTTGCTCCTTTTCCAGTCCAGAATTCCAGCTGCCGACATTCTCCCTCTTCATGTAAACTTTGTAAAATAAGAGAGAAAAGGCATAAGTATTGTGACATAACGTGTAATAACAGCCCATATTGCAATAAATATCGATATAAAAGCATGATGCAAAATGGACGTATCAACTCCCCCAAGCTTAGACCTCGCTTGTCCTCAATTGGAAGCCGATACGAAAAATATGTCCACGTGTTTAGAGATAGAGGTGTCGATAAAATAGAATACCGACATGAGGGCATCATGATTATTCTTTTAACAGCAACATAAATGGATATTGTCATATGATTTCTTATGCTCAAGTAATAATCTATTCACAATGTAAAGTATGAATCAGAAAATTCATTGAGAACCAACAAACTATAATCTCGGTCATTGAGGCAATTGCAATTTATCATAACATCAGAAAGAGTCAATATAAGAGCTTTTCAGCAAGTCCACATACTCAACTATCATATAGTCTTTCACAATTGCTAACACTCACGCAATACTTATGGGTATGGAGTTTTAATCGGACACAGAGAAAGATAGGGGCTTATAGTGTTGCCTCCCAACCTTTTACCTCAAGGGTAATGTCAACAATAATAATTAATGCCAACTTACATCCAATTGGATATATATATCAGGATCTTTCCAACACAAGGTGCTTGCCAAAGGATAAAATGTAAAAAAGGAAAGGTGAAGATCACCATGACTCTTGCATAAGGAATAAGACAAAAGTAAAAGATAGGCCCTTCGCGGAGGGTAGCAGAGGTTGTCATGTGCTTTTATGGTTGGATGCACGAAATCTTAATGCAAAAGAATGTCACTTTATGTTGCCACTTGTGATATGGACCTTTATTATGCAGTCTGTCGCTTTTATTGCTTCCATATCACAAGATCGTATAAAGCTTATTTTCTCCACACTAATAGATCATACATATTTAGAAAGCAATTTTTATTGCAAGCAACATGACAACTTACTTGAAGGATCTTACTCAAGCCACAGGTAGATATGGTGGACTCTCATGGCAAAACTGGGTTTAAGGATATTCGGAAGCACAAGTAGTATCTCTACTTGGTGCAAAGAATTTGGGTAGCATGAGAGGGAAAGGCAAGCTCAACATGTTCCATGACAATATACTTTATTTCAGATATAAGAAAACATAACCCATTACGTTGTCTTCCTTGTCCAACATCAACTCTTTAGCATGTCATACTTTAATGAGTTCTCACAATCATAAAAGATGTCCAAGATAGTATATTTATATGTGAAAACCTCTCTTTCTTTATTACTTCCTATTAATTGCAACGATGACCAAAACTATGTTTGTCAACTTTCAACAACTTTTATTCATCACACTCTTTATATGTGAAGTCATTACTCTCCATAAGATCAATATGATCTCTCTACTTCTTTTTATTCTTTCTCTTTTCTTACTTCCCTCACGATCATAGCAAGATAATCAAGCCCTTGACTCAACACTAATCTTTATAATACATAGCTCACGGACTCGATTACATAGAAGGATCATAAAGCAAAACTCAAAACTAAACCATACTAAAACTTTATCCTACTAGATCAAGATATTACCAAAAGGATCAAACTAAGAAAAAACGGTAAAGATAGGAGTGTGATGGTGATACGATACTGGGGCACCTACCCCAAGCTTGGCGGTTGCCAAGGGGAGTGCCCATACCCATGTGATCATGTCCTCTTCTTCGAGGGTGGTGATGACGGAGTTGTTGAGGATGTAGGCTTGTCATCCATCTTCCAAGGCATAGGCTCACCATCATAAAAGGATGATCGAGTCTCCGGAATCCTCAAATCTGCAGCCAAACTCATCCTCTTGAATCTATATTCATACTCACAGTTTTGGTTTTGTAGGTCATAGATTTGGGCTTGGAGGTGCTCGATTTTCTTGTGAAGCTTGAAGATGGTCTCCCCAATGTTCTTGACATCTAGCTTGTGGTTGTTGGTGAACTCCGTGATCATCATGTGGTTGGCTTTGAGCCCGCGTTCCACCATCCCTTGGCACTTGAAAACTTGTTGCTCCATTGCTTCGAGTCTTGTCTCCACACTTCCGGTCCTTCTTGGTCCCTCGACATCGCGGATGTGCAGCAACCCATCATGCATCTCAATGGTTTGAGGGTGTTGCAGCACCTCCGCGAGGTAGGGATTGATAACCTTCTCGAAGAACTTGTCCTTGGGGGCACTTGAAGACGTCATGGTGATCTAGATCTGTCAGAAAAACAGCTCGAAACAAAGACAGAGGATATTTGCGTGGTACGGTGGTCAAAACCTTCGGGAGATTATATAATGAATTTTTACCGACCAAAAGAAGTATCGTGCAAGAAAACGGAGTCTGGAGAGCACACGAGGTACCCACGAGGCAGGGGGCGCCCAGGGGGGTAGGGTGCGCCCTCCACCCTCGTGGAAGCCTCGTGTCCTTCCCGGACTACTTCTTATTTTCCTATTTTCTTAAATATTCCAAAATGGAGAAAAATTGCCATTAGAACTGTTTTGGAGTCGATTTACTTACCGTACCACATACATATTCCTTTTCGGAGTCTGAAACGTTTTGGAAAGTGTCCCTTATGTATTCCTCCGGGGTTACGGTTTCAATAACATTGGTTTCAACATTTATGGGATTACCTGAGATATAATGTTTGACTCTTTGACCGTTCACCACCTTCGGATTTGTGCCTTCGAAGTTGTTGATTTTTATGGCACCGTAACGATAGACCTCCTCGATAACGTAAGGACCTTCCCATTTAGAGAGAAGTTTTCCTACAAAAAATCTTAAACGAGAGTTGAATAGCAACACATAATCACCTACATTAAACTCACGCTTTTGTATCCTTTTGTCATGCCATCTTTTAACTTTTTCTTTAAATAGTTTGGCATTCTCATAGGCTTGGGTTCTCCATTCATCAAGTGAGCTAATGTCAAATAACCTCTTCTCACCGGAAAGTTTGAAATCATAATTGAGCTCTTTAATGGCCCAATATGCCTTATGTTCTAGTTCGAGAGGTAAGTGACATGCTTTTCCATAAACCATTTTATACGGAGACATACCCATAGGATTTTTATATGCAGTTCTATAGGCCCATAATGCATCATCGAGTTTCTTGGACCAATTCTTTCTAGATCTATTGACAGTCTTTTGAAAAATTAATTTGAGCTCTCTATTACTCAATTCTACTTGACCACTAGACTGGGGGTGATATGGGGATGCAATTCTATGATTAACATCATACTTAGAAAGCATTTTATGAAAGGCACCATGAATAAAATGAGAACCACCATCAGTCATTAAATATCTAGGGACTCCAAACCTAGGAAAAATAACTTCTTTAAGAATCTTAATAGAGGTGTTATGATCAGCACTACTAGTTGGAATAGCTTCTACCCGCTTAGTAACGTAATCAACAACAACTAAAATATGTGTATACCCATTAGAGGAAGGAAATGGTCCCATATAATCAAAGCCCCAAACATTAAATGGTTCAATAACAAGTGAATAATTCATAGGCATTTCTTGACGTCTACTAATATTACCAATCCTTTGACATTCATCACAAGATAAGACAAACTTACGGGCATCTTTGAAGAGAGTAGGCCAATAAAAACTGGATTGCAATACCTTATGCGCAGTTCTATCTCCGGCGTGATGTCCTCCGTAAGCCTCGGAGTGACACTTGCGTAGGATCTGTTCCTGTTCATGCTCAGGTATACAATGTCTAATGACACCATCTACTCCTTCTTTATAAAGGTGTGGGTCATCCCAGAAGTAATGCCTCAAATAATAGAAAAACTTTTTCTTTTGTTGGTATGTGAAACTAGGTGGTATAAATTTAGCAACAATGTAATTAGCATAATCAGCATACCATGGAGCAGTACGAGAAGCATTTATGACAGCCAATTGTTCATCAGGAAAGCTATCATCAATAGGTAGTGGGTCAAGAACATTCTCTAACCTAGACAAGTTGTCTGCAATGGGGTTCTTAGCTCCCTTTCTATCAATAATATGCAAGTCAAATTCTTGTAGCAAGAGAACCCATCTAATAAGTCTAGGCTTAGCATCTTTCTTTTCCATAAGATATTTAATAGAAGCATGATCAGTGTGAACAGTTACTTTAGAATCGACAATATAAGGTCTGAACTTATCACAAGCAAATACAACTGCTAAAAATTCTTTTTCAGTAGTAGCATAATTTCTCTGGGCATTGTCTAGAGTTTTACTAGCATAATGAATAACATTTAATTTCTTATCAACTCTTTGCCCTAGAACAGCAACTACAGCATAATCCCTAGCATCACACATAATTTCAAAGGGTAAATTCCAATCAGGTGGCTAAACAATAGGTGCAGAAATCAATGCTTTCTTAAGTATTTCAAATGCTTCTACACAATCATCATCAAAGACAAAAGGAATATCCTTTTGTAAGAGATTGGTCAGAGGCCTGGAGATTTTAGAGAAGTCCTTAATGAACCTCCTATAAAAACAGGCATGACCTAGGAAACTTATTTGAGAGAAACCAGAATAACCATCTAGAAAGCAAAAATGTGTATGTTTGGATAATATTTCTAGCATTTGATCAATAAAAGGTAAAGGGTAATGATCCTTCTTAGTAGCTTTATTTAATTTGCTGAAATCAATTACCATTCTATAACCTGTAATAATTCTTTGTGGGATCAATTCATCTTTATCATTAGGAACAACTATAATACCTCCCTTCTTAGGAACACAATGGACAGGACTTACCCACTGACTATCAGCAACGGGCTAAATTATACCTGCCTCCAGAAGCTTTAGTATTTCTTTCCTTACCACTTCTTTCATCTTAGGATTTAACCGTCGTTGGTGATCGACAACCGGTTTAGCATCTTTCTCCAATTTTATTTTGTGCTGGCATAGAGTGGGACTAATGCCCTTAAGATTATCAAGAGTATATCCAATAGCAGCACGGTGCTTCTTCAGAGTTTTCAATAATTTCTTTTCTTCATGCTCTGAAAGGTTAGCACTAATAATAACAGGATATATCTTCTTTTCATCAAGATAAGCATATTTTAGAGTATCAGGTAATGGTTTAAGCTCAAACACGGGATCACCCTTGGGTGGAGGAGGATCCCCTAGGATTTCAATAGGCAAGTTGTGTTTCAAATATGTCCCTGTTTAAAGAATACTTCATCTATTTCCCTTCTTTCATTCATATACATATCATTTTCATGGTCTAGTAAATATTGTTCTAAAGGATCACTAGGAGGCACGGAAATAGAAGTAAGACCAATAATTTCATCTTTACTAGGCAATTCCTCATCACGGGGTTGTCTACGAAATTTAGCAAAGTTAAACTCATGAGACATATCCCCCAGGCCAATAGTAAAAACATTCTTTTCGCAGTCTATCCTAGCATTAACAGTATTCAAGAAGGGTCTACCAAATATGATGAGACCAAAGTTATCTTGTGGGGAACCAAGAACAAGAAAATCAGCAGGATATTTAACTTTTCCACACAAGACTTCAACATCTCTAACAATCCCGATTGGTGAAATAGTATCTCTATTGGCAAGCTTAATTGTAACATCAATTCTTCTGTCTCAGCAGGTGCAATATCATGCATAATTTCTTTATATAAGGAATGAGGTATTGCACTTGCACTAGCACCCATATCACATAAGCCATGATAACAATGATCTCCTATTTTAACATAAATAACAGGCATGCCTACAACAGGTCTATGTTTATTTTTAGTATCAGGTCTAGCAATTCTAGCAGTTTCCTCACAGAAGTAAATAACATGCTCATCAATATTATCAGCCAAGAGATCTTTAACCATAGCAATACTAGGTTCAACTTTAATTTGCTCAGGGGGTTTGGGTGTCTTAATGTTACTTTTGTTGACCACAGTTGAAGCTTTAGCATGATCCTTTATTCTAACAGGGAAAGGTGGCTTCTCAATATAAGCAGTAGGAACGACAGGATCATTATAAGTGATAGTCTTTTCTTCAACTTTAATAGGTGCAACTACTTTTAATTCAATGGGAGGATTATATTTAAACCACTTCTCCTTAGGGAGATCAACATGAGTAGCAAAGGATTCATAGAAAGAAACTACTATCTCGGAGTCAAGTCCATATCTAGTGCTAAATTCATGGAAAACATCGGTATCCATAAAAGATTTAACACAATCAAACTTAGGTGTTATACCTGACTCCTTACCTTCGTCGAGGTCCCAATCTTCAGAGTTGCATTTAATTCTTTCCAATAAATCCCATTTGAATTTAATAGTCTTCATCATAAAAGATCCAGTACAAGAGTATCGAGCATGGAGCGATTATTGAGAGAAAGTCGAGCATAAAAATTTTGAATAATCATTTCTCTTGAGAGCTCATGATTGGGGCATGAATATAACATTGACTTAAGCCTCCCCCAAGCTTGAGCGATGCTTTCTCCTTCACGAGGCCAAAAATTATATATATAATTACGATCATGATGAACAAGATGCATAGGATAAAACTTCTGATGAAGTTCCAATTTCAATCGGTTGTAGTTCCATGATCCCATATCATCACATAGCCTATACCATGTCAATGCCTCTCCCTTCAAAGATAAAGGGGAGACCTTCTTCTTGATAATATCCTCGGGCATGCCTGCAAGCTTAAATAATCCACAAACTTCATCCACATAGATTAGGTGCAAATCGGGATGTAATGTTTCATCTTCTGTAAAAGGATTAGCTAGCAGTTTCTCTATCATACCCGAAGGAATTTCAAAGTAAACATGTTCAGTAGTTTCAGTGGTTGAGGAGCAACTCTTTGCTCTACTAGTTGGGGTGAAGATACCCCGAACAAGCCCCTCAGAGGATTACTTTCCATAGTAACAAGTGACAGTAAATTTCAGCACACTATATAAATTTTTCCTTACCAAATTCCACCTATCAAAGGTGCTTCACTCCCCGGCAACGGTGCCAGAAAATAGTCTTGATGACCCACAAGCAAAGGGGATCTATCGTAGTCCTTTTGATAAGTAAGAGTGTCGAACCCAACAAGGAGCAGAAGGAAATGATAAGCGGTTTTCAGCAAGGTATTCCTGCAAGCATTAAAATTATCGGTAACAGATAGTTTTGTGATAAGGTAATTTGTAACGGGTAACAAGTAAAGAAAGTAAATAAGGTGCAGCAAGATGGCCCAATCCTTTTTGTAGCAAAGGACAAGCCTGGACAAACTCTTATATAGAGAAAAGCGCTCCCGAGGACACATGGGAATTATCGTCAAGCTAGTCTTCATCACGCTCATATGATTCGCGTTCGTTACTTTGATAATTTGGTATGTGGATGGACCGGTGCTTGGGTACTGCCCTTTCTTGGACAAGCATCCCACTTATGATTAACCCCTATTTCAAGCATCCGCAACTACAAAACAAGTATTAAGGTAAACCTAACCATAGCATGAAACATATGGATCCAAATCAGCCCCTTACGAAGCAACTCATAAACTAGGGTTTAAGCTTCTGTCACTCTAGCAACCCATCATCTACTTATTACTTCCCAATGCCTTCCTCTAGGCCCAAACAATGGTGAAGTGTCATGTAGTCGACGTTCACATAACACCACTAGAGGAAAGACAACATACATCTCATCAAAATATCGAACGAATACCAAATTCACATGACTACTTATAGCAAGACTTCTCCCATGTCCTCAGGAACAAACATAACTACTCACAAATCATATTCATGTTCATAATCAGAGGGGTATTAATATGCATAATGGATATGAACATATGATCTTCCACCAAATAAACCAACTAGCATCAACTACAAGGAGTAATCAACACTACTAGCAACCCACAGGTACCAATCTGAGGCTTTGGGACAAAGATTGGATACAAGAGATGAACTAGGGTTTGAGAGGAGATGGTGCTGGTGAAGATGTTGATGGAGATTGGCCCCCTCCCGATGACAGGATCGTTGGTGATGACGATGGCGATGATTTCCCCCTCCCGGAGGGAAGTTTCCCCGGCAGAATAGCTCTGCCGGAGCCCTAGATTGGTTCCGCCAAGGTTCCGCCTCGTGGCGGCGGAGTTTCTTCCCGAAAGCTTGCTTATGATTTTTTCTCGGACGAAAGACTTCATATAGCAGAAGATGGGCACCGGAGGCCTGCCAGGGGGCCCACGAGGCAGGGGGCGCGCCCCCACCCTTGTGGCCAGGGTGTGGGCCCCCTCTGATGGATACTTTCGCCAGTATTTTTAATTAATTCCAAAAATAACTTCCGTGAAGTTTCAGGACTTTTGGAGCTGTGCAGAATAGGTCTCTAATATTTGCTCCTTTTCCAATCCAGAACTCCAGCTGCCGGCATTCTCCCTCTTAATGTAAATCTTGTAAAATAAGAGAGAAAAGGCATAAGTATTGTGACATAACATGTAATAACAGCCCATAATGCAATAAATATCGATATAAAAGCATGATGCAAAATGGACGTATCAGGCCCCTCCGATGGGTCCTAAGCCCTTTGGAAGGTTCCCGAGGAAAAATAATTTGTGCATTTTTTTGGGTATTTTTGGAGCTCTGTAAAATTAATTTTCCTATAAATTGAAAAACCGGGCACCGAGTTAATAGGTTAATCTAGAAAAATGATTAAAATTAATTTCAAAACTATGCCAAAATGATATAAACATAGTATGAAACAATCAAAATTTATAGATATGTTTGAGATGCATCAAGTGTCCAGAAGCCCGTTGCGCGATGAACTCCTTCAAGCGGTGTGCGCGGTTATTGTTTGGAGTTTTGGTGCTCTTAGACATAAGCGCCTACCAAACGGCACCATCCAATTGAATGGATTTCCGGTGTTTTTGTTGGTGACTAGTAAAATACCATTCTATCTTAATACAAGCGGAAATCTTTACTGAGTTGCCAAGCAGGGCCTTAATAGATGGCCCAGGAATGCCATCCTGGCCCGAGGGGGCCCTAGCTCGCCTTATATACTCTGCCGAGCTAGGGTTACATGGCCCGGATCGGAATAATTTTGGGTTTACGCCTCTTGGTCGAACAAAACATGCGCGGGTAGCTTTCTGCTTCCTTGTCTTCGAGGTTGCATTGGCGCGGTTCCTGGCGAGTGCATGCGCTCGAATGGCTGACTCGACACCTTGGTAGATGACATGGTTAATCCAATGCCTGCCTACCTGGTATGCCCAAGTGTCATATACTCGTTACCGAACAGTGGAGTTGTGAGCGGAGCAAACTATGCCATGTGTAGAAGAACGGGAGTGACATGACATGAAGGAAAGATAAGGAGGAGGATTTTTTTTAGGATCAGAAGCAAGGTTAGACGACCTCGGCCTCACATAAGAAGACCATTGTGGCTTCCCATGTGTTGAGTATATTGATTATTAGGAAAGATGATATAGACTAGGATTTGTTCCTGCCTTGTCTTGTACTCCAAGTTGGTCATTGTACTCCTACATATATGCCCACGAGGCTCAAGCAATATACATCAATTCCACCAATCTCCCTCTCTCCCTTCCAACATGGTATCAGCCTAACCGATCCAACCCTAGCCTCCACCCATCGCTTCCGCCCCGCCCGCCGCCTCCGGGGTGGTCGGCCGCCAAGACGCCGTCGGGGGCGGCGCCACCCATACATAGGGTTCGTCTGCCTGTCGTGTTTACTGGCTGCCCTAGAGAGTGTTTTTCCCGATCTCTTGATCTGGGTTTTTCTCTCTCCCGCCTGTCGCTTTGATTGGCGTTTTCTTTCTGGTTTTTCGATCTAAGATTGGTTTGCATCGCCCGCCGCCGCCGTCAACCGTCGCGCCTCTATTCCGACATCGGCGTCGACTACACCGGTATCTTCCTCAACAACAGCGCGGCCTGCTGGACGCGCCGCCCAAGGAACGCCTTCGTGCGTCGCTGCCGGCCGCTCATCCGTGTGGTCTCCATTGCTTGCCCATCTTCATTGTCATTGCCCAAGACATCACCGACAACGTTGCCATCGACACCGATTTGCGTGTCATCCCCGCCATGGCGCGTACAACGCCGTCGTCGGTCTGATCAGTCGATCGCGCGCCTGTATTCGCCAAGCACGTCCCCGAGCATGCACCTACCGCCGATCGAGCCACAGGTTGCCGTCGCATCATCCCTTCGGACCGCTGCATCGCCGCCCCGAGGTCTTCCCGCCGACTGCCCCGACCCACGCGCCGCTCCCTCCGACGCCCCTTCAGGTTGTCACGTCGCGGCCCGCGGTCCACGCCGCCGCCCCAAGATCTTGGCGCCGGCTACCCCCATAGCCGTCGCCACCTTTGCATCGCCTTGATACGTCTCCAATGTATCTATAATTTCTGATTGTTCCATCCTGTTATATTATCATTCCTGGATGTTTTACAATCATTTTATAGCAACTTTATATCATTTTTGGGGACTAACCTATTGACATAGTGCCCAGTGCTAGTTGTTGTTTTTTGCTTGTTTTTTACTTCGCACGAAATCAATATCAAACGGAGTCCAAACACCGCGAAACATTTTGGAGAATTTTTATGGACCAGAACACCCAGGATGGGCCAGAGAAGTACCAGAGGGGTGCCCCGAGGGGGGCACAACCCACCTGGGTGCGCCTGGGGACCCAGGCGCACCCTGGTGGGTTGTGCCCACCTCGGTGGCCTCCCGCACTGCCTCTTCGCCCTATAAATCCCTAAATATCCCAAAACCCCGGAGAGAACCCCAGATCAGAAGTTCCGCCGTTGCAAGCCTCTGTAGCCATGAAAAACCAATCTAAACCTTGTTTCAGCACTTCGTCGGAGGGGGAAATCATCACCGATGGCCATCTTCATCATCCTGGCGGCCACCATGATGAGGTGGGAGTAGTCTACCCTTGGGTTGAGGGTTTGTGCTTGTAGCTATGTGTTTAATCTCTCTCTCTCTCTCTCGTGTTCTTGAGATGTCATGATCTTGATGTATCACGGGCATTGTTAATATTGTTGGATCATATGGTGTTTTTCCCTCTCTATCTTGTTGTGAATTGAGTTTTCCCTTTGAGATTTCGTTTTATCGGATTGAATACTTTTATGGATTCGAGAGCACTTGATGTATGTCTTGCTATGAATACCCATGGTGACAATGGAGTATCATATTGATTCACTTGATATGTGTTTTGGCATTCAACTCGCGGATTCCCGAGGTGACATTAGGGTAATCTATGCATAGGGGTTGATGCATATTCTTGTCTTTTGTTTATCCGGTAGAAATCTTGGGGCACTCTTTGAGGTTCTTTGTGTTGGATTGAGTATTATGAATCTGAATTTGCTTTGGTATTATTTTAGTACGACTCTTGATAGATCGATTGGAAAGAATAGCTACGTGTTATTTTAGTACGAACTCTTGATAGATCGATCAGAAAGAATAACTTGGTGTTATTTTAGTACGAACTCTTGGATAGATCGATCGGAAAGAATAGCTACAAACAATTTCTTCTCATGTTCTCCGCTAGATAGGAACTTTGGGTGATTCTTCATCGCACGTTGAGGGACGGTTATATGATCCAATTATATTAGCATTGTTGAGAGATTGCACTAGCGAAAGTACGGACCCTAGGCCTCATTTTCAAGCATTGCAATACCGTTTGTGCTCACTTTTCTTACTTGCTACCTTGCTGTTTTTTATTGTTACTATTACAAAAATCAATATCTACTATCATTACTACACTTTTATTACCTTCTCTTCGCCTAACTAGTGCACCTATACAAATTACCATTGTATTTGGTGTGTTGGGGACACAAGAGACTTTTTATTATTTGGTTGCAGGGTTGTTAGAGAGACCATCTTCATCCTACACCTCCCACAGATTGATAAATCTTAGGTCATCCACTTGAGGGAAATTTACCACCGTCCTAAAAAACTCTACGCTTGGAGGCCCAACACGAGTCTACAAGAACAAGTTGTGTAGTAGACATCAAGCTCTTTCTGGCGCTGTTGCCGGGGAGGTGAGTGCTTGAAGGTATATCTCTAGATCTTGCAATCGAATCTATTAGTTTCTTGTTTTATCACTAGTTTGGTTTATAAAAGAAAACTACAAAAAGATGGAATTGAGGTGGTCTCATATTGTTCATCTTTATAATATCTTTCTTGAAAATGATGGATCGGAAAATTGTGCTCAATTGTTAGAAGAAGAAGTCAATAAAATGTTTGACACAAAATATTTGAATGATGGGCATGATTGCAATGTTGTTAGTATGAATTCTTTGAATATCCAAAATGCTAATGATTATTGCACTAGTCATGAGAAAAATGTTCTTATAAGCATGTCAATTTTTGTGGAGTGGAAAGACTTTGTGAAGACATGCCTTATAGGGAAGATAGATTTTGTAAGAAGCATAAGCATGATAGAACCAATTTTTTCTCAAAGTGATAGATGAATTTGCTACAAAATTATGCTCTCTTTGTCCTATTACTTGTGAACTTTGCAATAAAGTTGGTCACCTTAATTTCCAATGCATGCTTTTTCATGGTTGAATCGTGTCCAAATATTGCAATAACTCGATCACCCTTGAACTTTATAATGAGCTTTATCTATTTTTGGGGAGTGAACAATTGACACATAAAAATAGTTGGTTTGAAATATTCATTCTCACAGACGACATTGAAACTAATCTAAAGAATATCTATATGGTTTGCATGGTAAATTGCAATGAGAATGCTTATATTGCCAACTATAGAAAGATGGGAAACCAATAGAATATAAAAGGAATACTAATGAAAGGGTAAATATTTCCACTTTCCCTCCTATTGTCTCTCATGATTAAATAGGTGATGAGGAGGGGCTCCCTATTCAACCAATCTCATCAGTAAGAAGCTTGAAAAAATTAATGAAACCCACACATGATGTGGTGAAGAAGAAAAGAAGAAAGAATAGAGGTAAAAAGGTATCTCTCCCAAATAATGTTGCTCCTATTATTGTTGTGCCTCATGAAAATGAATCAAAAATAATTGTGGAAGATGATGCACTTGATGATGATATTGCTTCTATGTCTTATGGCACAATGTCCAAGAGCACTATTAATGATGATTTTGTTATGCCTATTGCTTGTTGTGATGATTATGATTGGGAAGATAATGATTCTTCTTATAATCTTGGAAATATTTTTGGCACCAACTTGGGAAATTATGATGATAGCAATTGTTATACCGTTGGTGCTATTCATACTATTAATGATGAGAGTGATTATGCTTATGATATGCCAAGCCACAAGCTTGGGGATGCTATGTTTGATAAGAATGACATGTTTGAGAATTTATTTGCTGCAATTAATGTTTGTCCCAAGCTTGGGGATGATATGCTTAATGAAGATGATCTTTTTAGTCCCCCTACTTCGAATGATCAAATTTTCTATGATGATTGCATGCCCCCTATCTATGATGAGAACAAAGTTGCTACTTATGATGATTATTGTGATGATACTTATGTTATAAAAAGCAGTGATAATTATTGTCATAATTTTGAATATCCTTTTACTGAACATTACTCTTTTAATGTGGAAACAATTTTTAGTATTAGAGTTTCATATGATACTCCCACTATTGTGAATGAGAATAAAATTGCTTATATGGAGAGTAATAAATTTTCTATGCTTTTGGATCATGAAAAGAATGCTTTATGTGATGGTTATATTGATGAATCCATTAATTATGCTATTGAAAATTATTATGAGAGAGGAACTTATGACTCATGATGCTCTTGTTATGTTTCAATCCTTATCTTTTATGTGAGCATCAATGAAATCATCATGCCTAGCTAAAAAGGCAGTAAAGAAAAACGCTTGTTGGGAGACAATCCAACATTATTACCTACTGTTTTTGTGTGTTCACATGATTAAGCTACTGTAGTAATCATGTTTTATAGCTTTTGTTTCAATAAAGTGTCAAGTAAAGCCATTGGGATAGTAAGGATGATAGTTGACTTGATTCTGTGCAAAAAACAGAAACTTTTGCGCTCGGTCCAGGAATTTTGAAAATTCACTGGAACGTGATAAAATTCTGAATTTTTTACGGATGATTTATGTACAAATTTTCTACGTGGTCCTAAATTTTTATAATTTTTGGAGTAGTAGAAGTATGGTAGTTGACCAGATCATTACAGATTGTTCTGTTTTTGACAGATTCTGTTTTCAATGCATAGTTTGCTTGTTTCCTAGTTTCTATGGCTTATATTGCTTAATATAAATTGTGGAAATGATAAGTTACAGTATGCATTGTGTGAGAACAATTATGAACCTTGTCTTTGACAGTACCAAAGTGGACGATTTGTCTTTATCATACTAACCTATCTCACGAAGTTCCGTTAAGTTTTGTGTGATTGAAGTTTTCAAGTTTTCGGTGAGATATCGATACGAGGAGAATAATGAGTGACAAGACCCTAAGCTTGAGGATGCCCAAAGCACCCCCAAGGTAATATTTAAGGAAAATCCAAGCAACTAAGCTTGGGGATGCCCCGGAAGGCATCCCCTCTTTCGTCTTCAACATTATCGGTAACCTCACTTGGAGCTGTATTTCATTCGTCACATGATATGTGTTTAGCTTGGAGCATCCTTTTATTTTTCTAGGATTTTCTTGATTCTATTTAGAACAATGTTTTGCATCTTTTATTCCAATAAAAATGTCAAGTATAGCCGTTACCATGCTTATTTTGCAAGTTTACATGTTGTTGTTTGAAAACAGAAAGTTTATCGGTGTTGCAAAAATTCCCCAGAAATGTCAGAATGTGATAAAATGTTGATTTTTTTTTTTGAAAAGTAAGCTATGATAAATTTTCTACAGTGTGGTAAATTTTTAGAATTTTTGCAGTTACATAAGTATGAATGTTCTTGCATTCTTTACAGACTCTACTGTTTTGGTAGATTGCTGTTATGGTTGCATTGTTTGCATATGTTTGCTTGTTTAATGATTCTATTTGAGGATAGGACTATTAAATATGTCAATTCATTTAGTATGTAATGTTAAATAGTGATTTTAGTGATTTGCTACAGTAGAGAATGATAAGGTTTTTGCATTGATTTATACCAACTTATCTCACGAGTTCTTGTTGAGTTTTGTGTGGAGAAAGTTTTAAGATTAAGGGAAACCGTGATATAAAAGGAATTAAGGAGACACAAAAGCTCAAGCTTGGGGATGCCCAAGTGTCAGGGAGAAATGACACCTATGGGATCCCGGGGAATCCCTTCTACGGTTGGCGGGGCGTGGAGCTGCGCAAAGAGCAGGTCTAAAAGATCAGCACGAGGGGATTTTTACCCAGGTTCGGGCTGCAAACGATGCATAAAAACCTAGTCCTGCTTGTTCGTGTTTATTTGGTGTTCTTGAGCTCTTGAACTAGCTGCAGTGCATGCCGGCCCAAAAAGTCTGAATCCTTCCACAGTACGCCTCGGGCCTCCTTTTATATGTCAAAGGGGTCGCCACAGTGGCATACAGGAGGTGGAAAGTATCTACAGTGTACAAGTTTATCGCCTGGCACCGTAGGACAAACTCATTTAATGCGCTACCTACGTGCCCTCTCGCTTTATTGGGGGCGGCAACAGAGCTCGTCCCGTTCGTCGCCGCCTCGCCCTGCTTCGACGCGCGTCCAAGCTGACGAGGCACGCAGCGCCACGCTGGCTGGCTGGTTGCTAAGCTGGTGCGGTGACAGGGTCTTCATGAAGATCTGCATGCCACCACGCAGGTGCTTGACTAGTTGTCCTAGAACTTGCATGCTGCCATGCAGGCGCTCGCCTAGTTTGCGGGCTGGTTGCCGCGCCGGGACGGGCGCGGGGCAGCGAAACTTTGGTAGGCGCGGGCCTGGCCTCGGCCCCGCAGATTCCCCTGGCAAGGGTCTTGCCGGGGTCTCGTGGCCGTCCACAGCAAGGATCTTGCCGGGGGTCTTCGTCTGTCCCCGGCAAGGATCTTGCCGGGGGTCTTCGTCTTCTGGTTTCTATCTAGACTCGCAGGCCTTTGGTCTTCACAAAGATCTGCATGCCACCACGCAGGCGCCCCTGAGTCTTGGTCTTGACGCTGTCGATGGTGTCAGAGCTCTCAGGCTCAAGGGTGGTGGCCTTGCTGGTGTTGGGCAAGTCGCCCCGGCAAGGCTCTTGCTGTGGCTATGTAGGGCGCCCCGGCAAGGGTGTTGTCGGGGGAAAATCCATCTTGTCCCTTTGCTCTTCATGCTTCTAGCTTGAGCACTGCCTTGGCAGTCTTGTACCTTTCCTTCTTCTGCCTCGCCAAGCATGGCCGCAGGTGTGGCTATGATTGCCCGTGCACAAGTAAAGGGGTACAGAAAGTCCCCTACTTTTGTACACCGACACCAAGGCATCCCAAGATAATATTTCAAGAAGTCTCAAGCATCTAAGCTTGGGGATGCCCCGGTAGGCATCCCACCTTTCTTCATCAACAATTATTGGTTAGTATCGGTTGAGCCTAAGTTTTTGCTTCTTCACATGAGTTGTGTTATTCTTGGAATGTCATTTTGTTTTGTTTTGCTGGCTATTTTTAATAAAATACTTAGATTTGAAATTTTGAAATAAGAGAGAGTCCTCACATAGCTACCTATTTACTAAACTACTCATTTGATCTTTACTTATATCTTTTTGGATTAGTTTGTCATTTACTCTCATGCTTCACTTAGATTTATTTGAGAATTAGTAGTTTTGAAGAAATTCTCTCATGCTTCACTTATATTATTTTGAGAGATGAAAATATTTATGCTCATGTTCTTCACTTAAATTTATTTGAGCTTGTCAAAAGCAATGGCAATATTTGAAACTAGTCCCAAAGTGATAGATATTCAAGAGGGATATAATAAAAACTTTCATGAAGATCATTGGACAAATTAAACTTGATTCTTTGTAATAGTTTTGAGATATGATGATAGTGATATGTGAGTCATGTTGGTGAGTAATTATGCTTTAGTAAGAATATTGATGTTAAGGTTTGTGATTCCCTATGCAAGCACGAAAGTCAATAGTTATGCAATGAAATTACATCCTACTTGTGGTGCATTATTCGGTGTTAGTTATGCTTAGTGCTCGCTTATGTGATTTTTCGTCTCTTGGTTGGTTGCTTCTCAATCTTTTTGCTAGCCTTCACTTGTTCTAAGTACAAATACTACTTGTGCATCCAAAATGCTTAAACCCAGTTTTAACATATGAGTCCATCATACCTACCTATATGCGGCATCTCCGTTCCGTTCTAAGCAAATTTGTATGTGCCATCTCTAATTTTCAAAATAAATTTCCTTTTTGCGTGCTCGTACCGCTCATGAAACGGTAGGGGGTGGCTGATATGTTTCCATGCTAGATGTGTTATTCTCAAGATGAGTGTTTATTCACTTGTCATTGCGATGCCCAGTACCGAAATGACAAAATGAATTTACTTTATGTTATCAAATAATAAATTCCTTGGAAAGTGTTGGTATGGAGGGCACCCGTGGATACGGCTAGCCATGGAAAGTGAAAGTATGGTGGAAAAAGGAATAAACTTTATTTTCTGTTTGGGAACCGCCTATGATATATCTAGCATGGAGAGTATTGGGAACTACTCGATCGTTTTCGTTGACAGGAAAAGCATGCCACCCAAAATGTTTTGATCTCTATTTTTTAGCTTTGAGCTCTGGCACCTCTACAAATCCCTACTTCCCTCTGCGAAGGGCCTTTCTATTTACTTTATGCAATTTTTATTTTTATTTGAGTCTCCATCTTCTCTTATAAGCACCAACTAAGGGGCACTATGATCGTACTTGAGCATTGGATGTAGCTAATATGCGAGTGTGATTCATGAATGGATCAATGATTGAGCATGATGGACTAGGGATAACTTGCTTTAGTGTTGATATTTTGAAAGACATGGTTGCTTGTTGATATGCTTGAGTATTAAAATCTTCATGTCAAAACTAGACTATTGCTTTGAACCATATAAAAGTCCATATGTCCATGCTACACAAGAAAATAATGTGATGAACATGATAGGCAGCATTCCACATCAAAAATTCTGTTTTTATCATTTACCTACTCGAGGACGAGCAGGAATTAAGCTTGGGGATGCTGATACATCTCCAACGTATCTATAATTTTTGATTGTTCCATGCTGTTATATTATCATTCTTGGATGTGTTACAATCATTTTATAGCAACTTTATATCATTTTTTGGGACTAACCTATTGACATAGTTGTTGGGGAACATAGCATGCAATTTCAAAAAAAATCCTACGCTCATGCAAGATCTATCTAGGAGGTGCATAGCAACGAGAGGGGGAGAGTGTGTCTATGTACCCTCGTAGACCGAAAGCGGAAGCGTTTGTTAACGTGGTTGATGTAGTCGAACTTCTTCTCGTTCCGACCGAGCAAGCACCGAACGTACGACACCTCCGAGTTATGCACACGTTCAGCTCGATGACGTCCCTCGAACTCTTGATCCAGCAAAGTGTCGAGGGAGAGTTCCGTCAGCACGATGGTGTGGCGACGGTGATGGTGAAGTGATCCGCGTAGGGCTTCGCCTAAGCACTACGTGAATATGACCGGAGGCGTAAACTGTGGAGGGGGGCACTGCACATGGCTAACAATGTTTGATGTGTGTTCTAGGCGCCCCCTCCCCACGTATATAAAGGAGGGAGGGGAGAGAGGCAGCCCTAGGCGCGCCCACGTAGGAGGAATCCTACTTGGGCTCCTAGTCCAATTCGGCCTCCCCCCTTTCCTTTTACCGGAAGGGGGAGAAGGGAAGAGAGGGGGAGAAGGAAAGAGGGGCCCCGCCTCCTCCTCCTCCTAATCCAATTCGGCCTCCTTCCTTGGGGGCGCCACCCCTATGGGGGCTGGTGTGCTTCCCCCTAAGGCCCATATGGCCCATATCTTCCCCCGGGGGGTTCCGATACCCCCCCCCCCCCGGTACTCCGATATGTACCGGATACATTTCGGAACACTTCCCGTGTCCGAATACTATCATCCAATATATCAATCTTTCTTGACCATTTCGAGACTCCTCGTCATGTCCATGATCTCATCCAGGACTCCGAACAACATTCAGTCACCAAATCACATAACTCATATAATACAAAATCGTCATCGAACGCTAAGTGTGCGGACCCTACGGGTTCGAGAACTATGTAGACATGACCGAGACACCTCTCCGGTCAATAACCAACAGCGGAACCTAGATGCTCATATTGGTTCCTACATATTCTACGAAGATCTTTATCGGTCAAACCGTAATGACAACATACGTAATTCCCTTTGTCATCGGTATGTTACTTGCCCGAGATTCGATCATCGGTATTTTCATACCTAGTTCAATCTCGTTACCGGCAACCTCTTTACTCGTTCCGTAATGCATCATCATGTAACTAACTCATTAATCACATTGCTTGCAAGGCTTATCATGATGTGCATTACCGAGAGGGCCCAGAGATACCTCTCCGATACTCGGAGTGACAAACCCTAATCTCGATCTATGCCAACCCAACAAACACCTTCGGAGATACCTGTAGAGCATCTTTACAATCACCCAGTTACGTTGTGACGTTTGATAGCACACAAGGTATTCCTCCGGTATCCGGGAGTTGCATAATCTCATAGTCAAAGGAATATGTATAAGTCATGAAGAAAGCAATAGCAATAAAACTTAACGATCATTATGCTAAGCTAACGGATGGGTCTTGTCCATCACATCATTCTCCTAATGATGTGATCCCATTTATCAAATGACAACACATGTCTATGGTTAGGAAACTTAACCATCTTTGATTAACGAGCTAGTCTAGTAGAGGCTTACTAGGGACACGGTGTTTTGTCTATGTATCCACACATGTATCAAGTTTCCGGTTAATACAATTCTAGCATGAATAATAAACATTTATCATGAAATAAGGAAATATAAATAACAACTTTATTATTGCCTCTAGGGCATATTTCCTTCAATAGTGCCTGGTGCCAGTTGCTATTTTTCACTTGTTTTTTACTTTGCAGGAAATCAATATCAAACGGAGTCCAAACACCGCGAAACTTTTTGGAGAATGTTTATGGACCAGAACACCCAGGATGGGCCAAAGAAGTACCATAGGGGTGCCCCGAGGGGGGCACAACCCACCTGGGCGTGCCTGGGGGCCCAGGCGCGCCCTAGTGGGTTGTGCCCACCTCGGTGGCCTCCCGCACCGCCTCTTCGCCCTATAAATTCCCAAATATTCCAAAACCCCTGGAGAGAACCATAGATCAGAAGTTCCCCCACCGCAAGCCTCTGTAGCCATGAAAAACCAATCTAGATCCCGTTCCGGCACTCCTCCGGAGGGGGAAATCATCACCGGTGGCCATCTTCATCATCCCGGTGGCCACCATGATGAGGAGGGAGTAGTCCACCCTCGGGGCTGAGGGTTTGTACCAATAGCTATGTGTTTAATCTCTCTCTCTCTCTCTCTCTCTCTCTCTCTCTCTCTCTCTCGTGTTCTTGAGATGTCACGATCTTGATGTATCGCGGGCTTTCTTAATATAGTCGGATCATATGGTATTTTTCCCTCTCTATCTTGTTGTGAATTGAGTTTTCCCTTTGAGATTTCGTTCTATCGGATTGAATACTTTTATGGATTTGAGAGAACTTGATGTATGTCTTGCTATGAATACACATGGTGACAATGGGGTATCATATTGATTCACTTCATATGTGTTTTGGCATTCAACTCGCGGATTCCCGAGGTGACATTGGGGTAATATATGCATAGAGGTTGATGCACGTTCTCGTCTTTTGTTTCTCCGGTAGAAATCTTGGGGCACTCTTTGAGGTTCTTTGTGTTGGATTGAGTAGTATGAATCTGAATCTGCTTTGGTGTTATTTTAGTACGAACTCTTGATAGATTGATCGGAAAGAATAGCTACGTGTTATTTTAGTACGAACTCTTGATAGATCGATCGAAAAGAATAACTTGGTGTTATTTTAGTACGAAATCGTGGATAGAACGATCGCAAAGGATAGCTACAAACAATTTCTTCTTATGTTCTCCGCTTGATAGGAACTTTAGAGTGATTCTTCATCGCACATTGAGGGACGGTTATATGATCCAATTATATTAGCATTATTAAGAGATTTCACTAGCGAAAGTACAGACCCTAGGCCTCATTTTCAAGCATTGTGATACTGTTTGTGCTCACTTTTATTACTTGCTACCTTACTGTTTTTTATTGTTACTATTACAAAAATCAATATCTACTATCATTACTACACTTTTATTACCTTCTTTTCGCCGAACTAGTGCACCTATACAAATTACCATTGTATTTGGTGTGTTGGGGACACAAGAGACTTCTTATTATTTGGTTGCAGGATTTTTGAGAGAGACCATCTTCATTCTACACCTCCCACGGATTGATAAACCTTAGGTCATCCACTTAGGGGAAATTTGCCACTGTCCTATAAAACTCTGTGCTTGGAGGCCCAACACGAGTCTACAAGAACAAGTTGTGTAGTAGACATCACGCCCCTTAGGGCTGACGTGCCGCGGCACGCGGTCCAAGCCGCCTCTTGTTGGGCCGTCACCCCTGGCCAGTGGTTCTCCTCGCGGCTGCCCGAACCGCGAGCCGCCGCTACACCGCCTCTTCAGGCTGTAGCACCGCGAAACGCGGTCACCGCCGCCGCCCGAGGCTGTGCTCGCGGCATCACCGACCTGCGCACCACCGCTGCGCCGCCCCTTTGGGCCGTAGCGCCGCGGCACGCAGTCCACGCCGCCCCGAGGTCTTCCCGCCGTCGCCCCGACCTGCCCGCCGCCGCTGTGTTGCCCCTTCGGGTCGTAGCGTCGTGGCCCACGGTCCACTCTGCTTTCACCGCACGTCGACTTCCCGTGGTATGCGCCACGCGGCCTCCCTCGGCGCGGGAATGGCACCGTCCGCACCGGTCTTCATCACGCTGTCAGGTTCCTCGCCTACTTCGAGCACCGCCGCCGCGATCCTAACCAAGCCGCCGCCGCCACTCTTCTTCAGCCGCCGCCGCTGCTACCCCCGTAGCCGCCGCCCGTCCACCCCCTTCATCTTTGTCCAGTACCAGCTCGTAGCCGGCGTTGCCGTCATCTACCCCGACCACTTCGTCTACTCCGACCACCGTTGGTGACATCGGCATCACGTCGATTGGCGTCTGCTGGCCCCTCCGACTCCTCGACATGGCGTACAACTCGTGCAGGTCCCTTGTCTACGCATGCCCGATACTGGCAACACCGATGCATGGCTTCGTCTACGATGTGTCCCCGAGCTTGGCAAACCCGGCGCGACGCGTCGTCAACAACGTCTTCTTCCCGGCGCACAACTACTTCGACACCACTGCGCCCATGACTAACTCGGCGCCTCCTTGTGCCCGTGGCTCCAGGGCGACTTCCTCGACACCGGCTACCCCGACTCGACATCGACCACGGCATTCTTCGCACGGCTACCTCGACCATAGCTACACCACCCTACGCTCTCGGCTACCTTGACAAACGGCACAAAGGGCTATCGCTTTGCTTGAGCAACCTCGTCGGTTTCCACTCCAGCCATAACTTCCGCGATGCATCGACCGTTATGCCTGTGGGGGTGGGTGTCCGTCGGCTTATCTTTGGATTCTTCTCCATTCTCGCCGTCTGCGTCGCTACCGTTGTGACCGCAGGGTATGTTGAGTATATTGATTATTAGGAAAGACGGGGTAGACTAGGATTTGTTCCTGTCTTGTCTTGTACTCCAAGTTGATCATTGTACACCTATATATATGCCTACGAGGCTCAAGCAATATACATCAATTCCACCAATCTCCCTCTCTCCCTTCTAACACCATGGATCAACCGAGGCCACCTAGCACCAGTGATCCCGTAAAGGGCTCCTTAATTGAAAGCATATAGTCCATGAAGTTCTATAGAAAACAATGAAAAACAAGTTGATTTTTTTTATATGTGGAATGCTTCCGGTGAAATTTTATAATGGTTTTGGGTATTTCAAAAGGGTGTGGCTAGGTCTCAGTCGACTGAGACTTAACCAAGTCCCAGTCAAGTGATATAGTATGTAAAAAGAAAAAAACTGAAAAGAATTTTTTTTTGTATGAATCTTCATGCAAAATCAAAGGAAGATAGTATCAACTGAGACATAACAAAGTCTTAGTCGACTGAGACTTAGCAAAACTGATTTCGAAAAGAAAAAAAAACAGTTGAAAAAGGTTATCATTCATCGGCTCCAACCAATGGGAGGCAAAAGTATGTCTGACACATGCCATGACTTTACACCACAAACAAGTATAAGTATATAGGTAGTTTAAAAAAGATTAACCAAAACAAGTATGAATTAAACCAAAAAAGGCAAGCAACATTTCGCTCCTGAACCAACAAATTAACCGAGATGCGCATGCTGTTTCGCCGACGTATATAATGTGGATCGATCAGTAGTTGACGGCGGAGCACTTGGATCGGACCTCGCCCTCGCTGCCGGTGAGGACCTGCACGTTGCCGAGCCAGCGCATGGACTCGGCGAACTGGCGCTTGAATTCCTCGGGCTCTCTGGCCATTTCCTGGACGAAGCTCCTGGTCCGGGAGTCATGGAGCATCTTCTGGTCCGTCTCCAGGAGTCCCATCCTGCGCTCCAGGTTCTTGTAGTACCCGTTATCGAACGCCGTGGGCGTGACGCCGTCGAGCTCCACTCGCTCGTGCTCCGCGTCGCCGCGGCGGCACTTGCGCCTCAGGAAGTCGCCGTACTTGCCGTCCAGCGTCTCCGGCTTGTTCTTGCAGAGACGCGGCTTCACGGCGGCACAGCTGGCCTTGCCGATGGTGTGCGCGCCGGAGAGGACGACGAGGTCGCGGACGTTTAGGCCCTTGGACTCGAAGAAGGCGACGAGGTCTGTGACGCTCTCGCGGCCCATGGGCACGTACTTGTCGGCGGCCTCTTTGCGGGACTGGCGGCCGTCCTTCCGGCCGTAGACGAGCGGCCAGTAGCTCACTCCCACCTCCCTGCTGGCGTCGCGGGTGGCGGCGGTGAGGATGTCGGCGCAGGAGACGGTCTTGGGGCACTTGGCCTCCAGCTCCGTCTTGATGGCCTCGATGAGCTCGAAGCCCCGGAGCGTCTTGCTCGCCGCGGCGTACTTCTCGCTCCCCGGCGCGTCTATCAGGATCGACGCGTCGCACCCCTGATTATCGAACAAATTAATCAGAACAGTGCAGATTGATGATCTGTGGAGAGAAATGAATCGTATGATAATTCTTGCATGCATTGCATACCCCGACGGCAAAGTCGTGGAAGAAGAGGCAGATGAGGCCCGCGGCGATGGTGTAGTCTGCGGCGAAGGCCTTCTTGACGGCCCTCTGGACGATGCCCTCCATGTCGGGGCACGACTCGCCGTAGTATCCGGCGGCGAGGCCGTCCGCGGGCTTCCTGTAGGCCGGCGGCTGGTAGTCTTGCGGCTGGCTGTAGCCGTCCGCCATCGCCATGGGGGCGAGGATAAGCACTGAGACGGCGAGGAAGGAGAGAAGCGACAACGCCGTCCTCATCGTGCTCGTCGGAGAAATGAAGTGTCGAGAGATGGATTGACCTGAGGTTGGTTCCAGTGCTGGTTATATAGTTTTGCGCGGGAGCTGGTTTGATTACTTTCGTCCTACACGCTAGCACGTTGCTTGAGACGACGTGAGGAGCAATACATGAAGGAGATTGTAAATGGGTTGCACGTAGGGAAAGGAGATGACTAATCAGGTCAGCGTGTGCTAATCATCAAATAATTGCACTCGTACATGTATATAATCAGCAAAGAGACTAGGTATACTCCAATGTCTGAAATAAGTAAACAAATCAGGTCTAGTTGTATAACAAAAGGAAAAGAGAATTTTGCCTGAGCTACATGTAGGGGATTATGCAAGCATGCGAAACGGAAGCAGTTACTGACGACTGAAATCTTTTCAGGCGCCCGGTATTTGGCAAACATGCAAAAACATCGACATGACAGGCGAAAGTCAAAGTATTTGTATAGCCACAACAACATAGTTTCCAATTAGATCTTGCAAATATATATGCACAAAATAATGCAGCCTGCCTTTCAGTGTCGGTGTCACATGGAGAGATGTCCGTCGGTGTTGGAGAAAACTCCACTCTGTTTGATCGTCCAACAAACAAATCCGATTAAGCTATTCTAGGATTCAGGAGTACACGTTGTAAAACTCCAATACTGGGTTAAATCTACAGTTTGGTATTCGGAGGAAATCTCTTCTGTGACAACAGATAATGCCCCGATAAAAAGATTGGGGAAATTTTCTCACAAGGTTATCACTGAATTGCCGCAAGACTTGCAGCTAGCAAATCGTTCCATGCATCGGTTGGTCCTGGTAAACACCAATGCATGCAATCGTCGTGCTTCTTTCCTCCGGTTGTCGCCGGATGAGCATCAGCTCTGAATTCGCTCATGTGGGTGACGTTCAAAACTCTGAAGGTAGTAGACTGCTCCAGAGCCTTCATCAAGTGCTGGTTTACCAAGCGTACTTCTATGTTTGTGCCGTTGTTGTCCAAGGAGAAAAATTCTTTGACCTAGACCAGTTTTGCTCAACATATTAATCTCAAAACTCCAAGCTCCAAACAATCACCAACCTTCTACAACCCAATATTTGGTATTTAGACCAAAGGGGAAAACATAATATTGCAGCAACACTGAAATATAAACACATTCAGTAACTATCAAGAGATTGATTGCATGTTCAGCAGGAAAGTGTTATTCCAACAGGGGTAAATAAATATGTCTGCCAGATACTGCACATTTTCTTGGGGGGGGGGGGGGGGGGGGTGATAACTGTGCATTTGCAAATGCTATGCTATATTGGAATCCATGCAAGGCATTGATGATCACAGAGGAGATATGTTGACAAGTGCAACTCTTTAGTCAAGCCGTTTGCACTTCAGATGGCAGACTTGAAAGTGTTTGTTTTTCTGTTAGGGGAAAAAAATTACAAAGCAGGTTTTTTTTCTGTTAAAACATGAAAGTGATTGAAAAGCGATTGGAGTACTTCATGGAAAGGATCAATGTCAGGCAACCAGAGGAATCAAATTCATGTTTCTTTATTTTGGGGTGAAACAAACAGCACTCTTGTTCAGAAACACAAATCACATGTGTGTGATAGCTTATGGCCTTACAACTACTTTAAAAACCTAACGCATAGACATGCATATGCTTTTGGCAAACAAGACTACGGTGCAGTCCTAGTATCCCCTTGTTAGAACATCTGTTTCACTCCATATTACAACTGTGAGTTCTGATATAAACAACTTCTGTCATTTATCACATTAAGACTACCTACCAACAATTGAACATACTAAAAAGAGTATAACAATAATATGTATGATTTTGAAAGAAAAAAGGAGAAGAAAATGGAAGCATGCAGCAGAAGATGAAAAAGCGCAATCCAAGTATCAACATACTGTTGTTTCGATACCTCTTCAGAGGACAAGGGTTGGTCACGTTGACAAGACCCACCTTCATTCCAATCACCACCTTCAAAATGTCTAGGAGATTGGGTGCTGAAGAATTTCAATCCATTGGGTCTCATTGCTTTGTTCACAAATGTTATCTGATGAAAAAGAAATATTCATAGTGTTAGAGTGAAAATTGAATATCATGATGATATTAACAGCAAAGTAGATATTTTTCTTCTTTGCTAGAGTTTAGGGGATATTTAGACAACTCATTTAGACATAATGCAGTGTGAAAATATTCAAGTCAAAATCAACCCAATTTTTTTATTGAGAAAACACAAAAAGCTTTGCGTCTCTTATAGACTATTTCAATGAGTGAAATGATCAAGAATGGCCCACCGCTTCATTGGTCTAACCGCCGGTTTAATGCGTAAAAAATCACATTTAATTGATTCTCAAGTCAGTTTGGAGAAAGCTTTGACTTCATATATACTTGGAAACACATCATAGCAGTTATACATGGTGACTTTGTGACAAAAGGAATGCAGCCCATCAGGTACTGGGCATCCCATGCCTGCGCGAATGGTGGTGAGAGGTCCTAAGTTTGATCCCTTGCCTGCTGCTCATGTACGATGATCTTTTCATGGTTGTTATCGGCAAAATGCTCTTTTAAGGTTTAAGCGAACCCGAACAGACGAGGGCATAACTTCGGGTATATCCGGTTGGACAGACAGTCTGATTCAACATTATCAGGCAAGGAACAGTAAACAAGAATTTTCAGAAAACTCAAGAGACGGCCACAGGCGTACCATGTGTTTAAGAGTCAAATCCAGTCCTTGAGGTGGCAGTAAAGGAGGTATAATCGGCTTCCCTTTCTCAAAGAAGAGCATCGGTGACTGTATTGGATCAAACTTTGAAGAGGACCACCACCTGTATAAAGCAGAGGGGGATGAGCCCAGTAATACAAAATACGAATGCACACAAAAAACAAGTTTCAGGAAATAGCTTGGTTATCTTGCCCTTTATATGTGCTAGAGTGGTCATAGATTTGTCTAGCTCAGCGCATAAAAATAGTTAGCAAAAGAAGCCAGGAAGTATAGCATATCTAATAACAATAATCAGATAACACCGCATATCCTTTTCCATAACTACCTGTTATGGCTGGCTTAGCTAGGCCCACCGGGCAATCTTAGCCCACAAGTTATCTTAGGTTAATTCTTATGCAAGTTATCTTAGGTTAATTCTTATGCAAGTTATCTAGGTTATAAATATAGGCTGTAAGACTCTTTTTGGAATTAAGCAATAAGAATATTATTATCCCTATTGCCCGGCTCCCAGGGGAGCCGGAACCCTAGCCGCCTCTAACCCTAGCCGCTGCCGCCATCCTCCTCCTACGCGACGGCGCCCAGCCGCCGGCGCGCCCGCTCATCGCCGCGCCCTCCTCCATCCTTCCCCTACAACCTACGGAGCAGGTCCGGTAGGATCCCTGGTTCTACCAATTTGGTATCCAGAGATTCGGGTTCGATCATGTCGTCATCAACACCCACGCCGCCGCTGCCCATCATCACCACCGCCCCGATGACCACTGTTGGGTCCCCAACGCCGCCGGCCCCGATCACCTCCGCGCCGCCGGCCCCCGTCACTTCCGCGCCGCCAACAACCTCCGTCTTCACGCCGGAGGAGATGACCAGCACTCTGCGGGACCTCGTGACGGCCGTCCAGGGCATCTCCCTGTACTTGGCCGGCCCGCACACCACCCCGCCGGCTGCGCCTCCCGCCTACAGCCACCCGGCGACGCACTGGCGATCCAGAACGCGTCGGGCCCGAGCGGGACGCCCCTGCTGCCGTTCCAGGCGGACTACACCGGCGGGCCCCCGCCGCTGCTGCACCTGCCCTGGTACTCGGTACCCGCGGCGATCGCCGGGGCCCATCCGTCGCTCCAGCCGCCGCCCGCCCCAGCGCCGTCCTGGCCGCAGTGGCCCGCGCCGGTTCTCGCGGCGCCACCCGTGCCTCCCGCGCCCGCCCCAGCGCAGCAGTGGCCGTACTGGCCCGCGTCGGCCCCAGCCGCGCCAACCGCGCCGGTCCAGCTTCCACCGCCGCCACCCAGCTCCGGACTGGGTCAGTCCACACCGGGAGGCCTCCCAATCCAGCAGGTCCGGTTTCCGCCGTCACCATCCCCGATCCCGGGACGTCGCCACCGCCAGTTTACACGAAGGCCGGGGACCCATCGGTACCCACGCTGCAGTCTGGGGCCTCGTCCGGCTCCGCGGGGGCCTACGACGGCCTCCCCACCGTTGACCGGGCGGCGTCATCATCCCTGCTCCGCACCGCCGAGCCGGTCGGCCATGGCGCGCCAACTCAAGACGCCGCCACAGTTCGCCAAGATCGACTTCGCCACTTATGACGGCACGGAGGACCCGCTTAACTGGCTCAACCAGTGTGAGCAGTTTTTCCGTGGCCAGCGCACGCTCGCGTCGGAGCGCACTTGGCTGGCATCCTACCACCTCCGCGGCACAGCACAGACCTGGTACTACGCCCTCGAGCAGGACGAGGGCCGCATGCCCCCTTGGGAGCGCTTCCGCGAGCTCTGCCTCCTTCGCTTTGGGCCTCCGGTTCGCGGGAGCCGCCTGGCGGAGCTCGGCTGCCTTCCCTTCACCTCCACGGTGCATGACTTCGCCGACCGTTTCCAGACCCTGGCATGCCATGCATCGGGCGTGACGGCGCAGCAGCGGGCCGACCTCTTTGTCGGTGGACTTCCGGATCACATCCGTGTGAACGTGGAGCTTCGGGGACCCCAGGATCTCCAGTCGGCCATGTACTACGCCCGCGCGTTCGAGCGCCGCGCGGTGGCCATCCGGCAGGAATCACCGTCCCGGACCGTTGGGTCGCTACCTGGGCCGGATTCCGCGCAGGGTCGGCCTGCGCAGGCTTCTGCGGCACCCCTCGCCGCGACCGCGGCGCGCCCGTTCCGCCGGCTCACCTCAGCCGAGCTACTCGAGCGTCGCCGCCAAGGGTTGTGCTTCAACTGCGACGAGCCCTACACGCCCGGCCATGCCTGCCCGCGACTCTTCTACCTGGAGGTTGCAGACTACATTCCGGAGGACGCCGTCGCCGCCGACCTGGCCGCCCCAGCTGTCGAGAAGGTGTTTGACGCTGGTTGATCGCCTCGAGGAGTTCCGCAAGCGCTTCCCCACCTTACAGGCGGGGAGAAGTGTTATGGCCGGTTTAGCTAGGCCCACCGGGCAATCTTAGCCCACAAGTTATCTTAGGTTAATTCTTATGCAAGTTATCTTAGGTTAATTCTTATGCAAGTTATCTAGGTTATAAATATAGGCTGTAAGACTCTTTTCGGAATTAAGCAATAAGAATATTATTATCCCTATTGCCCGGCTCCCAGAGGAGCCGGAACCCTAGCTGCCTCTAACCCTAGCCGCCGCCGCCATCCTCCTCCTACGCGACGGCGCCTAGCCGCCGGTGCGCCCGCTCATCGCCGCGCCCTCCTCCATCCTTCCCCTACAACCTACGGAGCAGGTCCGGTAGGATCCCTGGTTCTACCACTACCATCAATAGGTTAATCAAAATACTTCAATAGCACCAATCAGATAATGAAAGCAATCTATCAAAACAATCATTTCTTTCTGATGTTGTGTGCCTTGGTAAAGCAACACATATTGCGAATGATACCTTCTAGACATCTAGTTGAGTGCACTGAGGCCGAGGAAGAGGCACATTACAAAACAACAATAAATGGAAGAGTAACAACACAGTATTGAGCTATTAACTGATTACTCAGAGGGTTTAAATATTAGGATTCAGGATCACCAATTATTAAGGGGAAGCTAACATTGGACAACTGATCAACTGTTCATTTAAAGCTTATATGCCCCAAGAATTGTGATGTCACATACCAATGTCCTGTATTGAAAATAAGAATATCATGGAAGCTTGGTGCCTCTGCCCATGTTTGGTCGGCAATATCAACATCAATCCTGTGGCCTTGCTTGTATCCAAGAGATTCTAGGGGACCTCCGTTTGGACTGGCTGACCAGCTACAGAACCAACAATATGGTTTTGATCAATGATAACCAAATAGATGAGTTACAGCATCATCCATGAAAAGATCTATGAGTCACCCTCTAATGCACAGAAAAAGGTTAGGGAAACAGTAGACTGTCTAAAATATTAGGCAAACAAAACAATTTAATAGCAACCTTAATTTCTTCAAAATCAAGTACCAAGAATGGTCTACTGGAAGCATTGCAATACTACCAAATTAGAACTAGAGTCCAAAACAGCAACGACCCACGTTTCGGATATATAATTCTTACACAACTCATAACAATAGAAGTTACACCCATCTCCGAAGAACTAAATTTTGGTACCAATACAAATGGCACTCCTTACCTGCCATAGCGTACCAAAAGATTAGTTCGGTGGTATGCGAGGGTGAGGTTGTAGCGTAGGAATGTGAAACCTCGGTCTGCCCCTGCTGGACGCCACTTGCGAACCTCTCCGTTCACTCCCCTGAGCATGCAGATCAATGAGACAAACATGTTTCGGTTCAAAGAATCACCCACAAATCCTACAAGAAAGCATTGTTAAAACATCAATGTGTGATAGCATATTCAAGGGGTCACTGAAATGACTGAATACACTATACGTAGACAAACAGATAAATCTGAACCAAGAAGCTGCATCACTTAAGGTATGCATTGACCCAATTTCCTCTTATACCATTATGACCATTATGCAGCAAGAATCATAATAACTGACCATGCCCCAACATGACCACACTACAAGATGACATTCGCACAGCTACATATGTAAATTTCAACACATTCAACAGTACAGGAAACCAATCACATATCTATCCGCATACCATACTACTACCTTGCTTAGTAGACCAAGCAAGGCCTCGAGACGTTTCTTGAATGCCGATCTATGACAATGGGCAGTAAGCACCGCAAGTATTACCACGTTCTATACAGAGGATTTTTTTCAAAGACGCCAAAAACTCCAACTCTACAAGGAGGCCACACCAAAAAGGCTTCACTCTGCAGACGGAGTCACATCTCAACTCTCAAGCACTAGCTACCAAACACAGCGAAATGGGTGAGTACGAACCAATGTTGGTGTTCCTGTGACGCTCTAAGAACCGGAGCGGGTCGAGTCTGGGGAGTAGCTCGCACCCGGCGGGCTTCCATCGCCAGCGGAGGAGGGCGCAGCCGTTGCGCTTGCCGTTGGCGATGCAGTTCCACCCCTTGAAGATCTCCTTGCACGTGTGGTCGTACCGGAGGTGGGACTCGGCGGAGGAGTCGGGCACCCATCCGCCGGCAGCGTAGTCGCAGATCTGTTGGGACCTGAGAGCTGCGTCGCGGAGCGCGGGGATGGATCGAGATGGGAAGATCAGGATTAGGGTCAATAGAATAAGGGGGAGGACCAACACGAGAGGGAGGAAGACTTTGCGCCGCCGCAGGCCGGCGGCCGGGCTCCTCGCCGGCGGCATGGGAGACCCGGCGAGGCGAACGGGATCGAGTTTTGCTTGGGCTTAAAAAAACAGTGGGCCTGAAGAAACTAGTCTCAGCCGACGGCGGCGGCGAGTTTGGACTCGGCTAGGCGTCACTTCGGCCCGAGAGTAAGGCACAATAGCTTAATTGGGCCGAGCCTTTCCCAGAACATAGAACATAGAAAAACCCTATTTGACGCTCTCTGCCTCAAAATTATCGGGCGCAAGTAAATGGGCCAACACACATTACCACAGCGAGCCAGACGATTTCAGAAACCTTCCAGAAGGTTCAACCGGTTCTTTTGTTTCTTTTACAGGTTTTCCGGGGTTTTTTATTTTTTTCTTTTTCTTTTCTTATTTTTTTTGTTTGTTTTCTTTTTTAAGTTTTCCCTTTTGTGTTTCTTCTTTTTCTTTTTAGTTTGTTTTTTATTTATTTTTCCTTTTTCCTTTTTTTCCTTTTTTTCTTCTTTTTCTTTTTCAAAAAGGCATAGTGCTTTCATAAAATGTTCGTGCTTTTAAAAAAATTTGAGAAATATCAAAAAGCATTTGTGTTTCAAATTATGTTCGTAAATCTAAAAGGTGTTCCATGTTTCAAATTTTGCTCGAGAATTTCAAAAAATTGTCTAGAATATCAAAAAGTGTCTACTTAAGTTGTACAATTTTCCATCGTTCTCCTTGATCGAGGCAACAACATGGCAGACTAGTAGTGCCCTTCTATCGACCCCCCCCCCCCGGATCCCTTATGGATGTGAGGTTGCTATTGTCTCATGATTCTCGGGCCTCTATGTACGAGCGGGCGGGGTCGTACCCCACACCGTCTACTCTTCTAGATAACTCCACGTTGATGGTTTTCTTTTCACTTGATTAGTGTCAATTAGCATGATTTCACCCAAATACAGGTGTTTTCCGATCAATAGATGAAATCTCTTGCTTCTTCGAGATACTGGTGAAACTAGGCAAAAATGTCGCACGAAAGCGGTAAAGTATGAAAAATCATACAATTAAGATATGAAAACACAAGGTAAATGCACTCACCATGCCCGAGCACCTCCGTCGTCCACCTCAAGTTCGGTCGCCCGTTTGGCATTCATTAAGCTAGGTTTGTACTTCCACCATGACATATTACATTCATTTGAGGTTCAAGTAATATAGAGTAGTATTTAAAATTGACTTTGAAAAGGCATATGGCAAAGTCAAATGGTCGTTTCTTCAACGGGCCCTGAGAATGGAGGGCTTCTCTGAGAAATGGAACCAGTTGATCAAAAAAATTGTTACTCAAGGTAGTGTGGCAATCAAAGTTAATGATAATGTAGGACATTACTTCTAGACCAAAACATGTCTATGCCAGGGGTGACCCGATGTCTACAATATTATTCAACATTGTTGTTGAAAAGTTGTCTATCCTGATTGAGCACGCCAAGCAGGATAGTCAGATTGCAAGAGTAGTGCCACACCTTGTGGATGGTGGCCTATCTATCATGCAATATGCTCGCCATATGATTCTCTTTATGGAACATGACATAGATAAAGCTTGAAATCTAAAACTCGTGCTTTCATCTTTTGAACAAATGTTGGGCCTTAAAATTAATTTCCATAAAAGTGAATTGTTCTGCTTCGGAGAAGCCAGTGAGGTGGTTGCTGATTATGCTGACCTTTTTCTGTTGTGCACAAGGCCAATTCCCGATTAAGTATTAGGGAATCCCAATTCATTACCGATGTCTTACTAATGCGGAATGGAAACATGTAGAAGAGCATTTGGAGAAACAGTTGAGCAGTTGGAAAGACAAGTTGCTCTCCGTTTGAGGACGAGTAGTCTTGATCAATTCTGTTCTTACGAATATAGTTCTCTATATGATCTTGTTTTTCCAAGTCCCTAAAGGGGTCCTGTAAAGGCTAGATTATTTTAGATCCAGATTCTTTTGGCAAGGAAATAATGAAAAGAAAATGTTTTGGCTAACCAAATGAAGTGTGGTATGTAGACCAAAAGATCAAGGTGATCTAGGTATTCATGATCTTCAGGTAAAAAGGATGTGCTACTTAGTAAATGTTTGTTCAAAATACTTACTAAGAATGGGGTCTGGCAAACCTTGATGCGCCATACATATCTAGGACAAAAAGATGTGTCTCGGGCATAATGGGAACCTAGTAATTCACACTTTTGGGTGGGTATGATGGCGGCAAAGAAACATCTTTTTGCTTTGATCTTTCGCGATAAAGGACACCAGAGAGATACGTTTTTGGGAGGACAAGTGGCTAGGAAATGTTGGCTTCCCTGAACAATATCCAGCCTTGTACCGCATTGTACGCTATAAGAATGATACACTTGCACACGTGCTTAGTTCATCCCCATCGAATATATACTTCTGGCAGGATTTCGTTGGCCTGCGTCTCTCGTCATGGCAAAATCTTCTCTCTAGATTAGACTCGATTAATCTGACACACAGACGGGATGTGTTTCGCTGGAATATCACTACATATGGGTCCTTTACAGTCGACTCTATGTGCTGAGCTCTTGCACACTCGGAGATCTCAGTGGACAACAACAATAAAATTTGGAAGTCCAAGATCCCACTAAAAGTCAAGATTTTTACGTGGTATCTTTGGAGGGGAGTTGTGGTAACCAAGACAACCTCGCTCGGCGCAACTGACAAGGAAGCAAGAAGTGTAGTTTCTGCCGTCACGATGAGACAATCAAACACCTATCTTTCCAATGCAAGTTTTCACGTTCTACATTGTCGGTCATCCAAATAGAGTTCAATTTCCACCAACAAGTGTTGCCAATATTTATGGTCACTGATTGGATGGAATTCCAAATGGGTTTACTACACTAACAAGGGTGGGAGCTTCTGCCTTATTATGGTCGCTATGGCTATGTAGAAATGATATTGTTTTCAGCAACAAAAATTCTACTCATTTGCAAGTTATTTTCAGTTGTATGCACTCACTTCGTATGTGGTCTATATTACGCCAAATGAAGTATCAACCGTTGTTCAATGCGGTGTGCACGCGGTTTGAGATGGTGGCCAGGGAGGTTTTTTATGAAGGAAATATGCCCTAGAGGCAATAATAAAGTTGTTATTTATATTTCCTTATATCATGATAAATGTTTATTATTCATGCTAGAATTGTATTAACCGGAAACTTAGTACATGTGTGAATACATAGACAAACAGAGTGTCCCTAGTATGCCTCTGCTAGACTAGCTCGTTAATCAAAGATGCTTAAGTTTCCTAACCATAGATATGTGTTGTCATTTGATGAACGGGATCACATCATTAGAGAATGATGTGATGGACAAGACCCATCAGTTAGCTTAGCACTATGATCGTTTAGTTTATTGTTATTGCTTTCTTCATGACTTATACATGTTCCTCTGACTATGAGATTATGCAACTCCCGAATACCGGAGGAACACTTAGTGTGCTATCAAACGTCACAACGTAACTAGGTGATTATAAAGATGCTCTACAGGTGTCTCCGATGGTGTTTGTTGAATTGGCATAGATCGAGATTAGGATTTGTCACTCCGATTGTCGGAGAGGTATCTCTGGGCCCTCTCGGTAATGCACATCACAATAAGCCTTGCAAGCAATGTGACTAATGAGTTAGTTGCGACATGATGCATTACGGAACGAGTAAAGAGACTTGCCGGTAACGAGATTGAACTAGGTATGGTGATACCGACGATCAAATCTCGGGCAAGTAACATACCGATGACAAAGGGAACAACGTATGTTGTTATGCGGTTTGACCGATAAAGATCTTCGTAGAATATGTAGGAGCCAATATGAGCATCCAGGTTCCGCTATTGGTTATTGACCGGAGAGGTGTCTCGGTCATGTCTACATAGTTCTCGAACCCGTAGGGTCCGCACGCTTAACGTTCGATGACGATTGGTATTATGAGTTTATGTGATTTGATGTACCAAAGGTTGTTCGGAGTCCCGGATGAGATCACAGACATGACGAGGAGTCTCGAAATGGGCGAGAGGTAAAGATCGATATATTGGAAGGCTATATTCGGACATCGGAAAGGTTTCGAGTGATTCGGCTATTTTTCGGAGTACCGGAGAGTTACGGGAATTCGTTGGGGGAAGTAGTGGGCCTTAATGGGCCATACAGGAAATGAGAGAAGGGCCTCAAGGGGTGGTCGCGCCCCCCCCATGGGCTGGTCCGATTTGGACTAGGAAGAGGCGGCGCCCCCCTCCTTCCTTCTCCCCTCTTCCTCCTTCATTCTTCTCCTACTTGGACTAGGAAAGGGGGAAACCTACTTCTACTAGGAGTAGGAATCCCCCCTTGGGCGCGCCCCTTGTGGTTGGCCCTCCTCCTCCTCCCCTCCTTTATATACGGGGGAGGGGGGCACCCCATAGACACACAAGTTGATCTCTTAGCCGTGTGCGGTGCCCTCCTCCATAGTTTTCCACCTCGGTCATATTTGTCGTACTGCTTAGGCGAAGCCCTGCGTCGGTAACTTCATCATCACCGTCACCACGCCGTCGTGCTGACAAAACTCTCCTTCGGCTTCAACTGGATCAAAAGTTCGAGGGACGCCACCGAGCTGAACATGTGCAGATCGCGGAGGTGCCATGCATTCGGTACTTGGATCGGTTGGATCGCGAAGATGTTCGACTACATCAACCGTGTTACTAAAGGCTTCCGCTTTTGGTCTATGAGGGTACGTGGACACACTCTCCCCGCTCGTTGCTATGCTTCTCCTAGATAGATCTGGCGTGATCGTAGGAAATTTTTGAAATACTATGTTCCCCAACAGTGGCATCAGAGCCAGGTTTATGTGTAGATGTTATATGCACGAGTAGAACACAAAGAGTTGTGGGCGATAATAGTCATACTGCTTACCAGCATGTCATACTTTGATTCGGCGGTATTGTTGGATGAAGCGGCCCAGACCGACATTACATGACCGCGTTCATGAGACTGGTTCTACCGCCATGCTTTGCACACAGGTGGCTAGTGGGTGTCTGTTTCTCCAGCTTTAGTTGAATCGAGTGTGACTACGCCCGGTCCTTGTTGAAGGTTAAAACAGCATACTTGACGAAAAATCGTTGTGGTTTTGATGCGTAGGTAAGAACGGTTCTTGCTAGAAGCCCGTAGCAGCCACGTAAAACTTGCAACAACCAAGTAGAGGACGTCTAACTTGTTTTTGCAGGGCTTGCTGTGATGTGATATGGTCAAGATGTGATGATATATAATTTGTTGTATGAGATGATCATGTTTCCTAACAGTTATCGGCAACTGGCAGGAGCCATATAGTTGTCGCTTTATTGTATGAAATGCAATCGCCATGTAATTGATACTGGTTCAGTTGCTATGATTAGTAACTTGAAACAGGAGTTATAAAATGAACAGAGACTAGTTGAGGGCAAGGTGACGATGTGTGTTGGAAGTGATTCCAAGGTTGATAAGATCGCCATCGCACACTCCATTTACCTTCGGGATTAGTGTTGAACCTAAATAAATGTTATTTGGTGTTTGCGTTGAGCATAATATGATTGGATCATGTTTATTGCAATACGGTTATTCATTTAGGTCAAAGAATAATTGTTATTCTGTTTACATGAATAATTGTTATTCTGTTTATATGGCCATACACTCAATATAAATGGTTTATTGAATCTCGATCGTAGTAATACACATATTCATAATAGTGAAGCCAAAAGATGCAAAGTTAATAATGATAGTGCAACTTATATGTGGCACTGCCATTTAGGTCATATTGGTGTAAAGGGCATGAAGAAACTCCATGCTTATGGACTTTTGAATCACTTGATTATGAATCACTTGATGCTTGCGAACCATGCCTCATGGGCAAGATGACTAAGACTCCGTTCTCCGAAACAATGGACCGGGCAATTGACTTATTGGAAATAATACATACTGATTTATGCGGTCTGATGAGTGTTGAGGCTCGCGGAGGGTATCGTTATTTTTTGACCTTCACAGATGATTTGAGCATATATGGGTATATCTACTTGATGAAACATAAGTCTGAAACATTTGAAAAGTTCAAAGAATTTTAGAGTGAAGTGGAAAATCATCATAACAAGAAAATAAAGTTTCTACGATCTAATCGCGCAGACGAATATTTGAAGTTAAGAGTTTGGTCTTCATCTGAAACAATGTGGAATAGTTTCGCAACTCACGCCACCTGGAACACCACAGCGTAATGGTGTGTCCGAACCTCATAACCGTACTTTATTAGATATGGCGCAATCTATGATGTCTCTTACCGAATTACCACTATCCATTTGGGGTTATGCATTAGAGACAGCTGCATTCACGTTAATAGGGCACCGTCTAAAAAACCATTGAGACGACACCGTATGAACTGTGGTTTAGCAAGAAACCTAAGCTGTCGTGTCTTAAAGTTTGGGGTTGCAATGCTTATGTGAAAAAAGTTTCAACCTGATAAGCTCAAACCCAAATCGGAGAAGTGCATCTTCATAGGATACCCAAAAGAAACTGTTGGGTACACCTTCTATCACAGATCCGAAGGCAAGATCTTTGTTGCTAAGAGTGGATCCTTTCTAGAGAAGGAGTTTCTCTCGAGAGAAGTGAGTGGGAGGAAAGTAGAAGTTGATGAGGTAATTGTACCTGCTCCCATATTGGAAAGTAGTTCATCACAGAAATCAGTTCCAGTGATTCCTACACCAATTAGTGAGGAAGCTAATGATGATGATCATGAAAACTTCTGATCAAGTTACTACCGAACCTCGTAGGTCAACCAGAGTAAGATCCACACCAGAGTGGTATGGTAATCCTGTTCTGGAGGTCATGTTACTTGACCATGACGAACCTATGAACTATGAGGAAGCGATGATGAGCCCAGATTCCGTGAAATGGCTTGAGGCCATGAAATCTGAGATAGAATCCATGTATGAGAACAAAGTGTGGACTTTGGTGGACTTGCCCGATGATCGGCAAGCCATTGAGAATAAATGGATCTTCAAGAGGAAGACGGACGCTGATAGTAGTGTTACTATCTACAAAGCTCGAATTGTCGAAAAAAAGGTTTTCGACAAGTTCAAGGTGTCGACTACGATGAGATTTTCTCACTCGTAACGATGCTTAAGTCTGTCCGAATCATGTTAGCAATTGCCACATTTTATGAAATATGGCAAATGGATAACAAAACTACATTCCTTAATGGATTTCTTAAAGAATAGTTGTATATGATGCAACAAGAAAGTTTTGTCAATCCTAAAGGTGATAACAAAGTGTGCAAGCTCCAGCAATCCATCTATGGACTGGTGCAAACATCTCGGAGTTGGAATATACGCTTTGATGAGTTGATCAAAGCATATAGTTTTATACAGACTTGCGATGAAGCCTGTATTTACAAGAAAGTGAGTGGGAGTACTACAACCTTTCTGATAAGTATATGTGAATGACATATTGTTGATCGGAAATGATGTAGAATTTTCTGAAAAGCATAAAGGAGTATTTGAAAGGAGTTTTTCAAAGAAAGACCTCGGTGCAGCTGCTTACATATTGAGTATCAAGACACTTGATAAGATTTTTTCAATGAGTATACACCTTGACAAGATTTTGAAGTAGTTCAAAATGGAACAGTCAAAGAAGGAGTTCTTGCCTGTGTTGCAAGGTGTGAAGTAGCTTAGCACACAAAGTGTTCCTCCGGTAAACGGGAGTTGCATAATCTCATAGTCATAGGAACATGTATAAGTCATGAAGAAAGCAATAGCAGAATACTCAACGATCGTGTGCTAAGCTAACGGAATGGGTCAAGTCAATCACATCATTCTCCTAATGATGTGATCCCATTAATCAAATGACAACTCATGTCAATGGCTAGGAAACATAACCATCTTTGATCAACGAGCTAGTCAAGTAGAGGCATACTAGTGACACTCTGTTTGTCTATGTATTCACACAAGTATTATGTTTCCGGTTAATACAGTTCTAGCATGAATAATAAACATTTATCATGATATAAGGAAATAAATAATAACTTTATTATTGCCTCTAGGGCATATTTCCTTCAGTCTCCCACTTGCACTAGAGTCAATAATCTAGATTAGACAGTAATGATTCTAACACCCATGGAGCCTTGGTGCTGATCATGTTTTGCTCGTGGAAGAGGCTTAGTCAACGGGTCTGCAACATTCAGATCCGTATGTATCTTGCAAATTTCTATGTCTCCCACCTGGACTAGATCCCGGATGGAATTGAAGCGTCTCTTGATGTGCTTGGTTCTCTTGTGAAATCTAGATTCCTTTGCCAAGGCAATTGCACCACTATTGTCACGAAAGATTTTCATTGGACCCGATGCACTAGGTATGACACCTAGATCGGATATGAACTCCTTCATCCAGACTCCTTCATTTGCTGCTTCCGAAGCAGCTATGTACTCCGCTTCACACGTAGATCCCGCCACACCGCTTTGTTTAGAACTGCACCAACTGATAGCTCCACCATTCAATGTATACACGTATCCGGTTTGCGATTTAGAATCGTCCCGATCAGTGTCAAAGCTTGCATCGACGTAACCATTTACGACTAGCTCTTTGTCACCTCCATAAACGAGAAACATATCCTTAGTCCTTTTCAGGTATTTCAGGATGTTCTTGACCGCTGTCAAGTGATCCACTCCTGGATTACTTTGGTACCTCCCTGCTAAACTTATTGCAAGGCACACATCAGGTCTGGTACACAGCATTGCATACATGATAGAGCCTATGGCTGAAGCATAGGGAACATCTTTCATCTTCTCTCTATCTTCTGCAGTGGTCGGGCATTGAGTCTTACTCAACTTCACACCTTGTAACACAGGCAAGAACCCTTTCTTTCCTTGATCCATTTTGAACTTCTTCAAAACTTTGTCAAGGTATGTGCTTTGTGAAAGTCCAATTAAGCGTCTTGATCTATCTCTATAGATCTTGATGCCCAATATATAAGCAGCTTCACCGAGGTCCTTCATTGAAAACTCTTATTCAAGTATCCCTTTATGCTATCCAGAAATTCTATATCATTTCCATTCAGCAATATGTCATCCACATATAATATCAGAAATGCTACAGAGCTCCAACTCACTTTCTTGTAAATACAAGCTTCTCCAAAAGTCTGTATAAAACCAAATGCTTTGATCACAGTATCAAAGCGTTTATTCCAACTCCGAGAGGCTTGCACCAGTCCATAAATGGATCGCTGGAGCTTGCACACTTTGTTAGCTCCTTTTGGATCGACAAAACCTTCCGGTTGCATCATATACAACTCTTCTTCCAGAAATCCATTTAGGAACGCAGTTTTGACGTCCATTTGCCAAATTTCATAATCATAAAATTTGGCAATTGCTAACATGATTCGGACAGACTTAAGCATCGCTACGGGTGAGAAAGTCTCATCATAGTCAATCCCTTGAACTTGTCGAAAACCTTTCGCAACAAGTCGAGCTTTATAGACAGTAACATTACCGTCAGCGTCAGTCTTCTTCTTGAAGATCCATTTATTCTCAATGGCTTGCCGATCATCGGGCAAGTCAACCAAAGTCCACACTTTGTTCTCATACATGGATCCCATCTCAGATTTCATGGCCTCAAGCCATTTTGCGGAATCTGGGCTCACCATCGCTTCTTCATTGTTCGTAGGTTCGTCATGGTCTAGTAACATAACCTCCAGGACAGGATTACCGTACCACTCTGGTGCGGATCTTACTCTGGTTGACCTACGAGGTTCAGTAATAACTTCATCCGAAGTTTCATGATCATCATCATTAACTTCCTCACTAATTGGTGTAGGTGTCACAGGAACCAATTTCTGTGATGAACTACTTTCCAATAAGGGAGCAGGTAAAGTTACCTCATCAAGTTCTACTTTCCTCCCACTCACTTCTTTCGAGAGAAACTCCTTCTCTAGAAAGATTCAAAATTTAGCAACAAAAGTCTTGCCTTCGGATTTGTGATCGAAGGTGTACCCAACAGTCTCTTTTGGGTATCCTATGAAGACACATTTTTCCGATTTGGGTTCGAGCTTATCAGGTTTAAGCTTTTTCACATAAGCATCGCAGCCCCAAACTTTAAGAAACGACAACTTTGGTTTCTTGCCAAACCACAGTTCATAAGGCGTCGTCTCAACGGATTTCGATGGTGCCCTATTTAACGTGAATGCAGCCGTCTCTAAAGCATAACCCCAAAATGATAGCGGTAAATCAGTAAGAGACATCATAGATCGCACCATATCTAGTAAAGTACGATTACGACGTTCGGACACACCATTACGCTGTGGTGTTCTGGGTGGCGTGAGTTGCGAAACTATTCCGCATTGTTTCAAATGAAGACCAAACTCGTAACTCAAATATTCTCCTCCACGATCAGATCGTAGAAACTTTATTTTCTTGTTACGATGATTTTCAACTTCACTGTGAAATTCTTTGAACTTTTCAAATGTTTCAGACTTATGTTTCATTAAGTAGTTATACCCATATGTGCTTAAATCATCTGTGAAGGTGAGAAAATAACGATACCCGCCGCGAGCCTCAATATTCATCGGACCACATACATCTGTATGTATGATTTCCAACAAATCTGTTGCTCGCTCCATAGTTCCGGAGAACGACGTTTTAGTCATCTTGCCCATGAGGCACGGTTCGCAAGTACCAAGTGATTCATAATCAAGTGGTTCCAAAAGTCCATCAGTATGGAGTTTCTTCATGCGCTTTATACCGATATGACCTAAACGGCAGTGCCACAAATAAGTTGCACTATCATTATCAACTCTGCATCTTTTGGCTTCAATATTATGAATATGTGTATCACTACTATCGAGATTTAACAAAAATAGACCACTCTTCAAGGGTGCATGACCATAAAAGATATTACTTATATAAATAGAACAACCATTATTCTCTGATTTAAACGAATAACCGTGTCGCATCAAACAAGATCCAGATATAATGTTCATGCTCAACGCTGGCACCAAATAACAATTATTCAGGTCTAAAACTAATCCCGAAGGTAGATGTAGAGGTAGCGTGCCGACCGCGATCACACCGACTTTGGAACCATTTCCCACGCGCATCGTCACCTCATCGTTAGCCAATCTTCGCTTAATCTGTAGTCCCTGTTTCGAGTTGCAAATATTAGCAACAGAACCAGTATCAAATACCCAAGTGCTACTGCGAGCATTAGTAAGGTACACATCAATAACATGTATATCACATATACCTTTGTTCACCTTGCCATCCTTCTTATCCGCCAAATACTTGGGGCAGTTCCGCTTCCAGTGACCAGTCTGTTTGCAGTAGAAGCACTCAGTCTCAGGCTTAGGTCCAAACTTGGGTTTCTTCTCCTGAGCAGCAACTTGTTTGCTGTTCTTCTTGAAGTTCCCCTTCTTCTTCCCTTTGCCCTTTTTCTTGAAACTGGTGGTCTTATTGACCATCAACACTTGATGCTCCTTCTTGATTTCTACCTCCGCAGCCTTTAGCATTGCGAAGAGCTCGGGAATTGTCTTATCCATCCCTTGCATGTTATAGTTCATCACGAAGCTCTTGTAGCTTGGTGGCAGTGATTGAAGAATTTCGTCAATGACGCTATCATCCGGAAGATTAACTCCCAGTTGAATCAAGTGATTGTTATACCTAGACATTTTGAGTACATGCTCACTGACAGAACTATTCTCCTCCATCTTACAGCTGTAGAACTTATTGGAGACTTCATATCTCTCAATCCGGGCATTTGCTTGAAATATTAACTTCAACTCCTGGAACATCTCATATGCTCCATGACGTTCAAAACGTCGTTGAATTCCCGGTTCTAAGCTGTAAAGCATGGCACACTGAACTATCGAGTAGTCATCAGCTTTGCTCTGCCACACGTTCATAACATCCGGTGTTGCTCCTGCAGCAGGTCTGGCACCCAGCGGTGCTTCCAGGACGTAATTCTTCCGTGCAGCAATGAGGATAATCCTCAAGTTATGGACCCAGTCCGTGTAATTGCTACCATCATCTTTCAACTTTGCTTTCTCAAGGAACGCATTAAAATTCAACGGAACAACAGCACGGGCCATCTATCTACAATCAACATAGACAAACAAAATACTATCAGGTACTAAGTTCATGATAAATTTAAGTTCAATTAATCATATTACTTAAGAACTCCCACTTAGATAGACATCCCTCTAATCCTCTAAGTGATCACGTGATCCAAATCAACTAAACCATGTCCGATCATCACGTGAGATGGAGTAGTTTCAATGGTGAACATCACTATGTTGATCATATCTACTGTATGATTCACGCTCGAACTTTCGGTCTCAGTGTTCCGAGGCCATATCTGTTATATGCTAGGCTCGTCAAGTTTAACCTGAGTATTCCGCGTGTGCAACTGTGTTGCACCTGTTGTATTTGAACGTAGAGCCTATCACACCCGATCATCACGTGGTGTCTCAGCACGAAGAACTTTCGCAACGGTGCATACTCAGGGAGAACACTTATACCTTGATAATTTAGTGAGAGATCATCTTATAATGCTACCGTCAATCAAAGCAAGATAAGATGCATAAAAGGTAAACATCACATGCAATCAATATAAGTGATATGATATGGCCATCATGATCTTGTGCTTGTGATCTCCATCTCCGAAGCACCGTCATGATCACCATCGTCACCGGCGCGACACCTTGATCTCCACCGTAGCATCGTTGTCGTCTCGCCAACTTATGCTTCTACCACTATCGCTACCGCTTAGTGATAAAGTAAAGCATTACAGGGCGTTTGCATTGCATACAATAAAGCGACAACCATATGGCTCCTGCCAGTTGACGATAACTCGGTTACAAAACATAATCATCTCATACAATAAAATTTAGCATCATGCCTTGATCATATCACATCACAACATGCCCTGCAAAAACAAGTTAGACGTCCTCTACTTTGTTGTTGCAAGTTTTACGTGGCTGCTACGGGCTGAGCAAGAACCGTTCTTCCCTACGCATCAAAACCACAACGATAGTTCGTCAAGTTAGTGCTGTTTTAACCTTCTCAAGGACCGGGCGTAGCCACACTCGGTTCAACTAAAGATGGAGAAACTGACACCCGCCAGCCACCTATGTGCAAAGCACGTCGGTAGAACCAGTCTCGCGTAAGCGTACACGTAATGTCGGTCCGGGCCGCTTCATCCAACAATACCGCCGAACCAAAGTATGACATGCTGGTAAGCAGTATGACTTGTATCGCCCACAACTCACTTGTGTTCTACTCGTGCATATGACATCTATGCATAAAACCTGGCTCGGATGCCACTGTTGGGGAACGTAGTAATTTCAAAATTTTCCTACGCACACACAGGATCATGGTGATGCATAGCAACGAGAGGGAAGAGTGTTGTCCAAGTACCCTCGTAGACCGAAAGCGGAAGCGTTAGCACAACACGGTTGATGTAGTCGTACGTCTTCACGATCCGACCGATCAAGTATTGAACGCACGGCACCTCCGAGTTCACCGCATGTTCAGCTCGATGACGTCTCTCGAACTATGATCCAGCCGAGTGTTGAGGGAGAGTTTCATCAGCACGACGGCGTGGTGACGATGATGATGTTCTACCGACGCAGGGCTTCGCCTAAGCACCACTACGATATTATCGAGGTGGACTATGGTGGAGGGGGGCACCGCACACGGCTAAAAGATCAATGATCAATTGTTGTGTCTCTAAGGTGCCCCCTGCCCCCGTATATAAAGGAGTAAGGGGGGAGAGGCGTCCGGCTAGGAGGAGGCGGGCCAGGAGGAGTCCTACTCCCACCGGGAGCAGGACTCCCTCCCTTCCTTGTTGGATTAGGTGAAGGGGGGAAAGAGGAGAGAGAGAGGAAGGAAAGGGGGGCGCCGCCCCCCTCCTTGTCCAATTCGGACTAGAGGGGGAGGGGGCGCGCGGCCTGCCCTGGCCGCCTCTCCTCTTCTCCACTAAGGCCCATGTAGGCCCATTAAACCCCCGGGGGGGTTCCGGTAACCCCCGGTACTCCGGTATATATCCGATAACCCCCGGAACCATTCCGGTGTCCGAATATAGTCGTCCAATATATCAATCTTCATGTCTCGACCATTTCGATACTCCTCGTCATGTCCGTGGTCACATCCGGGACTCCGAACTACCTTTGGTACATCAAAACATATAAACTCATAATATAACTGTCATCGAAACTTTAAGCGTGCTAACCCTACGGGTTCGAGAACTATGTAGACATGACCGAGACACGTCTCCGGCCAATAACCAATAGCGGAACCTGGATGCTCATATTGGCTCCCACATATTCTACGAAGATCTTTATTGGTCACACCGCATAGCAACATACGTTGTTCCCTTTGTCATCGGTATGTTACTTGCCCGAGATTCGATCGTCGGTATCTCAATACCTAGTTCAATCTCGTTACCGGCAAGTCTCTTTACTCATTCTGTAATACATCATCCCGCAACTAACTCATTAGTTGCAATGCTTGCAAGGCTTAAGTGATGTGCATTACCGAGTGGGCCCAGAGATACCTCTCCGACAATCGGAGTGACAAATCCTAATCTCGAAATACGCCAACCCAACAAGTACCTTCGGAGACACCTGTAGAGCACCTTTATAATCACCCAGTTACGTTGTGACGTTTGGTAGCACACAAAGTGTTCCTCCGGTAAATGGGAGTTGCATAATCTCATAGTCATAGGAACATGTATAAGTCATGAAGAAAGCAATAGCAGAATACTAAACGATCGTGTGCTAAGCTAACGGAATGGGTCAAGTCAATCACATCATTCTCCTAATGATGTGATCCCGTTAATCAAATGACAACTCATGTCAATGGCTAGGAAACATAACCATCTTTGATCAACGAGCTAGTCAAGTAGAGGCATACTAGTGACACTCTGTTTGTCTATGTATTCACACAAGTATTATGTTTCCGGTTAATACAATTCTAGCATGAATAATAAACATTTATCATGATATAAGGAAATAAATAATAACTTTATTATTGCCTCTAGGGCATATTTCCTTCAGTCTCCCACTTGCACTAGAGTCAATAATCTAGATTAGACAGTAATTATTCTAACACCCATGGAGCCTTGGTGCTGATCATGTTTTGCTCGTGGAAGAGGCTTAGTCAACGGGTCTGCAACATTCAGATCCGTATGTATCTTGCAAATTTCTATGTCTCCCACCTAGACTAGATCCCGGATGGAATTGAAGCGTCTCTTGATGTGCTTGGTTCTCTTGTGAAATCTAGATTCCTTTGCCAAGGCAATTGAGTCAGTATTGTCACGGAAGATTTTCATTGGACCCGATGCACTAGGTATGACACCTAGATCAGATATGAACTCCTTCATCCAGACTCCTTCATTTGCTGCTTCCGAAGCAGCTATGTACTCCGCTTCACACGTAGATCCCGCCACACCTCTTTGTTTAGAACTGCACCAACTGACAGCTCCACCATTCAATGTATACACGTATCCGGTTTGCGATTTAGAATCGTCCCGATCAGTGTCAAAGCTTGCAACGACGTAACCATTTACGACTAGCTCTTTGTCACCTCCATAAACGAGAAACATATCCTTAGTCCTTTTCAGGTATTTCAGGATGTTCTTGACCGCTGTCAAGTGATCCACTCTTGGATTACTTTGGTACCTCCCTGCTAAACTTATTGCAAGGCACACATCAGGTCTGGTACACAGCATTGCATACATGATAGAGCCTATGGCTGAAGCATAGGGAACATCTTTCATCTTCTCTCTATCTTCTGCAGTGGTCGGGCATTGAGTCTTACTCAACTTCACACCTTGTAACACAGGCAAGAACCCTTTCTTTGCTTGATCCATTTTGAACTTCTTCAAAACTTTGTCAAGGTATGTGCTTTGTGAAAGTCCAATTAAGCGTCTTGATCTATCTCTATAGATCTTGATGCCCAATATATAAGCAGCTTCACCGAGGTCCTTCATTGAAAAACTCTTATTCAAGTATCCCTTTATGCTATCCAGAAATTCTATATCATTTCCAATCAGCAATATGTCATCCACATATAATATCAGAAATGCTACAGAGCTCCCACTCACTTTCTTGTAAATACAGGCTTCTCCAAAAGTCTGTATAAAACCAAATGCTTTGATCACACTATCAAAGCGTTTATTCCAACTCCGAGAGGCTTGCACCAGTCCATAAATGGATCGCTGGAGCTTGCACACTTTGTTAGCTCCTTTGGATCGACAAAACCTTCCGGTTGCATCATATACAACTCTTCTTCCAGAAATCCATTCAGGAATGCAGTTTTGACATCCATTTGCCAAATTTCATAATCATAAAATGCGGCAATTGCTAACATGATTCGGACAGACTTAAGCATCGCTACGGGTGAGAAAGTCTCATCGTAGTCAATCCCTTGAACTTGTCGAAAACCTTTCGCAACAAGTCGAGCTTTATAGACAGTAACATTACCGTCAGCGTCAGTCTTCTTCTTGAAGATCCATTTATTCTCAATGGCTTGCCGATCATCGGGCAAGTCAACCAAAGTCCACACTTTGTTCTCATACATGGATCCCATCTCAGATTTCATGGCCTCAAGCCATTTTGCGGAATCTGGGCTCACCATCGCTTCTTCATAGTTCGTAGGTTCGTCATGGTCTAGTAACATAACCTCCAGAACAGGATTACCGTACCACTCTGGTGCGGATCTTACTCTGGTTGACCTACGAGGTTCAGTAACAACTTGATCTGAAGTTTCATGATCATCATCATTAACTTCCTCACTAATTGGTGTAGGTGTCACAGGAACCGGTTTCTGTGATGAACTACTTTCCAATAAGGGAGCAGGTACAGTTACCTCATCAAGTTCTACTTTCCTCCCACTCACTTCTTTCGAGAGAAACTCCTTCTCTAGAAAGATTCCAAATTTAGCAACAAAAGTCTTGCCTTCGGATCTGTGATAGAAGGTGTACCCAACAGTCTCTTTGGGTATCCTATGAAGACACATTTTTCCGATTTGGGTTCGAGCTTATCAGGTTGAAGCTTTTTCACATAAGCATCGCAGCCCCAAACTTTAAGAAACGACAACTTTGGTTTCTTGCCAAACCACAGTTCATAAGGCGTCGTCTCAACGGATTTCGATGGTGCCCTATTTAACGTGAATGCAGCCGTCTCTAAAGCATAACCCCAAAACGATAGCGGTAAATCAGTAAGAGACATCATAGATCGCACCATATCTAGTAAAGTACGATTACGATGTTCGGACACACCATTACGCTGCGGTGTTCCGGGTGGCGTGAGTTGCGAAACTATTCCGCATTGTTTCAAATGAAGACCAAACTCGTAACTCAAATATTCTCCTCCACGATCAGATCGTAGAAACTTTATTTTCTTGTTACGATGATTTTCAACTTCACTCTGAAATTCTTTGAACTTTTCAAATGTTTCAGACTTATGTTTCATTAAGTAGATATACCCATATCTGCTTAAATCATCTATGAAGGTGAGAAAATAAGGATACCCGCCGCGAGCCTCAATATTCATCGGACCACATACATCTGTATGTATGATTTCCAACAAATCTGTTGCTCGCTCCATAGTTCCGGAGAACGGCGTTTTAGTCATCTTGCCCATGAGGCACGGTTCGCAAGTACCAAGTGATTCATAATCAAGTGGTTCCAAAAGTCCATCAGTATGGAGTTTCTTCATGCGCTTTACACCGATATGACCTAAACGGCAGTGCCACAAATAAGTTGCACTATCATTATCAACTCTGCATCTTTTGGCTTCAATATTATGAATATGTGTATCACTACTATCGAGATTCAACAAAAATAGACCACTCTTCAAGGGTGCATGACCATAAAAGATATTACTCATATAAATAGAACAACCATTATTCTCTGATTTAAATGAATAACCGTCTCGCATCAAACAAGATCCAGATATAATGTTCATGCTCAACGCTGGCACCAAATAACAATTATTCAGGTCTAAAACTAATCCCGAAGGTAGATGTAGAGGTAGCGTGCCGACCGCGATCACATCGACTTTGGAACCATTTCCCACGCGCATCGTCACCTCGTCCTTAGCCAATCTTCGCTTAATCCGTAGTCCCTGTTTCGAGTTGCAAATATTAGCAACAGAACCAGTATCAAATACCCAGGTGCTACTGCGAGCATTAGTAAGGTACACATCAATAACATGTATATCACATATACCTTTGTTCACCTTGCCATCCTTCTTATCCGCCAAATACTTGGGGCAGTTCCGCTTCCAGTGACCAGTCTGTTTGCAGTAGAAGCACTCAGTCTCAGGCTTAGGTCCAGACTTGGGTTTCTTCTCCTGAGCAGCAACTTGTTTGCTGTTCTTCTTGAAGTTCCCCTTCTTCTTCCCTTTGCCCTTTTTCTTGAAACTGGTGGTCTTATTGACCATCAACACTTGATGCTCCTTCTTGATTTCTACCTCCGCAGCCTTTAGCATTGCGAAGAGCTCGGGAATTGTCTTATCCATCCCTTGCATGTTATAGTTCATCACGAAGCTCTTGTAGCTTGGTGGTAGTGATTGAAGAATTCTGTCAATGACGCTATCATCCGGAAGATTAACTCCCAGTTGAATCAAGTGATTGTTATACCCAGACATTTTGAGTATATGCTCACTGACAGAACTATTCTCCTCCATCTTACAGCTGTAGAACTTATTGGAGACTTCATATCTCTCAATCCGGGCATTTGCTTGAAATATTAACTTCAACTCCTGGAACATCTCATATGCTCCATGACGTTCAAAACGTCGTTGAAGTCCCGGTTCTAAGCCGTAAAGCATGGCACACTGAACTATCGAGTAGTCATCAACTTTGCTCTGCCAGACGTTCATAACATCTGGTGTTGCTCCCGCAGCAGGTCTGGCACCCAGCGGTGCTTCCAGGACGTAATTCTTCTGTGCAGCAATGAGGATAATCCTCAAGTTACGGACCCAGTCCGTGTAATTGCTACCATCATCTTTCAACTTTGCTTTCTCAAGGAACGCATTAAAATTCAACGGAACAACAGCACGGGCCATCTATCTACAATCAACATAGACAAGCAAAATACTATCAGGTACTAAGTTCATGATAAATTTAAGTTCAATTAATCATATTACTTAAGAACTCCCACTTAGATAGACATCCCTCTAATCCTCTAAGTGATCACGTGATCCAAATCAACTAAACCATGTCCGATCATCACGTGAGATGGAGTAGTTTCAATGGTGAACATCACTATGTTGATCATATCTACTATATGATTCACGCCCGACCTTTCGGTCTCAGTGTTTCGAGGCCATATCTGTTATATGCTAGGCTCGTTAAGTTTAACCTGAGTATTCCGCGTGTGCAACTGTTTTGCACCTGTTGTATTTGAACGTAGAGCCTATCACACCCGATCACCACGTGGTGTCTCAGCACGGAGAACTTTCGCAACGGTGCATACTCAGGGAGAACACTTATACCTTGGTAATTTAGTGAGAGATCATCTTATAATGCTACCGTCAATCAAAGCAAGATAAGATGCATAAAAGATAAACATCACATGCAATCAATATAAGTGATATGATATGGCCATCATGATCTTGTGCTTGTGATCTCCATCTCCGAAGCACCGTCATGATCACCATCGTCACCGGCGCGACACCTTGATCTCCACAGTAGCATCGTTGTCGTCTCGCCAACTTATGCTTCTACGACTATCGCTACCGCTTAGTGATAAAGTAAAGCAGTACAGGGTGTTTGCATTGCATACAATAAAGCGACAACCATATGGCTCCTGCCAGTTGACGATAACTCGGTTACTAAACATAATCTTCTCATACAATAAAATTTAGCATCATGCCTTGACCATATCACATCACAACATGCCCTGCAAAAACAAGTTAGACGTCCTCTACTTTGTTGTTGCAAGTTTTACATGGCTGCTACGGGCTGAGCAAGAACCGTTCTTACCTACGCATCAAAAGCACAACGGTAGTTCGTCAAGTTAGTGCTGTTTTAACCTTCTCAAGGACCGGGCGTAGCCACACTCGGTTCAACTAAAGATGGAGAAACTGACACCCGCCAGCCACCTGTGTGCAAAGCACGTCGGTAGAACCAGTCTCGCGTAAGCGTACACGTAATGTCGGTCCGGGCCGCTTCATCCAACAATACCGCCGAACCAAAGTATGACATGCTGGTAAGTAGTATGACTTGTATCGCCCACAACTCACTTGTGTTCGACTCGTGCATATGACATCTACGCATAAAACCTGGCTCGGATGCCACTGTTGGGGAACGTAGTAATTTCAAAATTTTCCTACGCACACACATGATCATGGTGATGCATAGTAACGAGAGGGAAGAGTGTTGTCCAATTACCCTCGTAGACCGAAAGCGGAAGCGTTAGCACAACGCGGTTGATGTAGTCGTACGTCTTCACGATCTGACCGATCAAGTACTGAACGCACGGCACCTCCGAGTTCACCGCATGTTTAGCTCGATGATGTCTCTCGAACTACGATCCAGCCAAGTGTTGAGGGAGAGTTTCATCAGCACGACGGCGTGGTGACGATGATGATGTTCTATCGACGCAGGGCTTCGCCTAAGCACCGCTACGATATTATCGAGGTGGACTATGGTGGAGGGGGGCACCGCACACGGCTAAAAGATCAATGATCAATTGTTGTGTCTCTGGGGTGCCCCCTGCCCCCGTATATAAAGGAGCAAGGGGGGAGAGGCATCCGGCTAGGAGGAGGCGCGCCAGGAGGAGTCCTACTCCCAACGGGAGTAGGACTCCCTCCCTTCCTTGTTGGATTAGGTGAAGGGGGGAAAGAGGAGAGAGAGAGGAAGGAAAGGGGGGGGCGCCACCCCCCTTGTCCAATTTGGACTAGAGGGGGAGGGGGCGCGGCCTGCCCTGGCCGCCTCTCCTCTTCTCCACTAAGGCCCATGTAGGCCCATTAAACCCCCCGGGGGGGTTCCGGTAACCCCCGGTACTCCGGTATATATCCGATAACCCCCGGAACCATTCCGGTGTCCGAATATAGTCGTCCAATATATCAATCTTCATGTCTCGACCATTTCGAGACTCCTCGTCATGTCCGTGGTCACATCCGGGACTCCGAACTACCTTTGGTACATCAAAACATATAAACTCATAATATAACTGTCATCGAAACTTTAAGCGTGCGGACCCTACGGGTTCGAGAACTATGTAGACATGACCGAGACACGTCTCCGGCCAATAACCAATAGCGGAACCTGGATGCTCATATTGGCTCCCACATATTCTACGAAGATCTTTATCGGTCAAACCGCATAGCAACATACGTTGTTCCCTTTGTCATCGGTATGTTACTTGCCCGAGATTCGATCGTCGGTATCTCAATACCTAGTTCAATCTCGTTACCGGCAAGTCTCTTTACTCATTCTGTAATACATCATCCCGCAACTAACTCATTAGTTGCAATGCTTGCAAGGCTTAAGTGATGTGCATTACCGAGTGGGCCCAGAGATACCTCTCCGACAATCGGAGTGACAAATCCTAATCTCGAAATACGCCAACCCAACAAGTACCTTCGGAGACACCTGTAGAGCACCTTTATAATCACCCAGTTACGTTGTGACGTTTGGTAGCACACAAAGTGTTCCTCCGGTAAACGGGAGTTGCATAATCTCATAGTCATAGGAACATGTATAAGTCATGAAGAAAGCAATAGCAGAATACTCAACGATCGTGTGCTAAGCTAACGGAATGGGTCAAGTCAATCACATCATTCTCCTAATGATGTGATCCCGTTAATCAAATGACAACTCATGTCAATGGCTAGGAAACATAACCATCTTTGATCAACGAGCTAGTCAAGTAGAGGCATACTAGTGACACTCTGTTTGTCTATGTATTCACACAAGTATTATGTTTCCGGTTAATACAATTCTAGCATGAATAATAAACATTTATCATGATATAAGGAAATAAATAATAACTTTATTATTGCCTCTAGGGCATATTTCCTTCAATATCATATCACTTATATTGATTGCATGTGATGTTTATCCTTTATGCATCTTATTTTGCTTAGTACGGCGGTAGCATTATAAGATGATCTCTCACTAAATTTCAAGGTACAAGTGTTCTCCCTGAATATGCACCGTTGCGATAGTTCGTCGTGCCGAGACACCACGTGTTGATCGGGTGTGATAAGCTCTACATTCACATACAACGGGTGCAAGCTAGTTTTGCACACGCAGAATACTCAGGTTAAACTTGACGAACCTAGCATATGCAGATATGGCCTCAAAACACTGAGACCGAAAGGTCGAGCGTGAATCATATAGTAGATATGACCAACATAATGATGTTCACCATTGAAAACTACTCCATCTCACGTGATGATCAGACATGGTTTAGTTGATATGGATCACGTGATCACTTAGATGATTAGAGGGATGTCTATCTAAGTGGGAGTTCTTAAGTAATATGATTAATTGAACTTTAATTTATCATGAACTTAGTCCTAATAGTTTTTGCATATCTATGTTGTAGATCAATAGCTCGCGTATAGCTCCCGTGTTTTATTTTTGACATGTACCGAGAGAAAAATAAGTTGAAAGATGATAGCAGCAATGATCCGGACTGGGTCCGCGATCTGAGGATTATCCTCATTGTTGCACAGAAGAACTATGTCCTTGATGCACCGCTAGGTCACGAACCTATTGTAGGAGCAGATGCAGACGTTATGAACGTTTGCCAAGCTCGGTTGTCGGGACCCCGATTCTAAGTCACACCGATCTAGCATGTAACACCTCATATCACTTTGCAGCCTCACGCACGGTACTCCCACGGGTGTCGCCTTACCATGGCCCGGGACCATTTGCGCCTTTTGGCTCACGTATATGACAATGTCGCTAGCATCCATATGACAGAGAACCCGGGCCGACATGGCTAGTCGTGAACCCAAAGCGGCACTAACGTATGGGGACAGGCATACATGAATCAACATTGAACGTGTCGGTCAGCAGCGTGTGAATCCGGGCTGTAGCACTGGGCTAACAGGACTCCGGGAACCCGGGCTGTAGCAGGCTAGGCAGGACTCCGGATGTCACTGCGTGACATTTCCCCGAAGGGACAGACACAGGAACGATGTGAAACACATGCCGGCCAGTCAAGTGTCCAGAGCAGTAGTGCTGGGCTAGCAGGACTCCGGTGAACCGGGCTGTAGCGGACTACTATGGCTCAAGGGGGCACTAGACTACATTTCCCCATAAGAGAGGCTGCCAAGGATAAACCACTAGATTGTCGGATCCCACACATAGCAATACACGTTACACGTACGCATAACATGCAAGTATGTGCTGTACAACATGGCATCACAACATAACGCGAACTCATATAGATAAAAGGCCCAGAAGAGCCACATAGCATTAAGTACAAACAGGGGTCACATGACCCATCATTCAGAGCATACAAGCAACGGAAGCATTACATGTCTGAGTACAGACAACCACAAAAGAAAAAGGCTGAGAAGCCTGACTATCTACAAGACCCTCCCAAGGGTGCAAGATCGTAGCTGAGGTACAAGCTACTCATCGAAGTCCAAGCGGAACTACTAGTAAGACCGAAGTCTCCGCTGCAAAAATATAAATAAAGCAACATGAGTACAAAGGTACTCAGCAAGACTTACATCAGATCCTATCATACATGCATTTGTATCAAGAAGGTAGTGTGGGGTTTAGTTGCAGCAAGCCAGCTTTGACTCAGTGGCTATCCTGTTCTACGACTACGAGAAACTTCTTTGAGGTAAGAAGGCGCACACGAGTCCACTCATCACCACCTCAATACACCACTATGGATCCATTCCCGTCTCACTACGAGAAGCCATCCATAGCACTCACACTTATCTTGAGCATTTTAGAGTATCCACTTCAAGTTGTCTATGTACCACGTAAGCATCCAAGAAGTCCATAACCGAGGACACGGCTATTCGAATAGATCATGATAACCCTGCAGGGGTGTACTGCGTCACACACGCTCTCGCCACTTACCGCCATGTACACGTCATGTACCTCGGCAACCTTCAAGCGGAAGCCTGGCGAGGGTGTCGGCCACGACCTGACTAACCACGCAAGACTCTAGTCCAGGTTTATCGCCTATTCGGGTTCCATCCGCAAGGAGATCCGGCCGGGGTGTCGCTCACGGCCCCAAACGATGTGTGCAGGGTTCCCGAGCCCACCATCCGGGTGCCACTCGGTACACCAGGCTACGTGTGCCTAGTCTGTCCCAAGCTCACCCTGCCGGGTGCCACTCGGTAGCAAAATAGCACCACCTACAAACACCAGAAACTAGTTGCAACTCCTGGACAGAGACCAAGTTGGTTAATAAGTCGAGAGGGGTCGAGTTACCGGAACCCAATGTGTGGTAGTAGCTAGTCATTGGACAACTTACACAGAACTCGGTTCTTAAGGACGGTCCCAATGAGACAACCCACCATGTACTCCTACATGGCCTCTCACCGCTACCTTTACCAAATCGTGTTCACACGCTTAACTCTCGACACCAGAACATATCGTAACACTCCAATTCATTCCCAATGAACCAGACCTGACACAACTCTAAGCAATAGCAGGCAAGGCATGGTAGGAACACAACATGGCTCAATCAACTCCTACACATGCTAGTGGGTTTCAACTATTTACTGTGGCAATGACAGGTCATGCAGAGGAATGGGTTCAACTACCGCAGCATAAAGTAGCAGTTGGATCGTTGTTGTCCTAATGCAGTGAAAGAGAGCAGGAGCGAGAGAGTAGGTTTGTATCGGAATGAACAAAGGGGGTTTGCTTGCCTGGTAGATCAACAGGGTGGCACTGCTCCTCAGACAGGTACTCTGGAACACTCTCCGGAGCAGGACCTATCGAGAGGGAACGGTGTCGACAGTCAAAACACAATCATATGCAACAATATGATGCATGAATATGGCATGAATATGTGATGTATTTGAGCCAATGCATTTAGCATTCAACTTGGAAGAGATCCATTTGAACCAAAGGTTCAAATGCAACTCTAATTTAAGTCCTTATATATGCCATTTATATGTTTTCACTTATATAGTAGGTATAAGTTGGTATGTCATGCCTGAAACTAGTACAGATGGATAGATTGCATTTTTCTGATAATTTTTCTAGTCCAGGTTTATCGCCTATTCGGGTTCCATCCGCAAGGAGATCCGGCCGGGGTGTCGCTCACGGCCCCAAACGATGTGTGCAGGGTTCCCGAGCCCACCATCCGGGTGCCACTCGGTACACCAGGCTACGTGTGCCTAGTCTGTCCCAAGCTCACCCTGCCGGGTGCCACTCGGTAGAAAAATAGCACCACCTACAAACACCAGAAACTAGTTGCAACTCCTGGACAGAGACCAAGTTGGTTAATAAGTCGAGAGGGGTCGAGTTACCGGAACCCAATGTGTGGTAGTAGCTAGTCATTGGACAACTTACACAGAACTCGGTTCTTAAGGACGGTCCCAATGAGACAACCCACCATGTACTCCTACATGGCCTCTCACCGCTACCTTTACCAAATCGTGTTCACACGCTTAACTCTCGACACCAGAACATATCGTAACACTCCAATTCATTCCCAATGAACCAGACCTGACACAACTCTAAGCAATAGCAGGCAAGGCATGGTAGGAACACAACATGGCTCAATCAACTCCTACACATGCTAGTGGGTTTCAACTATTTACTGTGGCAATGACAGGTCATGCAGAGGAATGGGTTCAACTACCGCAGCATAAAGTAGCAGTTGGATCGTTGTTGTCCTAATGCAGTGAAAGAGAGCAGGAGCGAGAGAGTAGGTTTGTATCGGAATGAACAAAGGGGGTTTGCTTGCCTGGTAGATCAACAGGGTGGCACTGCTCCTCAGACAGGTACTCTGGAACACTCTCCGGAGCAGGACCTATCGAGAGGGAACGGTGTCGACAGTCAAAACACAATCATATGCAACAATATGATGCATGAATATGGCATGAATATGTGATGTATTTGAGCCAATGCATTTAGCATTCAACTTGGAAGAGATCCATTTGAACCAAAGGTTCAAATGCAACTCTAATTTAAGTCCTTATATATGCCATTTATATGTTTTCACTTATACAGTAGGTATAAGTTGGTATGTCATGCCTGAAACTAGTACAGATGGATAGATTGCATTTTTCTGATAATTTTTCATATATAAATTATTTAAATCTGAGCTACGGTTGAATTTTATGAATTTTAGAAGTTTTGAACATTTTCTGGAATTTCCTGATTTAATTTAAATCCAGAAAGTCCTTTACTGCGTCAGCATGACGTCATCGCTGCGTCAGCAGGTCAACGGTGCTGACCTGGTCAACCTGACGTGTGGGGGGCCACACGTCAGTGTCATACGTTTTAAACAGAGGGTTTAATTTGTTCTAATTATAGGATTAGGCGCAGGGGCCCACTGTCAGTGTCAAGGGGGGGGGGGTAATTAGTGCGGTTTGACCCGGGTTGACCGGCGGTTAGTCGCCGGCGAGGCCGAGCGCGGCGGAGCTCGTCGGGTTCGTCGCTCCGGCGACCATTTGGGCAGCGGAGGCCACCTACGCGAAGCCCAGGCTCGCGCGCATCCAGTGGGACACGCGGAAGACCGTGGGGTGGTCGGAGCTCGCCGGAGCGAGGCTCGCGGCGGTGGCCGGAGTTCGGCCAAGGCGGGCGCAGTGCTGCGGTGCACGGGGGCGTGAGTGGAGAGGCGCTACGGCCTCCTGGCGTCACCAGAAGCACGGTGACGCGCTCGGTTGCGGCTGCGGTGGCCAGGGCGGCGGTGGTGACATGGACGGCGGCGAGGAGCTACGGCCATGGTGAGGGTCGGGGCTACAGCGCGGGAACGGAGAAACGGAGAGAGGGGAACGGGGCAGGAGCTCACGGTGGACTCGACGGCGTCGTCGGAGAGCTCGGGACGCACTGGAGACGGTGGGGCCGCGAAGACGATCTCCGGTGGCCGGAGTTGAGGACGATGGCGATGGAGGCGCTCCAGGGCGTTCCGGCTTGCGTGGCTCAGCGGAGGGGTTCAGCGCGAGGAGGCGGAGCTCTGGGACACGACGGAGGTGCGAGGGGATGGCGGGGAGCGCGGGGCAGCGAACGGCGGCGACCGGCGCGTTCGGGCGTCGCGGGAGAGAGCGGGAGAGAGGCGCAGGAGAGAGGGAGTGAGGCCTGGAGGGGTCGTGGCGTCGTCCAGGCGACCGAGGCGTCGAGGGAGGGGAGGGCAGGCAGGCAGCTGCCGTGGCGCGCATGCGCGCGGCGTGCGGCGACCACGCGCCCTGTCCCTCTGGCGCGAGGAGGGGGACGACTGGCGCTGGCCAGTCAGCTGGGCTGGCCTGCTGGGCCGGGCCAGGCCGCACAGTGCCAGGCCGCAGGTAAGCTCCCTTTTCCTATTTCTTTTTCTTTTCTAATATTCTGACATTTGTTTGGTTTAATAAAAATACTAAACCATTTTATTTACTTATGCCAATTTTTATAGGGGCTAGTGGTATTATTCCAGAACTCCTCAACAAATGGCATAATTTTTGGACAATATTATATATATATAACAATATATATCCAAAGCAAATAATTACTGCATTAATTCCAAATGCCCAACATAAATATTTATGATCTCCTAAAAATATTGGTTTGGTTTTTATCTCTGTCCAATATTTTCAGAGAGCAACATGAACATTTTCTTGGACCCTTTTGGAGCAATTTTTATCTGGGTCATTTCCAGAAATGATTCTGAGGGTTTCACAGATCCCCATTTCAAATTTAAATGAAATTTAGACATGATGCACACATGACTAGCTAGTCTAGGTCATACCAGAACTAGGGACGTGACAACTCGCCCCCACTTGAAAGAATCTCGTCCCGAGATTCAGGGGTCGATGGAAAGAAGGTGGGGTACTCCAGTCGAAGACGATCTTCTCGCTCCCAAGTAGCTTCTCTCTCAGAATGATGAGACCACTGAACCTTGAGAAACTTGATGTTCTGACGTCGGGTGACACGCTCTGCTTGATCAAGAATGCGAATAGGGTACTCTCGGTATGTGAGGTTATCTTGGAGATCAAGCGTTTCATGGTCCACTCCGCGGATGGGATCCGAGAAGCAACGCCTGAGTTGAGAGACGTGGAAGACATCATGGACTCGATAAAGATGTGGGGGTAGTTCTAACTGGTAGGCAACCTCTCCTCGTTTAGCGAGAATGCGAAAAGGACCAATGTAACGAGGAGCCAACTTGCCCTTGATACCGAAACGATGGGTACCCTTTAGAGGAGTAACCCGAAGGTAAGCCTTGTCGCCAACTTCATAAGCCACTTCCTTATGACGACGGTCATACTGGCTCTTTTGACGAGACTGGGCTGTTTTCAAATTCTCACGAATGATGCGAACTTGCTCTTCTGCTTCCTGGATCATGTCCGGTCCAAAGAATTGTCTTTCACCGGTTTCTGACCAGTTCAAAGGTGTTCGACATCTTCGTCCATACAGAATCTCGAAAGGAGCTTTCTTAAGACTGGATTGATAGCTATTGTTATAAGCAAACTCGGCGAAAGGTAGGCATTTCTCCCAATCCATACCGAATGAGATAACGCAAGCTCTAAGCATGTCTTCGAGAATTTGGTTGACCCTTTCCACCTGACCACTTGATTGAGGGTGGAAAGCGGTACTGAAGGAAAGATGGGTGCCCATGGCAGTTTGGAAACTCTCCCAGAAATGAGAAGTGAAGAGGCTACCACGGTCTGAATTGATCTCTAGTGGAACACCATGAAGTGACACTATTCGAGAAATATATAAGTCAGCGAGCTGACTAGCAGTGATACTCTCTCGAACAGGTAGGAAGTGAGCCACTTTGGAAAGACGATCGATGACTACGAAGATAGCGTTATTCCCTTTCTTGGTCCTGGGAAAACCGGTGATGAAATCCATACCAACTTTATCCCATTTCCACTCAGGAATGGCTAAAGGTTGAAGGGTGCCAGCAGGTCTTTGATGTTCTGCCTTAACACGACGACAAACGTCACAGTTAGCTATGAACTCAGCAATTTCTCTCTTCATCCTAGTCCACCAGAACCTCTGGCGTAGGTCCTGATACATCTTAGTACTACCGGGATGAATCGTGAGAGGGGATTCATGCGCCTCCTTAAGGATCAATTGCCGAAGATGTTGCTTCTTGGGAACCACCAGACGGTTCTCGAAGAGAAGAACACCTCGATCATCTATAGAAAAACTACCAGCAATACCCTTGGCAATGTTTCTCTTGATCCGGGTAATCCCCGTATCATGCTTCTGGCTTCTATGATATGATCCACAAGAGTAGGCTTCGCCACCAGGGTAGAAAGGAATCCTTGAGGAGCAATGTGAAGATTAAGCTTACTGAATTCCTCATGGAGAAGTGGTTGGCCCTGCTGCAACATAAGATTGTTGCAATAGGACTTACGACTTAGTGCATCAGCCATGACATTGCCCTTGCCTGGGGTGTAGGTAATCCCTAAGTCGTAATCTGAGATCAACTCCAACCAACGTCTTTGTCTAAGGTTCAAATCTGGTTGGGTGAAAATATACTTGAGACTCTGGTGATCGGTGTAAATCTCGCAACGTTTACCGAGAAGGTAATGTCGCCATGTCTTAAGTGCATAGACTACGGCTGCAAGCTCTAGATCATGTGTAGGGTAATTCTCCTCATGTGGATGCAACTGTCGAGATGCATAGGCAATCACATGATGATCCTGCATAAGAATGCAGCCTAGTCCCTGTCGTGAGGCGTCGCAGTAGATAACAAAGTCTTTAGTGAAATCCGGTGGCACCAGTATGGGAGCAGAAGTCAGGCGTCTTTTCAGTTCCTGAAAACTGTATTCACACTGTGGGGACCACTCAAACTTTTTATCTTTCTTGAGAAGTTCCGTGAGGGGTTTGGCTACTTTGGAGAAGTTTTCAACGAAGCGGCGACAATAACTGGCTAGACCAAGGAAACTCCTAACTTGTTTAACTGTTTCAGGTGGAGTCCAATCAAGAACGGCCTGAACTCTCTCAGGATTGACAGCAATGCCCTTACCAGAGATCACGTGGCCTAGGTAGGTCACTTCTGGCAACCAAAATTCGCACTTGGAGAACTTGGCATAAAGGCGGTGCTCTCTGAGTTTTTCTAACACAAGTCTAAGATGTTCGGCATGCTCTTCCTCGTTCTTCGAGTAGATAAGGATATCATCGAGGTAAACCACGACGAACTTATCTAAGTACTCCATGAAGATCGAGTTCATCAAGCGGGAGAAGGTAGCTGGAGCATTGGTTAGACCAAAAGACATGACGGTGTACTCGTACTGGCCATAACGAGTGACAAAAGCCGTCTTAGGAATGTCCCCGTTTCTAATCTTGATTTGGTGGTAGCCTAACCTCAAATCCATCTTGGAAAAGACTGAGGATCCAGCGAGTTGATCATACAGGTCGTTGATCCTGGGGAGCGGATACTTGTTCTTTATCGTGACCAAATTAACGGGACGATAATCTACAACCATCCGGTCCGTACCATCCTTCTTCTTGACGAAGAGGACGGGGCAAGCCCAAGGAGAAGAACTAGGACGGATGAAACCCTTTTGCAAGGACTCATCAAGTTGTTTCTTAAGCTCAGCTAGTTCTAAAGGTGCCATCTTGTAAGGTCTCCTAGAGATTGGGGCGGTTCCTGGGATAAGATCTATGACAAACTCTACATCCCTGTCAGGTGGAATACCTGGCAGTTCTTCTGGAAAGACATCCGGAAAGTCACGGACTACCGGGATATCTTCAAGGTCTGGAAGAGGACTGGCATTAAGAGAATAGAGTTGACGCTTTGCAACTCTGGTGGAGACAGTGACTAACTTGCCAGATGGGTGTGTGAGTTGAACAGACCTGGTGTAACAATCAATCTTGGCATGATGAGCTGTCATCCAGTCCATACCCAAGATGATGTTAATATCTGTAGACTTGAGGGCTATAAGTGAGGCAAGGAATACAAGTCTGTCAACAAGGATTTCATTACCATGGCTTATTCTGGTAGTTTGCCATCTAGACCCTGGAGTTTGGATTTCAAGTGGAGTTGGCATATCACAAAATGACATGTCGTGCAAACGGGCATAGCCTTCAGAGATGAAGGAGTGAGATGCTCCAGTATCGAATAGAACCGAAGCTGGATGGCAATTGACAAGGAGTGTACCAAGAACGACATCCGGATCATCATGAGCGTCTTTAGCTGAGACGTGATGCACACGTCCACGCTCAGTGGGAGCTGACTTGACACTGATCATCTTGCGTGATGGCTTACCACTGCCAACAGACTTCTCAGGCAGGGGTGGGGCATAGTTAGTTTGAGAGCATTCACGTGCATAGTGTCCTGGCTTCCCGCATGTGAAGCAAGTCCCTGAAGTTGGATGTGGACCTGCATTGACAAGCGGTCTACCAATAGGCCTGGGTGGAGCATACTGCTGGACTGGGTGAGGCGGCCACATAAGATGGCCTCGGTGCATATCCAGGTGGAAGAGCGGAGTTCGGAACCCAAATCCGGCGCTTATGAGAACTAGAACCAGAGGAAGAAACCAAATCACGGGTGTGCTTACGAGACTCCTCGTATGTGAGCTGAGCTGTCTCCGCATTAATGGCCTTGTTCACAAGAGCCTGGAAAGTATTGCAATGGTGCAAGTGGAGATCACGACGCAACTTGGGGTTGAGACCCTTCCGGAACCTAGCCTGCTTCTTAGCGTCCGTGGACACTTCTTCTGTAGCATAGCGGGCGAGGTTCTCAAACTCTCTACTGTAAGCATCAACAGCCATCTTACCCTGGGTGAAACTACAGAACTCTTCTCTCTTGCGGTCAATGAGAGCCTGAGGAATGTGATGCTCGCGAAAAGCCTCAGTGAAATCTCTCCAGGTCGGTATCTGGCCAGCTGGAAACATAGCCTCATAGTTCTGCCACCAAAGACTAGCAGGACCTTCCAGGTGATATGCAGCATAAGTGACCTTGTCACCTTCAGCTACGTTCGCAGAACGCAACTTGTGTGTGATACTACGGAGCCAGTCATCTGCATCGAGTGGTTCAATGGAATGATGGAAGGTAGGTGGTTTCAAACCAATGAAATCATAGATGGTCGCTGACTCTTTGCACTGGGGTGCGGTGTTCTCCTCGATACGTGCTAACAAGCGGTTAGACTCGTGCTTGTTCCTCTCCATCTCTAACATAAACTCTGCCAACGAAGGCTGGTCGGGAGGATCCTCCTCATCCCTACCACCTCCGTGGTTCAGGCAACGAGCAACAGAACTTCGGTTAACTGACGACATCCTGAGAAGCGGAACCAAGGACGAGGTCAACAACAACTATAGGATGCAACATGTAGCATAAGAAAATTTAGTACCTCTCAAACTCCTAGGACAAATTCGGCAGCATAACGGCAGTAAAATGCTCAAAATGAGACATTCCGCAAAGGGCGGGGTAGCACCATACTCAACATCGTCACTCAAGGTTCTGAGATATTACTAAACAGGCTACACTGGAGGTACTCAAACTGGGATATGACTCTGATCAACCAATCCTAAGAGACTACGGAGTAGTAACACGTGATCCTGATAGACAGAAGAGGAAGCCTAGTTCCTTAACCCCGTAGGAAAGATAGGATGACTCAGATCAGAAGGGCATGAGGTAAAAGAAGTAAAAAGAGCCTTACGTTCCCTTCCACAATCAATTCCCTTACATAACTAAAGAATTTCTAGACTCAACTTCGACCAGGTTGGCTTGGAAATCCTACAGGCAGTCAGGCTCTGATACCAAAGCTGTCGGGACCCCGATTCTAAGTCACACCGATCTAGCATGTAACACCTCATATCACTTTGCAGCCTCACGCACGGTACTCCCACGGGTGTCGCCTTACCATGGCCCGGGACCGTTTGCGCCTTTTGGCTCACGTATATGACAATGTCGCTAGCATCCATATGACAGAGAACCCGGGCCGACATGGCTAGTCGTGAACCCAAAGCGGCACTAACGTATGGGGACAGGCATACATGAATCAACATCGAACGTGTCGGTCAGCAGCGTGTGAATCCGGGCTGTAGCACTGGGCTAACAGGACTCCGGGAACCCGGGCTGTAGCAGGCTAGGCAGGACTCCGGATGTCACCGCGTGACATTTCCCCGAAGGGACAGACACAGGAACGATGTGAAACACATGCCGGCCAGTCAAGTGTCCAGAGCAGTAGTGCTGGGCTAGCAGGACTCCGGTGAACCGGGCTGTAGCGGACTACTATGGCTCAAGGAGGCACTAGACTACATTTCCCCATAAGAGAGGCTGCCAAGGATAAACAACTAGATTGTCGGATCCCACACATAGCAATACACGTTACACGTACGCATAACATGCAAGTATGTGCTGTACAACATGGCATCACAACATAACGCGAACTCATATAGATAAAAGGCCCAGAAGAGCCACATAGCATTAAGTACAAACAGGGGTCACATGACCCATCATTCAGAGCATACAAGCAACGGAAGCATTACATGTCTGAGTACAGACAACTACAAAAGAAAAAGGCTGAGAAGCCTGACTATCTACAAGACCCTCCCAAGGGTGCAAGATCGTAGCTGAGGTACAAGCTACTCGTCGAAGTCCAAGCGGAACTACTAGTAAGACTGAAGTCTCCGCTGCAAAAACATAAATAAAGCAACATGAGTACAAAGGTACTCAGCAAGACTTACATCAGATCCTATCATACATGCATTTGTATCAAGAAGGTAGTGTGGGGTTTAGTTGCAGCAAGCCAGCTTTGACTCAGTGGCTATCCTGTTCTACGACTACGAGAAACTTCTTTGAGGTAAGAAGGCGCACACGAGTCCACTAATCACCACCTCAATACACCACTATGGATTCATTCCCGTCTCACTACGAGAAGCCATCCATAGCACTCACACTTATCTTGAGCATTTTAGAGTATCCACTTCAAGTTGTCTATGTACCACGTAAGCATCCAAGAAGTCCATAACCGAGGACACGGCTATTCGAATAGATCATGATAACCCTGCAGGGGTGTACTGCGTCACACACGCTCTCGCCACTTACCGCCATGTACACGTCATGTACCTCGGCAACCTTCAAGCGGAAGCCTGGCGAGGGTGTCGGCCACGACCTGACTAACCACACAAGACTCTAGTCCAGGTTTATCGCCTATTCGGGTTCCATCCGCAAGGAGATCCGGCCGGGGTGTCGCTCACGGCCCCAAACGATGTGTGCAGGGTTCCCGAGCCCACCATCCGGGTGCCACTCGGTACACCGGGCCACGTGTGCCTAGTCTGTCCCAAGCCCACCCTGCCGGGTGCCACTCGGTAGAAAAATAGCACTACCTACAAACACCAGAAACTAGTTGCAACTCCTGGACAGAGACCAAGTTGGTTAATAAGTCGAGAGGGGCACTTAAGCATTCCAATGTGTGGTAGTAGCTAGTCATTGGACAACATACACAGAACTCAGTGCTTAAGGACGGTTCCAGTGAGACAACCCACCATGTACTCCTACATGGCCTCTCACCGCTACCTTTACCAAATCGTGTTCACACGCTTAACTCTCGGCACCAGAACATATCGTAACACTCCAATTCATTCCCAATGAACCAGACCTGACACAACTCTAAGCAATAGCAGGCAAGGCATGGTAGGAACACAACATGGCTCAATCAACTCCTACACATGCTAGTGGGTTTCAACTATTTACTGTGGCAATGACAGGTCATGCAGAGGAATGGGTTCAACTACCGCAGCATAAAGTAGCAGTTGAATCGTTGTTGTCCTAATGCAGTAAAAGAGAGCAGGAGCGAGAGAGTAGGTTTGTATCGGAATGAACAAAGGGGGTTTGCTTGCCTGGTAGATCAACAGGGTGGCACTGCTCCTCAGACAGGTACTCTGGAACACTCTCCGGAGCAGGACCTATCGAGAGGGAACGGTGTCGACAGTCAAAACACAATCATATGCAACAATATGATGCATGAATATGGCATGAATATGTGATGTATTTTGAGCCAATGCATTTAGCATTCAACTTGGAAGAGATCCATTTGAACCAAAGGTTCAAATGCAACTCTAATTTAAGTCCTTATATATGCCATTTATATGTTTTCACTTATACAGTAGGTATAAGTTGGTTTGTCATGCCTGAAACTAGTACAGATGGATAGATTGCATTTTTCTGATAATTTTTCATATATAAATTATTTAAATCTGAGCTACGGTTGAATTTCTATGAATTTTAGAAGTTTTGAACATTTTCTGGAATTTCCTGATTTAATTTAAATCCAGAAAGTCCTTTACTGCGTCAGCATGACGTCATCGCTGCGTCAGCAGGTCAACGGTGCTGACCTGGTCAACCTGACGTGTGGGGGCCACACGTCAGTGTCATACGTTTTAAACAGAGGGTTTAATTTGTTCTAATTATAGGATTAGGCGCAGGGGCCCACTGTCAGTGTCACAGGGGGGGTAATTAGTGCGGTTTGACCCGGGTTGACCGGCGGTTAGTCGCCGGCGAGGCCGAGCGCGGCGGAGCTCGTCGGGTTCGTCGCTCCGGCGACCATTTGGGCAGCGGAGGCCACCTACGCGAAGCCCAGGCTCGCGCGCATCCAGTGGGACACGCGGAAGACCGTGGGGTGGTCGGAGCTCGCCGGAGCGAGGCTCGCGGCGGTGGCCGGAGTTCGGCCAAGGCGGGCGCAGTGCTGCGGTGCACGGGGGCGTGAGCGGAGAGGCGCTACGGCCTCCTGGCGTCACCAGAAGCACGGTGACGCGCTCGGTTGCGGGCTGCGGTGGCCAGGGCGGCGGTGGTGACATGGACGGCGGCGAGGAGCTACGGCCATGGTGAGGGTCGGGGCTACAGCGCGGGCACGGAGAAACGGAGAGAGGGGAACGGGGCAGGAGCTCACGGTGGACTCGACGGCGTCGTCGGAGAGCTCGGGACGCACTGGAGACGGTGGGGCCGCGAAGACGATCTCCGGCGGCCGGAGTTGAGGACGACGGCGATGGAGGCGCTCCAGGGCGTTCCGGCTTGCGTGGCTCAGCGGAGGGGTTCAGCGCGAGGAGGCGGAGCTCTGGGACACGACGGAGGTGCGAGGGGATGGCGGGGAGCGCGGGGCAGCGAACGGCGGCGACCGGCGCGTTCGGGCGTCGCGGGAGAGAGCGGGAGAGAGCGGGGAGAGGCGCAGGAGAGAGGGAGTGAGGCCTGGAGGGGTCGTGGCGTCGTCCAGGCGACCGAGGCGTCGAGGGAGGGGAGGGCAGGCAGGCAGCTGCCGTGGCGCGCATGCGCGCGGCGTGCGGCGACCACGCGCCCTGTCCCTCTGGCGCGAGGAGGGGGACGACTGGCGCTGGCCAGTCAGCTGGGCTGGCCTGCTGGGCCAGGCCAGGCCGCACAGTGCCAGGCCGCAGGTAAGCTCCCTTTTCCTATTTCTTTTTCTTTTCTAATTTTCTGACATTTGTTTGGTTTAATAAAAATACTAAACCATTTTATTTACTTATGCCAATTTTTATAGGGGCTAGTGGTATTATTCCAGAACTCCTCAACAAATGGCATAATTTTTGGACAATATTTATATATATAACAATATATATCCAAAGCAAATAATTACTGCATTAACTCCAAATGCCCAACATAAATATTTATGATCTCCTAAAAATATTGGTTTGGTTTTTATCCCTGTCCAATATTTTCAGAGAGCAACATGAACATTTTCTTGGACCCTTTTGGAGCAATTTTTATCTGGGACATTTCCAGAAATGATTCTGAGGGTTTCACAGATCCCCATTTCAAATTTAAATGAAATTTAGACATGATGCACACATGACTAGCTAGTCTAGGTCATACCAGAACTAGGGACGTGACATCGGTATGATGACTACTTGATAGTTTAGTGCACCATGCTTTACGGCTTACAACCGGGACTTCAAAAATGTTTTGAACGCCACAGAGCATATAAGATGTTCCGAGAGTTGAAATTAGTATTTCAGACTCATGCCCGTCTCGAGAGGTATGAGACCTCTGACAAGTATTTTGCCTACAAGATGGAGGAGAATAGCTCAACCAGTGAGCATGTGCTCAGAATGTCCGAGTACTACAATCGCTTGAATCAAGTGGGAGTTAATCTTCCAGATAAGATAGTGATTGACAGAATTCTCTAGTCACTATCACCAAGTTACTTGAACTTCGTGATGAACTATAATATGCAAGGGATGACGAAAAGGATTCCCCGAGCTCTTCGCGATGCTGAAATCGGCGAAGGTAGAAATCAAGAAAAGCATTAAGTGTTGATGGTTGACAAGACCACTAGTTTCAAGTAAAAGCGGGCAAGGGAAAGAAAGGAAACTTCAAGAAGAATGCCACAGCAAGTTTCCACTCTCATGAAGAAGCCCAAAGCTAGACCCAAGCCTAAAACTGGAGTGCTCTCTACTTCAAAGGAAAGGTCACTGGGAAGCGGAACTGCCCCAAATACTTGGCGGAGTCAAAGGATGGCAAAGTGAACAAAAGTATATATGATATACATGTATTGATGTGTACTTTACTAGTATTCATAGTAAGCCCCGGGTATTTGATAACATGGTTCAGTGCTATGATTAGTAAACTTGAAACAGGAGTTATAAAATGAACAGAGACTAGTTGAGGGCAAGGTGACGAATGTGTGTTGGAAGTGATTCCAAGGTTGATAAGATCGCCATCGCACACTCCCTTTACCTTCGGGATTAGTGTTGAACCTAAATAAATGTTATTTGGTGTTTGCGTTGAGCACAATATGATTGGATCATGTTTATTGCAATACGGTTATTCATTTAAGTCAAAGAATAATTGTTATTCTGTTTACATGAATAATTGTTATTCTGTTTATATGGTCATACACTCAATATAAATGGTTTATTGAATCTCGATCGTAGTAATACACATATTCATAATAGTGAAGCCAAAAGATGCAAAGTTAATAATGATAGTGCAACTTATATGTGGCACTGCCGTTTAGGTCATATTGGTGTAAAGCGCATGAAGAAACTCCATGCTTATGGACTTTTGGAATCACTTGATGCTTGCGAACCATGCCTCATGGGCAAGATGACTAAGACTCCGTTCTCCGAAACAATGGACCGGGCAATTGACTTATTGGAAATAATACATACTGATTTATGTGGTCTGATGAGTGTTGAGGCCCGTGGCGGGTATCGTTATTTTTTGACCTTCACACATGATTTGAGCAGATATGGGTATATCTACTTAATGAAACATAAGTCTGAAACATTTGAAAAGTTCAAAGAATTCAGAGTGAAGTACAAATCATCATAAAAGAAAAAAGTTTCTACGATCTGATCGTGAGGTGAATATTGAGTTATGATTTTGGTCTTCATTTGAAACAATGTGGAATAGTTTCGCAACTCACGCCACCTGGAACACCACAGCGTAATGGTGTGTCTGAACGTCGTAACATACTTTATTAGATATGGTGTGATCTATGATGTCTCTTACCGATTTACCGCTATCGTTTTGGGGTTACGCTTTAGAGACGGCTGCATTCACGTTAATAGGGCACCATCTAAATCCGTTAAGATGACACCATATGAACTGTGGTTTAGCAAGAAACCTAAGCTGTCGTTTCTTAAAGTTTGGAGCTGCGATGATTATGTGAAAAAGCTTCAACCTGATAAGCTCGAACCCAAATCGGAGAATGCGTCTTCATAGGATACCCAAAGGAAACTGTTGGGTACACCTTCTATCACAGATCCGAAGGCAAGATCTTTGTTGCTAAGAATGGATCCTTTCTAGAGAAGGAGTTTCTCTCGAGAGAAGTGAGTGGGAGGAAAGTAGAAGTTGATGAGGTAATTGTACCTGCTCCCATATTGGAAAGTAGTTCATCACAGAAATCAGTTCCAGTGATTCCTACACCAATTAGTGAGGAAGCTAATGATGATGATCATGAAAACTTCTGATCAAGTTACTACCGAACCTCGTAGGTCAACCAGAGTAAGATCCACACCAGAGTGGTATGGTAATCCTGTTCTAGAGGTCATGTTACTTGACCATGACGAACCTACGAACTATGAGGAAGCGATGATGAGCCTAGATTCCGTGAAATGGCTTGAGGCCATGAAATCTGAGATAGAATCCATGTATGAGAACAAAGTGTGGACTTTGGTGGCCTTGCCCGATGATCGGCAAGCCATTGAGAATAAATGGATCTTCAAGAGGAAGACGGACGCTGATAGTAGTGTTACTATCTACAAAGCTCGAATTGTCGAAAAAAGGTTTTTGACAAGTTCAAGGTGTCGACTACGATGAGATTTTCTCACTCGTAGCGATGCTTAAGTCTCTCCGAATCAAGTTAGCAATTGCCACATTTTATGAAATCTGGCAAATGGATAACAAAACTACATTCCTTAATGGATTTCTTAAAGAATAGTTGTATATGATGCAACAAGAAGGTTTTGTCAATCCTAAAGGTGCTAACAAAGTGTGCAAGCTCCAGCAATCCATCTATGGACTGGTGCAAACATCTCGGAGTTGGAATATATGCTTTGATGAGTTGATCAAAGCATATAGTTTTATACAGACTTGCGATGAAGCCTGTATTTACAAGAAAGTGAGTGGGAGCACTACAACCTTTCTGATAAGTATATGTGAATGACATATTGTTGATCGGAAATGATGTAGAATTTTCTGAAAAGCATAAAGGAGTATTTGAAAGGAGTTTTTCAAAGAAAGACCTCGGTGCAGCTGCTTACATATTGAGTATCAAGATCTATAGATCAAGACACTTGATAAGATTTTTTCAATGAGTATATACCTTGACAAGATTTTGAAGTAGTTCAAAATGGAACAGTCAAAGAAGGAGTTCTTGCCTGTGTTGCAAGGTGTGAAGTTGAGTAAAGACTCAAAACCAGGCCACGGCAGAAAATAGAAAGAGAATGAAAAGTCATTCCCTATGCCTCAGCCATAGGTTCTGTAAAGTATGCTATGCTGTGTATCAGACCTATTGTGTACCTCACCATGAGTTTTCCACCTCGGTCATATTGTCGTAGTGCTTAGGCGAAGCCCTACGTCGGTAACTTCATCATCATCGTCACCACGCCGTCGTGCTGAGGCCTCAACAAGATCAAAAGTTCGAGGGACGTCACCGTGCTGAACGTGTGCAGATCGCGGAGGTGCCATGCATTCGGTACTTGGATCAGTTGGATCGCGAAGACGTTCGACTACATCAACCGCGTTACTAAACGCTTCTGCTTTCGGTCTATGAGGGTTCGTGGACACACTCTCCCCGCTCGTTGCTATGCTTCTCCTAGATAGATCTTGTGTGACCGTAGGAAATTTTTGAAATACTACGTTCCCCAAAAGTGCCATCAGAGCCAGGTTTATGCGTAGATGTTATATGCACGAGTAGAACACAAAGAGTTGTGGGCGATAATAGTCATACTGCTTACCAGCATGTCATACTTTGATTCGGCGGTATTGTTGGATGAAGCGGCCCAGACCGACATTACATGACCGCGTTCATGAGATTGGTTCTACCGTCGTGCTTTGCACACAGGTGGCTAGTGGGTGTCTGTTTCTCCAGCTTCAGTTGAATCGAGTGTGACTACACCCGGTCCTTGTTGAAGGTTAAAACAACATACTTGACGAAAAATCGTTGTGGTTTTGATTCGTAGGTAAGAACGGTTCTTGCTAGAAGCCCGTAGCAGCCACGTAAAACTTGCAACAACAAAGTAGAGGACGTCTAACTTGTTTTTGCAGGGCTTGCTGTGATGTGATATGGTCAAGACGTGATGATATATAATTGGTTGTATGAGATGATCATGTTTTGTAACAGTTATCGGCAACTGGCAGGAGCCATATGGTTGTCGCTTTATTGTATGAAATGCAATCGCCATGTAATTGCTTTACTTTATCACTAACCGGTAGCGATAGTCGTATAAGCAATAGTTGGCGAGATGACAATGATGCTTCGATGGAGATCAAGGTGTCAAGCCGGTGACGATGGTAATCATGACGGTGCTTTGGAGATGAAGATCAAAGGCACAAGATGATGATGGCTATATCTGTTGGGGAACGTAGTAATTTCAAAATTTTCCTACGCACACACAGGATCATGGTGATGCATAGCAACGAGAGGGGAGAGTGTTGTCCACGTACCCTCGTAGACCGAAAGCGGAAGCGTTAGCACAACGCGGTTGATGTAGTCGTACGTCTTCACGACCCGACCGATCAAGTACCGAACGCACGACACCTCCGAGTTCAGCACACGTTCAGCTCGATGACGTCCCTCGAACTCCGATCCAGCCGAGTGTTAAGGGAGATTTTCGTCAGCACGACGGTGTGGTGACAATGATGATGTTCTACCGACGCAGGGCTTCGCCTAAGCACCGCTACGATATTATCGAGGTGGACTATGGTGGAGGGGGGCACCGCACACGGCTAAAAGATCAATGATCAATTATTGTGTCTCTATGGTGCCCCTGCCCCCGTATATAAAGGAGCAAGGGGGGAGAGGCGGCCGGCTAGGAGAAGGCGCGCCAGGAGGAGTCCTACTCCCGGTGGGAGTAGGACTCCCTCCCTTCCTTGTTGGATTAGGAGAAGGGGGAAAGAGGAGAGAGAGTGGAAGGAAAGGGGGGGCGCCGCCCCCCCTCCTTGTCCAATTCGGACTAGAGGGGGAGGGGGCGCGCGGCCTGCCCTGGCCGCCTCTCCTCTTCTCCACTAAGGCCCATGTAGGCTAATTAAACCCCCGGTACTCCGGTATACATCCGATAACCCCCGGAACCATTCCGGTGTCCGAATATAGTCGTCCAATATATCAATCTACATGTCTCGACCATTTCGAGACTCCTCGTCATGTCCGTGATCACATCCGGAACTCCGAACTACCTTCGGTACATCAAAACATATAAACTCATAATATAACTGTCATCGAAACTTTAAGCGTGCAGACCCTACGGGTTCAAGAACTATGTAGACATGACTGAGACACGTCTCCGGCCAATAACCAATAGCGGAACCTGGATGCTCATATTGGCTCCCACATATTCTACGAAGATCTTTATCGGTCAAACCGCATAACAACATACGTTGTTCCTTTGTCATCGGTATGTTACTTGCCCGAGATTCGATCGTCGGTATCTCAATACCTAGTTCAATCTCGTTACCGACAAGTCTCTTTACTCGTTCCGTAATACATCATCCTGCAACTAACTCATTAGTTGCAATGCTTACAATGCTTAAGTGATGTGCATTACCGAGTGGGCCCAGAGATACCTCTCCGACAATCGGAGTGACAAATCCTAATCTTGAAATACGCCAACCCAACAAGTACCTTCGGAGACACCTGTAGAGCACCTTTATAATCACCCAGTTACGTTGTGACGTTTGGTAGCACACAAAGTGTTCCTCCGGTAAACGGGAGTTGCATAATCTCATGGTCATAGGAACATGTATAAGTCATGAAGAAAGCAATAGCAGAATACTCAACGATCGTGTGCTAAGCTAACGGAATGGGTCAAGTCAATCACATCATTCTCCTAATGATGTGATCCCGTTAATCAAATGACAACTCATGCCAATGGCTAGGAAACATAACCATCTTTGATCAACGAGCTAGTCAAGTAGAGGCATACTAGTGACACTCTGTTTGTCTATGTATTCACACAAGTATTATGTTTCCGGTTAATACAATTCTAGCATGAATAATAAACATTTATCATGATATAAGGAAATAAATAATAACTTTATTATTGCCTCTAGGGCATATTTCCTTCAGTCTCCCACTTGCACTAGAGTCAATAATCTAGATTAGACAGTAATGATTCTAACACCCATGGAGCCTTGGTGCTGATCATGTTTTGCTCGTGGAAGAGGCTTAGTCAACGGGTCTGCAACATTCAGATCCGTGTAACATCCTAAATTTTCAATTTGGTATGTTACACATAGATCATCATTGCATATCATGTTTTATTGCATTTTGACAAATCCTCGATAAATCCTAAGCAACTCAAGGACCCTCGGAGAGAGTTGGGGATTTTCTCGAATTTTCATATTTGATTTTCATCAAATAATAAGACGAGGATTGTGGTTTTAATTATTTTCTCTCCGGAAAAATATTTCATTTTAAAATAAACGAGAGGAGAAAATATGACTTCTCCAAAACAATTGAAATACTGGAAGAAAAGTGTTAAAATCATTAATTGGAATTTATTTGGATTTTATTTGCAATTTTTATTGCATTAAAAATATTGCCTGTTTTCAAAAACATTTATTTTGATTTAAAAAAATGTTCACCCTATTCTAGATTTTCTTACTAGACGGGGAAAAGTTATTTCATATTTTTCCGATTTTTATTTATTTTTCTACGTATTATTTTCCGTGGAACTTATTTAAAAAAAACGCGACGCCCGACCGGGCCGAAGCCCAGCCGAGCACCGGCCCGCCTCGCGCCTCTCCTCTTCCCGCACGACGTCGAGCCGCCGCCGGAGTCCGCCCCGGCCACGCCGCCCCGGCCGCCCCCTTCCCCAAGCTTCGGACCCCCCCTCCTTAAATAGCCCCCCTCTCTCTCCCTCAACCCGCAAGCCGCCGCCGCCGCCCTCACCGCCGAGCCCGCCGCCGCCCGCATCTCACCGCCGCCGCCGCCGGAGTGGCGCCCGCCGCCGCCCGTTCGTCGCCGGAGCCGCCGCCCCTCGCGCCCCCCCGACCCCCGAGCCCTGAGCCCCGCCGGAGCCCCTCACCGGAGTAGCCCGACGAGGTACTGCCCGATGCCCGTTGACCTTTGCCGGGTTTCGTTTAAAAAAAACCCTTCGTTTAAAAAAAACCCTAGATCGGTTTTTTTCGATTTTATTATTTTGCGAGCGTTCACCGAACCGTTTGTTTTAACGAACGCGTTCGTCGGTTTTCTCTGTTAACGAACGTCCGTTATTTAATCGTTCGACCGTTTTTCTTTTCGTCGGATTTTCTCGTTATTTTCTCATATTCGATTTCTGATCAAATCTTCGATTTTGTTTAACTTCTCGCTCGTTTATCGGAATCAGGCGATTCAAGCGCCTAGAGTTTCGTCTCGAAATTCTCTTTCCGTTTAACCTACTCAAACAAGTTTTTGAAACAGTAAAATTTGACCTAGATCCAGATTAGCAAACGAAGTTTCTTTCTTTCGCCGTTTGACTTTCGTTGCTTCTTTCGAGTTGATTCTTTTTGCAAACCAGAGTTCTTAAGTTGAACTTTCTGGTTGGATCTTTCATTCGAGTTTTACCTGTGCATTAGATGAGTACTGATTGTATGCTTGTTTGTTTGCGATAGAGTACCCGGAGTGTGCCGCTTGTTACTTCGACTCGCTAGGTTTTGCGGATCATCAGCAAGGCAAGTAACACTTTGATCATACCCCGTTCATACCCAGTTTTCATTGCATTAGATCTATTTCGACAAACACTTGCATGATTAGGATGTAATTAAACTGTGGGTATTGGGAAGTAGTTGAGGTAGTACCTATTACCTGTTTTCTTATCAAACCCTTGGGAGTTACTTCTACGTTGCTTTTATTATTGCCATGCTATGCTCGTAGACGTGGATTGGGTTTGAGTGACATTCATGACAGATGTGAGATGTTTAATAATGGTTCAACTTAAGGTGGCAACTAAAACTCACATCTGGGTGGATTGAGGCACCTGGAGAACCCAGTGTTGTCTGTATGTATAAGGTCCGCCACCCAGGCTCAAAGGGATCATAAGATTATTCATGCTAGAAACTTCCGTGTGCAGCCACAAGCTATTATGGGCTCTAGCATAGCTGAGTAGGTTACAGGATCTCTTGAAGAGGTGGACTAGCAGATGTAGGGGAAAGTAGGTGTACCGGTCCATCCAGAGTAAAGAGTGATTGTTTCTGAAAGACTGTGTCTCGGCCATCCGTTTCTCAAACATCATGCAGTGCGAGAATCAAGCGGAGGCGATCGAGTCTTGTGGGGAAAAGTGCGCAAACCTCTGCAGAGTGTACAAACTAATCATGGTTAGCCGTGTCCCCGGTTATGGACAACTTGAGTATCTAGTTTCTGGATTATCATTTGAATCTCATCACCGTGATACTTATAATTAATTTTGTTGGGTTAATGATGATACTTAATTGGGATTGAGTTGGAGGTACCTTCTCAATGTTTCAACCACCATGATAGTTAAATAAAATTTATTCCTTTTGAAGTAGGATAAAATTGGCTTTTCGCAAAAACTGTAACCATAGAGCTTTCCACCAGCCATATATGCATATAGTATAGCATTACTATTGTTCATTGCTCTCTATGTGTTACTTTGCCAGCATATTCTATGTGCTGACCCGTTTCCGGGCTGCAACGTTTCATGTTGCAGACTTTTCAGACGACGAGTAAGGTGCTTTAGGTCGTGGTCTTATACTCAGTGATGCCGCTGGAGTGATGGACTCACTTATCTTCCAAGCCTTCCGCTGTTATCGTGTTAGATGGCCTTAAGCCATGTTTATCATACTCAAACTCTTCGGAGTTATTCGATGTAATAAGTGTGTGATTGCTACTCTGTTATAAATCCTCCATTTGTACTATGCGTGTCAGCATTACTGATCCAGGGATGACACTGGTGCACAGCAGCACAGGCCATTTGAGGTCTGGTCGCTACAATCCGTATGTATCTTGCAAATTTCTATGTCTCCCACCTAGACTAGATCCCGGATGGAATTGAAGCGTCTCTTGATGTGCTTGGTTCTCTTGTGAAATCTGGATTCCTTTGCCAAGGCAATTGCACCAGTATTGTCACGAAAGATTTTCATTGGACCCGATGCACTAGGTATGACACCTAGATCGGATATGAACTCCTTCATCCAGACTCCTTCATTTGCTGCTTTCGAAGCAGCTATGTACTCCGCTTCACACGTAGATCCCGCCACAACGCTTTGTTTAGAACTACACCAACTGACAGCTCCACCATTCAATGTATACACGTATCCAGTTTGAGATTTAGAATCGTCTGGATCAGTGTCAAAGCTTGCATCGACGTAACCATTTAAGACTAGCTCTTTGTCACCTCCATAAACGAGAAACATATCCTTAGTCCTTTTCAGGTATTTCAGGATGTTCTTGACCGCTGTCAAGTGATCCACTCTTGGATTACTTTGGTACCTCCCTGCTAAACTTATTGCAAGGCACACATCAGGTCTGGTACACAGCATTGCATACATGATAGAGCCTATGGCTGAAGCATAGGGAACATCTTTCATCTTCTCTCTATCTTCTGCAGTGGTCGGGCATTGAGTCTTACTCAACTTCACACCTTGTAACACAGGCAAGAACCCTTTCTTTCCTTGATCCATTTTAAACTTCTTCAAAAGTTTGTCAAGGTATGTGCTTTGTGAAAGTCCAATTAAGCGTCTTGATCTATCTCTATAGATCTTGATGCCCAATATATAAGCAGCTTCACCGAGGTCCTTCATTGAAAAACTCTTATTCAAGTATCCCTTTATGCTATCCAGAAATTCTATATCATTTCCAATCAGCAATATGTCATCCACATATAATATCAGAAATGCTACAGAGCTCCAACTCACTTTCTTGTAAATACAGGCTTCTCCAAAAGTCTGTATAAAACCAAATGCTTTGATCACAGTATCAAAGCGTTTATTCCAACTCCGAGAGGCTTGCACCAGTCCATAAATGGATCGCTGGAGCTTGCACACTTTGTTAGCTCCTTTTGGATCGACAAAACCTTCCGGTTGCATCATATACAACTCTTCTTCCAGAAATCCATTCAGGAACGCAGTTTTGACGTCCATTTGCCAAATTTCATAATCATAAAATGCGGCAATTGCTAACATGATTCGGACAGACTTAAGCATCGCTACGGGTGAGAAAGTCTCATCATAGTCAATCCCTTGAACTTGTCGAAAACCTTTCGCAACAAGTCGAGCTTTATAGACAGTAACATTACTGTCAGCGTCAGTCTTCTTCTTGAAGATCCATTTATTCTCAATGGCTTGCCGATCATCGGGCAAGTCAACCAAAGTCCACACTTTATGGACTTTGGCCGACTTGCCCGATGATCGGCAAGCCATAGAGAATAAAATGGATCTTCAAGAGGAAGACGGACGCTGATAGTAGTCTTACTATCTACAAAGCTCAACTTGTCGAAAAGGGTTTTTGACAAGTTCAAGATGTTGACTATGATGAGATTTTCTTACTCGTATCGATGCTTAAAGTCTGTCTGAATCATGTTAGCAATTGCCACATTTCATGAAATCTGACAAATGGATGTCAAAAACTACATTCCTTAATGGATTTCTTAAAGAAGAGTTGTATATGATGCAACAAGAAGGTTTTGTCAATCCTAAAGGTGCTAACAAAGTGTGCAAGCTCCAGCGATCCATCTATGGACTGGTGCAAGCATCTCGGAGTTGGAATATACGCTTTGATAAGGTGATCAAAGCATATGGTTTATACAGACTTGCGGTGAAGCCTTTATTTACAAGAAAGTGAGTGGGAGCACTATAGCCTTTTTGATAAGTATATGTGAATGACATATTGTTGATCAGAAATGATGTAGAATTTTCTGGAAAGCATAAAAAAGTGTTTGAAAGGAGTTTTTCAAAGAAAGACCTCGGTGAAGCTGCTTACATATTGAGCATCAAGATCTATAGATCAAGACGCTTGATAAGATTTTTTCAATGAGTATATACCTTGACAAGATATTGAAGTAGTTCAAAATGGAACAGTCAAAGAAGGAGTTGTTGCCTATGTTGCAAGGTGTGAAGTTGAGTAAAGACTCAAAACCTGACCACGGCAGAAAATAGAAAGAGAATGAAAAGTCATTCCCTATGCCTCAGTCATAGGTTCTATAAAGTATGCTATGCTGTGTATCAGACCTATTGTGTACCTCACCATGAGTTTGGCAAGAGGGTACAATAGTGATCCAGGAGTGATCACTCAACAGTTGTCAAAATTATCCTTAGTGGAATAAGGAAATGTCTCTCGGTTATGGAGGTGACAAAGAGTTCGTCGTAAAGAGTTACATCGATGCAAGCTTTGACACAAATCTAGATGACTCTAAGTCTCAATCTAGATACATATTGAAAGTGAGAGCGATTAGCTAGAGTAGCTCCGTGCAGAGCATTTTAGACATAGAGAATTTGCAAAATACATACGGCTCTGAATGTGGCAGACCCGTTGACTAAACTTCTCTCACAAGCAAAACATGATCACTCTTTGGGTGTTAATCACATAGGATGTGAACTAGATTATTGACTCTAGTAAACCCATTGGGTATTAGTCACATGAAGATGTGAACTAATCACATAAAGATGTGAACTATTGGTGTGAAATCACATGACGATGTGAACTAGATTATTGACTCTAGTGCAAGTGGGAGACTGAAAGAAATATGCCCTAGAGGTAATAATAAAGTTGTTATTTATATTTCCTTATATCATGATAAATGTTTATTATTCATGCTAAAATTGTATTAACCGGAAACTTAGTACATGTGTGAGTACATAGACAAACAGAGTGTCCCTACTATGCCTCTACTAGACTAGCTCGTTAATCAAAGATGGTTAAGTTTCCTAACCATATACATGTGTTGTCATTTGATGAACGGGATCACATCATTGGAGAATGATGTGATGGACAAGACCCATCCGTTAGCTTAGCACTATGATCGTTTAGTTTATTGCTATTGCTTTCTTCAAAACTTATACATGTTCCTCTAACTATGAGATTATGCAACTCTCGAATACCGGAGGAACACTTAGTGTGCTATCAAACGTCATAACGTAACTGGGTGATTATAAAGATGCTATACAGGTGTCTCCGATGGTGTTTGTTGAATTGGCATAGATCGAGATTAGGATTTGTCACTCCGATTGTCGGAGAGGTATCTCTGGGCCCTCTCAGTAATGCACATCACAATAAGCCTTGCAAGCAATGTGACTAATGAGTTAGTTGCGGGATGATGCATTAAGGAACGAGTAAAGAGACTTGCCGGTAACGAGATTGAACTAGGTATGGTGATACCGACGATCGAATCTCGGGCAAGTAACATACCGATGACAAAGGGAACAACGTATGTTGTTATGTGGTTTGACCGATAAAGATCTTCATAGAATATGTAGGAGCCAATATGAGCATCCATGTTCCGCTATTGGTTATTGACCAGAGAGGTCTCTCGGTCATGTCTACATAGTTCTCGAACCCGTAGGGTCCGCACGCTTAAAGTTCGATGGTGATTGGTATTACGAGTTTATGTGATTTGATGTACCGAAGGTTGTTTGGAGTCCCGGATGAGATCACGGACATGACAAGGAGTCTCGAAATGGGCGAGAGGTAAAGATCGATACGTTGGAAGGCAATATTAGTACATCGGAAAGGTTCCGAGTGATTCGGGTATTTTTCGGAGTACCGGAGAGTTACGGGAATTTGCCGGGGGAAGTAGTGGGCCTTAATGGGCCATACGGGAAAGGAGATAAGGGCCTCAAGGGGTGGCCGCGCGCCTCCCATGGGCTGGACCGATTTGGACTAGGAAGGGGCGGCGCCCCCCTCCTTCGTTCCCCCCTCTTCCTCCTTCCTTCCTCTCCTACTTGGACTAGGAAAGGGGGAAACCTACTTATACTAGGAATAGGAATCCCCCCTTGGGCACGCCCCTTGTGGCCGGCCCTCCTCCTCCTCCTCCCCTCCTTTATATACGGGGGAGGGGGGCACCCCATAGACACACAAATTGATCTCTTAGCCGTGTGCGGTGCCCCCCTCCACAGTTTTCCACCTCGGTCATATTGTCGTAGTGCTTAGGTGAAGCCCTGCGTCGGTAACTTCATCATCACTGTCTCCACGCCGTCGTGCTGACGAAACTCTCCTTCGGCCTCAACTAGATCAAAAGTTCGAGGGACGTCATCGAGCTGAACGTGTGCAGATCGCGGAGGTACCGTGCGTTCGATACTTGGATCGGTTGGATCGCGAAGATGTTCGACTACATCAACCGTGTTACTAAACGCTTCCGGTTTCAGTCTATGAGGGTACGTGGACACACTCCCCCACTCGTTGCTATGCTTCTCCTAGATAGATCTTGCGTGATCGTAGGAAATTTTTCAAATACTACGTTCCCCAACATTTTACCCAACATGGATGGCAGCATAATCTCCAAATCGGAGCACCACCTCCCTCGGGAGAGGCATAGTGTCGGTTAATTAGGGCTTTATTGTTGCCGATATGTCAGATTTTATTTATTTTTTCTTTTCTAGACAGTACGTGCTTTGGATGTGTGCATCCAAGATATGCAGAGGTCGGGTGTTGCTCATCATGATTATATCCGCTTGATGCTATATTTTGAGTTAATAAAAATGCCCTTTATTGAAAACAAAGTAATATGGGACGGAGAGAGTATGTTGTAGTTAATGTGGTACTCCCTCCATTCCAAAATATAGTGCGCCCGCGTTTACCGAGGTCTTACTTTGACCATAAATTTGACCAACGAGACCGATTGTGGCAGGAGAAAAAATTATATAATTGGAAACTTCTTTTGAATACGAATTCACTTATATAACTTTTGCTCCCGCCGCAGTCGGTCTCGTTGGTTAAATTTATGGTCAATGTGTTGGGGAACGTAGTAATTTCAAAAAAATTCCTACGCACACGCAAGATCATGGTGATGCATAGCAACGAGAGGGGAGAGTGTGTCCACGTACCCTCATAGACCGAAAGCGGAAGCGTTAGCACAACGCGGTTGATGTAGTCATACGTCTTCATGATCCGACCGATCAAGTACCGAACGCACGGTACCTCCGAGTTCAGCACACGTTCAACTCGATGATGTCCCTTGAACTCCGATCCAGCCGAGCTTTGAGGGAGAGTTCCGTCAGCACGACGGCGTGGTGATGACGATGATGTTCTACCGACGCAGGGCTTCGCCTAAGCACCGCTACGATATTATCGAGGTGGATTATGGTGGAGGGGGCACCGCACACGGCTAAGAGATCCAACAGATCAATTGTTGTGTCTCTAAGGGGTGCCTCCCTCCCCGTATATAAAGGAGTGGAGGAGGGGGAGGGGGCCGGCCACCCTAGGCGCGCCCCATGAGGAGTCCTACTCCCATCGGGAGTAGGACTCCCCCCTTCCATGTGGGAGTATGAGAGGAGAGGGAAGGAGAGAGAGGGGGAAAGGAAAGGGGGGCGCCGCCCCCCTCCTTTTCCAATTCGGACTGGGGGGAGGGGGTGCGCGGCTGCCCTTGGCCGCCCCTCCTCTTCTCGACTAGGGCCCAATAGGCCCATTTGTCTCCCCGGGGGGTTCCGGTAACCCCCGGTACTCCGGTATATGCCCGAAACTCCCCGAAACCATTCCGGTGTCCGAACATAGTCGTCCAATATATCGATCTTTACGTCTCGACCATTTAGAGACTCCTCGTCATGTCCGCGATCACATCTGGGACTCTGAACTACCTTCGGTACATCAAAACACATAAACTCATAATATAACCACCATCGAACTTTAAGCGTGCGGACCCTATGGGTTCGAGAACTATGTAGACATGACCGAGACACGTCTCCGGTCAATAACCAATAGCGGAACCTGGATGCTCATATTGGCTCCCACATATTCTACGAAGATCTTTATCCGTCAAACCGCATAACAACATACGTTGTTCCCTTTGTCATCGGTATGTTACTTGCCCGAGATTTGATCGTCGGTATCTCAATACCTAGTTCAATCTCGTTACCAACAAGTCTCTTTACTCGTTCCGTAATACATCATCCCGCAACTAACTCATTAGTTGCAATGCTTGCAAGGCTTATAGTAATGTGCATTACCGAGTGGGCCCAAAGATACCTCTCCGACAATCGGAGTGACAAATCCTAATCTCGAAATACGCCAAACCAACAAGTACCTTCGGAGACACCTGTAGAGCACCTTTATAATCACCCAGTTACGTTGTGACGTTTGGTAGCACACAAAGTGTTCCTCCTGTAAACGGGAGTTGCATAATCTCATAGTCATGGGAACATGTATAAGTCATGAAGAAAGCAATAGCAACATACTAAACGATCAAGTGCTAAGCCAACGGAATGGGTAAAGTCAATCACGTCATTCTCCTAATGATGTGATCCCGTTAATCAAATGACAACTCTTTGTCTATGGCTCGGAAACATAACCATCTTTGATCAACGAGCTAGTCAAGTAGAGGCATACTAGTGACACTCTGTTTGTCTATGTATTCACACATGTATCATGTTTCCGGTTAATACAATTCTAGCATGAATAATAAACATTTATCATGATATAAGGAAATAAATAATAACTTTATTATTGCCTCTAGGGTATATTTCCTTCAGTCTCCCACTTGCACTAGAGTCAATAATCTAGATTACACAGTAATGATTCTAACACCCATGGAGCCTTGGTGTTGATCATGTTTTACTCGTGGAAGAGGCTTAGTCAACGGGTCTGCAACATTCAGATCCATATGTATCTTGCAAATCTCTATGTCTCCCACCTGGACTTGGTCCCGGATGGAATTGAAGCATCTCTTGATGTGCTTGGTCCTCTTGTGAAATCTGGATTCCTTTGCCAAGGCAATTGCACCAGTATTGTCATAGAAGATTTTCATTGGACCCGATGCACTAGGTATGACACCTAGATCGGATATGAACTCCTTCATCCAGACTCCTTCATTTGCTGCTTCCGAAGCAGCAATGTACTCCGCTTCACACGTAGATCCCGCCACGACGCTTTATTTAGAATTGCACCAACTGACAGCTCCACCGTTCAATATAAACACGTATCCGGTTTGCGATTTAGAATCGTCCGGATCAGTGTCAAAGCTTGCATCGACATAACCATTTATGACAAGCTCTTTGTCACCTCCATAAACGAGAAACATATCCTAGTCCTTTTCAGGTATTTCAGCATGTCCTTGACCGCTGTCAAGTGATCCACTCCTGGATTACTTTGGTACCTCCTTGCTAAACTAATAGCAAGGCACACATCAGGTCTGGTACACAGTATTGCATACATGATAGAGCCTATGGCTGAAGAACACGGAACATCTTTCATTTTCTCTCTATCTTCTGCAGTGGTCGGGCATTGAGTCTTACTCAACTTCACACCTTGTAACACAGGCAAGAACCCTTTCTTTGCTTGATCCATTTTGAACTTCTTCAAAACTTTGTCAAGGTATGTGCTTTGTGAAAGTCCAATTAAGCGTCTTGATCTATCTCTATAGATCTTGATGCCCAATATGTAAGCAGCTTCACCGAGGTCCTTCATTGAAAAACTCTTATTCAAGTATCCTTTTATGCTATCCAGAAATTCTATATCATTTCCAATCAACAATATGTCATCCACATATAAGATTAGAAATGCTACAGAGCTCCCACTCACTTTCTTGTAAATACAGGCTTCTCCAAAAGTCTGTATAAAACCATATGCTTTGATCACACTATCAAAGCGTTTATTCCAACTCCGAGAGGATTGCACCAGTCCATAAATGGATCGCTGGAGCTTGCACACTTTGTTAGCTCCCTTTGGATCGATAAAACCTTCCGGTTGCATCATATACAACTCTTCTTCCAGAAATCCATTCAGGAATGCAGTCTTTACATCCATTTGCCAAATTTCATAATCATAAAATGCGGCAATTGCTAACATGATTCGGACGGACTTAAGCATCGCTATGGGTGAGAAGGTCTCATCATAGTCAATCCCTTGAACTTGTGAAAAACCTTTCGCAACAAGTCGAGCTTTATAGACAGTAACATTACCGTCAGCGTCGGTCTTCTCCTTGAAGATCCATTTATTCTCAATTGCTTGCCGATCATCGGGCAAGTCAACCAAAGTCCATACTTTGTCCTCATACATGGATCACATCTTAGATTTCATGGCCTCAAGCCATTTTGCGGAATCTGGGCTTACCATCGCTTCTTCATAGTTCGTAGGTTCGTCATGGTCTAGTAACATAACCTCCAGAACAGGATTACCGTACCACTCTGGTGCGGATCTCACTCTGGTTGACCTACGAGGTTCGGTAGTAACTTGATCTGAAGCTTCAGGATCATCATCATTATCTTCCTCACTAATTGGTGTAGGTGTCATAGGAACCGGTTTCCATGATGAACTACTTTCCAATAAGGGAGCAGGTACATTTACCTCATCAAGTTCTACTTTCCTCCCACTCACTTCTTTTGAGAGAAACTCCTTCTCTAGAAAGGATCCATTCTTGGCAACGAATTTCTTGTCTTCGGATCTGTGATAGAAGGTGTACCCAATAGTTTCCTTTGGGTATCCTATGAAGACACATTTCTCCGATTTGGGTTCGAGCTTATCAGGTTGAAGTTTTTTCAAATAAGCATTGCAGCCCCAAACTTTAAGAAACGACAACTTTGTTTTCTTGCCAAACCACAGTTCATAAGGTGTCGTCTCAACGGATTTTGATGGTGCCCTATTTAACGTGAATGTGGCCGTCTCATAATCATAAAATGCGGCAATTTCTAACATGATTCGGACAGACTTAGGCATCGCTACGGGTGAGAACGTCTCATCGTAGTCAATCCCTTGAACTTGTCGAAAACCTTTTGCAACAAGTCAAGCTTTATAGACAGTAACATTACCGTCAGCGTCAGTCTTCTTCTTGAAGATCCATTTATTTTCGATTGCCTGCCGATCATCGGGCAAGTCAACCAAAGTCCAGACTTTGTTCTCATACATGGATCCCATCTCAGATTTCATGGCCTCAAGCCATTTTTCGGAACCTGGGCTCACCATCGCTTCTTCATAGTTCATAGGTTCGTCATGGTCCACTAACATAACCTCCAGAGTAGGATTACCGTACCACTCTGGTGCGGATCTTACTCTGGTTGACCTACGAGGTTCAGTAACAACTTGATCTGAAGTTTCATGATCATCATCATTAACTTCCTCACTAATTGGTATAGACGTCACAGGAACCGGTTTCTGTGATGAACTACTTTCCAATAAGGGAGCAGGTACAGTTACCTCATCAAGTTCTACTTTGCTCCCACTCACTTCTTTCGAGAGAAACTCCTTCTCTAGAAAGGATCCATTCTTGGCAACGAATGTCTTGCCTTCGGATCTGTGATAGAAGGTGTACCCAACAGTTTCCTTTGGGTATCCTATGAAGGCACATTTCTCCGACTTGGGTTCGAGCTTATCAGGTTGAAGCTTTTTCACATAAGCATGGCAGCCTCAAACTTTAAGAAACGACAACTTTAGTTTCTTGCCAAACCATAGTTCATAAGGCGTCGTCTCAACGGATTTGGATGGTGCCCTATTTAACGTGAATGCGGCCGTCTCTAAAGCATAACCCCAAAACGATAGCGGTAAATCAGTAAGAGACATCATAGATCGCACCATATCTAGTGAAGTACGATTACGACGTTCGGACACACCATTACGTTGTGGTGTTCCGGGTGGCGTGAGTTGCGAAACTATTCCGCATTGTTTCAAATGTAGACCAAACTCGTAACTCAAATATTCTCCTCCACGATCAGATCGTAGAAATTTTAGTTTCTTGTTACGATGATTTTCCACTTCACTCTGAAATTCTTTGAACTTTTGAAATGTTTCAGACTTATGTTTCATTAAGTAGATATACCCATATCTGCTTAAATCATCTGTGAAGGTGAGAAAATAACGATACCCGCCGCGAGCCTCAACATTCATTGGACCACATACATCAGTATGTATGATCTCCAATAAATCAGTTGCTCGCTCCATAGTTGCGGAGAACGGCGTTTTAGTAATCTTGCCCATGAGGCACGGTTCGCAAGTACCAAGTGATTCATAATCAAGTGATTCCAAAAGTCCAACAGTATGGAGTTTCTTCATGCGCTTTACACCGATATGACCTAAACGACAGTGCCACAGATAAGTTGCACTATCATTATCAACTCTGCATCTTTTGGCTTTAACATTATGAATATGTGTATCACTACTATCGAGATTCAACAAAAATAGACCACTCTTCAAGGGTGCATGACCATAAAAGATATTACTCATATAAATAGAACAACCATTATTCTCAGATTTAAATGAATAACCATCTTGCATCAAACAAGATCCAGATATAATGTTCATGCTCAACGCTGGCACCAAATAACAATTATTTGGGTCTAAAACTAATCCCGAAGGTAGATGTAGAGGTAGCGTGCCGACGACGATCACATCGACTTTGGAACCATTTCCCACGCGCATCGTCACCTCGTCCTTAGCCTGTCTTCGCTTAATCCGTAGTCCCTGTTTCGAGTTGCAAATATTAGCAACATAACCAGTATCAAATACCCAGGTGCTACTGTGAGCTTTGGTAAGGTACACATCAATAACATGTATATCACATATACCTTTGTTCACCTTGCCATCCTTCTTATCCGCCAAATACTTGGGGCAGTTCCGCTTCAAGTGACCAGTCTGCCTGCAGTAGAAGCACTCAGTCTCAGGCTTAGGTCCAGATTTGGGTTTCTTCTCTTGAGCAGCTGATGGCGAACGTAGTAATTTCAAAAAAAATCCTACACACACGCAAGATCATGGTGATGCATAACAACGAGAGGGGAGAGTGTGTCCACGTACCCTTGTAGACTGAAAGTGGAAGCGTTTGCACAACGCGGTTGATGTAGTCGTACATCTTCATGATCCGACCAATCAAGTACCAAACGCACGGCACCTCCGAGTTCAGCACACGTTCAACTCGATGACGTCCCTCGAACTCCGATCCAGCCGAGCTTTGAGGGAGAGTTCCATCAGCATGATGGCGTGGTGACGATGATGATGTTCTACCGACGCAGGGCTTCGCCTAAGCAGTGCTACGATATGACCGAGGTGGATTATGGTGGAGGGGGGCACCGCACACGGCTAAGAGATCTAAGGGATCAATTGTTTTGTCTATGGGGTGCCCCCCTCCTCTGTATATAAAGGGGGAGGAGGAGGGGGCCTGCCAAGGGGAGGAGGCGCGCCCAAGGGGGGGCTATCCTACTCCAAGTAGGTTTTGCCTCCCTTTCCTATTCCAACTAGGAGAAGGGGGAAGGAGGAGGTGGAGAGAAGGAAGGAGAAGGGGGGCCGCCGCCCCCTTCCCTTTCCCAATTCGGATTGGGGCAAGGGGGGCCGCGCGCCACCTCCTGGCCACCTATCCTATTCCACCACTTGGGCCCATGAGGCCCAATAACCCCCGGGGGGGTTCCGGTAACCCCCCGGTACTTCGGTATATATCCGATAACCCCCGGAACCATTCCGGTGTCTGAATATAGTCGTCCAATATATCAATCTTCATGTCTCGACCATTTCGAGACTCCTCGTCATGTCTGTGATCACATCCGGGACCCGGAACTACCTTCGGTACATCAAAACACTTAAACTCATAATATAACCGTCATCGAACTTTAAGCGTGCGGACCCTACGGGTTCGAGAACTATGTAGACATGACCGAGACACGTCTCCGGTCAATAACCAATAGCGGAACCTGGATGCTCATATTGGCTCCCACATATTCTACGAAGATCTTTATCGGTCAAACCGCATAACAACATACGTTGTTCCCTTTGTCATCGGTATGTTACTTGCTCGAGATTCGATCGTCGGTATCTCAATACCTAGTTCAATCTCGTTACCGGCAAGTCTCTTTACTCGTACCGTAATACATCATCCCGCAACTAACTCATTAGTTGCAATGCTTGCAAGGCTTAAGTGATGTGCATTACCGACTGGGCCCAGAGATATCTCTCCGACAATCGGAGTGACAAATCCTAATCTCGAAATATGCCAACCCAACAAGTACCTTCAGAGACACCTGTAGAGCACCTTTATAATCACCCATTTATGTTATGAAGTTTGGTAGCACACAAAGTGTTCCTCCGGTAAATGGGAGTTGCATAATCTCATAGTCATAGGAACATGTATAAGTCATGAAGGAAGCAATAACAACATACTAAACGATCAAGTGCTAAGCTAACGAAATGGGTCAAGTCAATCACTTCATTCTCCTAATGATGTGATCCCGTTAATCAAATGACAACTCTTTGTCTATGGCTAGGAAACATAACCATCTTTGATTAACGAGCTAGTCAAGTAGAGGCATACTAGTGACACTCTGTTTGTCTATGTATTCACACATGTATCATGTTTCCGGTTAATACAAGTCTAGCATGAATAATAAACATTTATCATGATATAAGGAAATAAATAATAACTTTATTATTGCCCCTAGGGCATATTTCCTTCAGTCTCCCACTTGCACTAGAGTCAATAATCTAGATTACACAGTAATGATTCTAACACCCATGGAGCCTTGGTGCTGATCATGTTTTGCTCATGGAAGAGGCTTAGTCAACAGATCTGCAACATTCAGATCCATATGTATCTTGCAAATCTCTATGTCTCCCACCTGGACTTGATCCCGGATGGAGTTGAAGCGTCTCTTGATGTGCTTGGTTCTCTTGTGAAATCTGGATTCCTTTGCCAAAGCAATTGCACCAGTATTGCCACAAAAGATTTTCATTGGAGCCGATGCACTAGGTATGACACCTAGATCGGATATGAACTCCTTCATCCGGACTCCTTCACACGTAGATCCTGCTACGACGCTTTGTTTAGAACTGCACCAACTCACAGCTCCACCGTTTAATATAAACACGTATCCGGTTTGCGATTTAGAATCGTCCGGATCAGTGTCAAAGCTTGCATCGACGTAACCATTTACGACGAGCTCTTTGTCACCTTCATAAACGAGAAACATATCCTTAGTCCTTCTCAAGTATTTCAGGATATTCTTGACCGCTGTCCAGTGATCCACTCCTGGATTACTTTGGTACCTCCCTGATAAGTAATAGCAAGGCACACATCAGGTCTGGTACACAGCATTGCATACATGATAGAGCCTATGGCTGAAGCATAGGGAACATCTTTCATTTTCTCTCTATCTTCTGCAGTGGTCAGGCATTGAGTCTTACTCAACTTCACACCTTGTACCACAGGTAAGAACCCTTTCTTTGCTTGATCCATTTTGAACTTCTTCAAAACTTTGTCAAGGTATGTGCTTTGTGAAAGTCCAATTAAGCGTCTTGATCTATCTCTATAGATCTTGATGCCCAATATATAAGCCGCTTCACCGAGGTCCTTCATTGAAAAACTCTTATTCAAATATCCATTTATGCTATCCAGAAATTCTATATCATTTCCAATCAACAATATGTCATCCACATATAATATCAGAAATGCTACAGAGCTCCCACTCACTTTCTTGTAAATACAGGATTCTCCAAAAGTCTGTATAAAACCATATGCTTTGATCACACTATCAAAACGTTTATTCCAACTCCGAGAGGCTTGCACCAGTCCATAAATGGATCGCTGGAGCTTGCACACTTTGTTAGCTCCCTTTGGATCGACAAAACCTTCCGGTTGCATCATATGCAACTCTTCTTCCAGAAATCCATTCAGGAATGCAGTTTTGACATCCATTGGCCAAATTTCATAATCATAAAATGCGGCAATTTCTAACATGATTCGGACAGACTTAGGCATCGCTACGGGTGAGAACGTCTCATCGTAGTCAATCCCTTGAACTTGTCGAAAACCTTTTGCAACAAGTCAAGCTTTATAGACAGTAACATTACCGTCAGCGTCAGTCTTCTTCTTGAAGATCCATTTATTTCGATTGCCTGCCGATCATCGGGCAAGTCAACCAAAGTCCAGACTTTGTTCTCATACATGGATCCCATCTCAGATTTCATGGCCTCAAGCCATTTTTCGGAACCTGGGCTCACCATCGCTTCTTCATAGTTCATAGGTTCGTCATGGTCCACTAACATAACCTCCAGAGTAGGATTACCGTACCACTCTGGTGCGGATCTTACTCTGGTTGACCTACGAGGTTCAGTAACAACTTGATCTGAAGTTTCATGATCATCATCATTAACTTCCTCACTAATTGGTATAGACGTCACAGGAACCGGTTTCTGTGATGAACTACTTTCCAATAAGGGAGCAGGTACAGTTACCTCATCAAGTTCTACTTTGCTCCCACTCACTTCTTTCGAGAGAAACTCCTTCTCTAGAAAGGATCCATTCTTGGCAACGAATGTCTTGCCTTCGGATCTGTGATAGAAGGTGTACCCAACAGTTTCCTTTGGGTATCCTATGAAGGCACATTTCTCCGACTTGGGTTCGAGCTTATCAGGTTGAAGCTTTTTCACATAAGCATGGCAGCCTCAAACTTTAAGAAACGACAACTTTAGTTTCTTGCCAAACCATAGTTCATAAGGCGTCGTCTCAACGGATTTGATGGTGCCCTATTTAACGTGAATGCGGCCGTCTCTAAAGCATAACCCCAAAACGATAGCGGTAAATCAGTAAGAGACATCATAGATCGCACCATATCTAGTAAAGTACGATTACGACGTTCGGACACACCATTACGTTGTGGTGTTCCGGGTGGCGTGAGTTGCGAAACTATTCCGCATTGTTTCAAATGTAGACCAAACTCGTAACTCAAATATTCTCCTCCACGATCAGATCGTAGAAACTTTTAGTTTCTTGTTACGATGATTTTCCACTTCACTCTGAAATTCTTTGAACTTTTCAAATGTTTCAGACTTATGTTTCATTAAGTAGATATACCCATATCTGCTTAAATCATCTGTGAAGGTGAGAAAATAACGATACCCGCCGCGAGCCTCAACATTCATTGGACCACATACATCAGTATGTATGATCTCCAATAAATCAGTTGCTCGCTCCATAGTTCCGGAGAACGGCGTTTTAGTCATCTTGCCCATGAGGCACGGTTCGCAAGTACCAAGTGATTCATAATCAAGTGATTCCAAAAGTCCAACAGTATGGAGTTTCTTCATGCGCTTTACACCAATATGACCTAAACGGCAGTGCCACAGATAAGTTGCACTATCATTATCAACTCTGCATCTTTTGGCTTTAACATTATGAATATGTGTATCACTACTATCGAGATTCAACAAAAATAGACCACTCTTCAAGGGTGCATGACCATAAAAGATATTACTCATATAAATAGAACAACCATTATTCTCAGATTTAAATGAATAACCATCTTGCATCAAACAAGATCCAGATATAATGTTCATGCTCAACGCTGGCACCAAATAACAATTATTTGGGTCTAAAACTAATCCCGAAGGTAGATGTAGAGGTAGCGTGCCGACGACGATCACATGAACTTTGGAACCGTTTCCAACGCGCATCGTCACCTCGTCCTTAGCCAGTGTCCGCTTAATCCGTAGTCCCTTTTTCGAGTTGCAAATATTAGCAACAAAACCAGTATCAAATACCCAGGTGCTACTGCGAGCTATGGTAAGGTACACATCAATAACATGTATATCACATATACCTTTGTTCACCTTGCCATCCTTCTTATCCGCCAAATACTTGGGGCAGTTCCGCTTCTAGTGACCAGTCTGCTTGCAGTAGAAGCACTCAGTCTCAGGCTTAGGTCCAGACTTGGGTTTCTTCTCCTGAGCAGCAACTTGTTTGCTATTCTTCTTGAAGTTCCCCTTCTTCTTCCCTTTGCCCTTTTTCTTGAAACTAGTGGTCTTATTGACCATCAACACTTGATGCTCTTTCTTGATTTCTACCTCCGCAACCTTTAGCATTGCGAAGAGCTCGGGAATCATCTTATCCATCCCTTGCATGTTATAGTTCATCACGAAGCTCTTGTAGCTTGGTGGAAGTACTTGAAGAATTCTGTCAATGACGCTATCATCCGGAAGATTAACTCCCAGTTGAATCAAGTGATTGTTATACCCAGACATTCTGAGTATATGCTCACTGACAGAACTATTTTCCTCCATCTTGCAGCTGTAGAACTTATTGGAGACTTCATATCTCTCAATCTGGGCATTTTCTTGAAATATTAACTTCAACTCCTGGAACATCTCATATGCTCCATGACGTTCAAAACATTGTTGAAGTCCCGGTTGTAACCGTAAAGCATGGCACACTGAACTATCGAGTAGTCATCAGCTTTGCTCTGACAGACGTTCATAACATCTGGTGTTGCTCCTGCAGCAGGGTTGGCACCTAGCGGTGCTTCCAGAACGTAATTCTTCTATGCAGCAATGAGGATAATCCACAAGTTACGGACCCAGTCCGTGTCATTGCTACCATCATCTTTCAACTTTGCTTTCTCAAGGAACACATTAAAATTCAATGGGACAACAGCACGAGCCATCTATCTACAACAAACATAGACATGCAAAATACTATCAGGTACTAAGTTCATGATAAATTTAAGTTCCATTAATCATATTACTTAAGAAATCCCACTTAGATAGACATCCCTCTAATCATCTAAGTGATCACGTGATCCAAATCAACTAAACCGTAACCAATCATCACATGAAATGGAGTAGTTTTCAATGGTGAACATCACTATGTTGATCATATCTACTATATGATTCACGCTCGACCTTTTGGTCTCAGTGTTCCGACGCCATATCTGCATATGCTAGGCTCGTCAAGTTTAACCTGAGTATTCTGCGTGTGCAAAACTGGCTTGCACCCGTTGTAGATGGACGTAGAGCTTATCACACCCGATCATCACGTGGTCTCTGGGCACGACGAACTTTGGCAACGGTGCATACTCAGGGAGAACACTTTTATCTTGAAAGTTAGTGAGAAACCATCTTATAATGCTACCATCAACCAAAGCAAGATAAGATGCATAAAAGATAAACATCACATGCAATCAATATAAGTGATATGATATGGCCATCATCATCTTGTGCTTGTGATCTCCATCTCCGAAGCACCGTCATGATCACCATCGTCATCGGCGCGACACCTTGATCTCCATCGTAGCATCGTTGTCGTCTCGCCAACTATTGCTTCTACGACTATCGCTACCGCTTAGTGATAAAGTAAAGCAATTACAGGGCGATTGCATTGCATACAATAAAGCGACAACCATATGGCTCCTGCCAGTTTCTGATAACTCGGTTACAAAACATGATCATCTCATACAATAAAATATAGCATCATGTCTTGACCATATCACATCACAACATGCCCTGGAAAAACAAGTTAGACGTCCTCTACTTTGTTGTTGCAAATTTTACGTGGCTGCTACGGGCTGAGCAAGAACCGTTCTTACCTACGCATCAAAACCACAACGATAGTTCGTCAAGTTAGTGTTGTTTTAACCTTCTCAAGGACCGGGCGTAGCCACACTCGGTTCAACTAAAGTTGGAGAAACTGACACCCGCCAACCACCTGTGTGCAAAGCACGTCGGTAGAACCAGTCTCGCGTAAGCGTACGCGTAATGTCGGACCGGGCTGCTTCATCCAACAATACTACTGAACCAAAGTGTGACATGCTGGTAAGCAGTATGACTTGTATCGCCCACAACTCACTTGTGTTCTACTTGTACATATAACATCAACGCATAAAACCAGGCTCTGATGCCACTGATGGGGAACGTAGTAATTTCAAAAAATGTCCTACGCACACGGAAGATCATGGTGATGCATAGCAACGAGAGGGGTGAGTGTGTCCACGTACCCTCGTAGACCGGAAGCGAAAGCGTTAGCACAACGCGGTTGATGTAGTCGTACGTCTTCACGTTCCGACCGATCAAGTACCGAACGCACGGCACCTCCGAGTTCAACACACGTTCAACTCGATGACGTCCCTCGAACTCCGATCCAGCCGAGCTTTGTGGGAGAGTTCCGTCAGCACGACGGCGTGGTGACGATGATGATGTTCTACCGACACAGGGCTTCGCCTAAGCACTGCTACGATATGACCGAGGTGGATTATGGTGGAGGGGGGCACCGCACATGGCTAAGAGACCCAAGGGATCAATTGTTGTGTCTATGGGGTGCACCCCTCCTCCATATATAAAGGGGGAGAGGAGGAGGGGGCCGGCCACGGGGAGGAGGCGCGCCCAAGAGGGGGCAATCCTACTCCAAGTAGGTTTTGCCCCCCTTTCCTATTCCAACTGGGAGAAGGGGAAGGAGGAGGTGGAGAGAAGGAAGGAGAAGGGGGGCCGCCGCCCCCTTCCCTTTCCCAATTCGGATTAGGGCAAGGGGGGCCACGCGCCACCTTCTGGCCGCCTCTCCTCTTCCACCACCTGGGCCCATGAGGCCCAATAACCCCCGGGGGGTTCCGGTAACCCCCCAGTACTCCGGTATATATCCGATAACCCCCGGAACCATTCCGGTGTCCGAATATAGTCGTCCAATATATCAATCTTCATGTCTCGACCATTTCGAGACTCCTTGTCATGTCCGTGATCACATCCGGGACTCTGAACTACCTTCGGTACATCAAAACACATAAACTCATAATATAACCGTCATCAAACATTAAGCGTGCGGACCCTACGGGTTCGAGAACTATGTAGACATGACCGGGACACGTCTCCAGTCAATAACCAATAGCGGAACCTGGATGCTCATATTGGCTCCCACATATTCTATGAAGATCTTTATCGGTCAAACCGCATAACAACATACGTTGTTCCCTTTGTCATCGGTATGTTACTTGCCCGAGATTCGATCGTCGGTATCTCAAATACCTAGTTCAATCTCGTTACTGGAAAGTCTCTTTACTCGTTCCGTAATACATCATCCCGCAACTAACTCATTAGTTGCAATGCTTATAGTGATGTGCATTACCGAGTGGGCCCAGAGATACCTCTCCGACAATCAGAGTGACAAATCCTAATCTCGAAATACGCCAACCCAACAAGTACCTTCGGAGACACCTGTAGAGCACCTTTATAATCACCCATTTACGTTGTGACGTTTGGTAGCACACAAAGTGTTCCTCCGGTAAACGGGAGTTGCATAATCTCATAGTCATAGGAACATGTATAAGTCATGAAGAAAGCAATAGCAACATACTAAACGATCAAGTGCTAAGCTAACGGAATGGGTCAAGTCAATCACATCATTCTCCTAATGATGTGATCCCGTTAATCAAATGAAAACTCTTTGTCTATGGCTAGGAAACATAACCATCTTTGATTAACGAGCTAGTCAAGTAGAGGCATAGTAGTGACACTCTGTTTGTCTATGTATTCACACATGTATCATGTTTCCGGTTAATACAATTCTAGCATGAATAATAAACATTTATCATGATATAAGGAAATAAATAATAACTTTATTATTGCCTCTAGGGCATATTTCCTTCAGCAGCAACTTGTTTGCTGTTCTTCTTGAAGTTCCCCTTCTTCTTCCCTTTGCCCTTTTTCTAAACTGGTGGTCTTATTGATCATCAACACTTGATGCTCCTTCTTGATTTCTACCTCCGCAGCCTTTAGCATTGCGAAGAGCTCGGGAATTGTCTTATCCATCCCTTGCATGTTATAGTTCATCACGAAGATCTTGTAGCTTGGTGGCAGTGATTGAAGAATTTTTTCAATGACGCTATCATCCGGAAGATTAACTCCCAGTTGAATCAAGTGATTGTTATACCCAGACATTCTGAGTATAAGCTCACAGACAGAAGTATTCTCCTCCATCTTGCAGCTATAGAACTTATTGGAGACTTCATATCTCTCAATCCGGGCATTTGCTTGAAATATTAACTTCAACTCCTGGAATATCTCATATGCTCCATGACGTTCAAAATGTCGTTGAAGTCCCGGTTCTAAGCCGTAAAGCATGGCACACTGAACTATCGAGTAGTCATCAGCTTTGCTCTACCAGACGTTCATAACATCTGGTGTTGCTCCTGCAGCAGGCTTGGCACCTAGCGATGCTTCCAGGACGTAATTCTTCTGTGCAGCAATGAGGATAATCCTCAAGTTACGGACCCAATCAGTGTAATTGCTACCATCATCTTTCAACTTTGCTTTCTCAAGCAACGCATTAAAATTCAATGGAACAACAACACTAGCCATCTATCTACAACAACATAGACATGCAAAATACTATCAGGTACTAAGTTCATGATAAATTTAAGTTCAATTAATCATATTACTAAAGAACTCCCACTTAGATAGACATCCCTCTAATAATCTAAGTGATCACGTGATCCAAATCAACTAAACCATAACCGATCATCACGTGAAATGGAGTAGTTTTTGTTGGGGAACGTAGTAATTCCAAAAAAAATCCTACGCACACACAGTATCATGGTGATGCATAGCAACGAGAGGGGAGAGTGTGTCCACGTACCCTCGTAGACCGAAAGCGGAAGCGTTAGCACAACGCGGTTGATGTAGTCGTTCGTCTTCACGATCCGACCGATCCAAGTACCAAACGCACGGCACCTCCGAGTTCAGCACACGTTCAGCTCGATGACGTCCCACGAACTCCGATCCAGAAAAGCTTCGAGGGAGAGTTCTGTCAGCACGACGGTGTGATGACGGTGATGATGATGCTACCGACGCAGGGCTTCACCTAAGCACCGCTACGATATGATCGAGGTGGATTATGGTGGAGGGGGGCACCGCACACGGCTAAGAGATCAAGAGATCAATTGTTGTCTCTAGAGGTGCCTCCCTGCCCCCGTATATAAAGGAGGGAGGGAGAGGCCGGCCCTAGAGGGGCGCGCCAAGTGTGGGGAGTCCTACTAGGACTCCCAAGTCCTAGTAGGATTCCCCTTTCCTTTCCGGAGTAGGAGAGAAGGAAAGAGGGGGAGAGGGAGAAGGAAAAGGGGGCTGCACCCCTTGTCCAATTCGGACCAGAGGGGGGGCACGCGCCTCCTTCCTTTTGGCCTCTCTCCTCTATTCCCGTATGGCCCAATAAGGCCCAATACTTCTCCCGGTGAATTCCCGTAACTCCCCGGTACTCCGAAAATACCCGAATCACTCGGAACCTTTCCGATGTCCGAATATAGTCGTCCAATATATCGATATTTACGTCTCGACCATTTCGAGACTCCTCGTTATGTCCCCGATCTCATCCGAACTACCTTCGGTACATCAAAACACAAAAACTCATACGATCATCACCGAAACTTTAAGCGTGCGGACCCTACGGGTTCGAGAACTATGTAGACATGACCGAGACATGTTTCTGGTCAATAACCAATAGCGGAACCTGGATGCTCATATTGGCTCCTACATATTCTACGAAGATCTTTATCGGTCAGACCGCATAACAACATACGTTGTTCCCTTTTTCATCGGTATGTTACATGCCCGAGATTCGATCGTCGGTATCTCAATACCTAGTTCAATCTCGTTACCGGCAAGTCTCTTTACTCGTTCCGTAATACATCATCCCGCAACTAACTCATTAGTTGCAATGCTTGCAAGGCTTATAGTGATGTGCATTACCGAGTGGGCCCAGAGATACCTCTCCGACAATCGGAGTGACAAATCCTAATCTCGAAATACGCCAACCCAACAAGTACCTTTGGAGACACCTGTAGAGCACCTTTATAATCACCCAGTTACGTTGTGACGTTTGGTAGCACACAAAGTGTTCCTCCGGTAAACGGGAGCTGCATAATCTCATAGTCATAGGAACATGTATAAGTCATGAAGAAAGCAATAGCAACATACTAAACGATCAAGTGCTAAGCTAACGGAATGGGTCAAGTCAATCAAATCATTCTCCTAATGATGTGATCCTGTTAATCAAATGACAACTCATGTCCCTAGGAAACTCAACCATCTTTGATTAACGAGCTCGTCAAGTAGAGGCATACTAGTGACACTATGTCTGTCTATGTATTCACACATGAACTAAGTTTCCGGTTAATACAATTCAAGCATGAATAATAAACATTTATCATGATATAAGGAAATAAATAATAACTTTATTATTGCCTCTAGGGCATATTTCCTTCAGTCTCCCACTTGCACTAGAGTCAATAATCTAGTTCACATCACCATGTGATTTAACACCAATAGTTCACATCACCATGTGATTAACACCCATAGTTCACATCGTCATGTGACCAACACCCAAAGGGTTTACTAGAGTCAATAATCTAGTTCACATCGCTATGTGATTAACACCCATAGAGTACTAAGGTGTGATCATGTTTTGCTTGTGAGAGAAGTTTAGTCAACGGGTCTGCCACATTCAGATCCGTATGTATTTTCCAAATTTCTATGTCAACAATGCTCTGCACCAAGCTACTCTAGCTAATTGCTCCCACTTTCAATATGTATCCAGATTGAGACTTAGAGTCATCTGGATCAGTGTCAAAACTTGCATCGACGTAACCCTTTACGACGAACCTTTTTGTCACCTCCATAATCGAGAAACATATCCTTATTCCACTAAGGATAATTTTGACCGTTGTCCAGTGATCTACTCCTAGATCACTATTGTACTCCCTTGCCAAAATCAGTGTAGGGTATACAATAGATCTGGTACACAGCATGGCATACTTTATAGAACCTATGGCTGAGGCATAGGGAATGACTTTCATTCTCTTTCTATCTTCTGCCGTGGTCGGGTTTTGAGTCTTACTCAATTTCACACCTTGTAACACAGGCAAGAACTCTTTCTTTGACTGTTCCATTTTGAACTACTTCAAAATTTTCTCAAGGTATGTACTCATTGAAAAAACTTATCAAGCGTCTTGATCTATCTCTATAGATCTTGATGTTCAATATGTAAGCAGCTTCACCGAGGTCTTTCTTTGAAAAACTCCTTTCAAACACTCCTTTATGCTTTGCAGAATAATTCTACATTATTTCCGATCAACAATATGTCATTCACATATACTTATCAGAAATGTTGTAGTGCTGCCACTCACTTTCTTGTAAATACGGGCTTCACCGCAAGTCTGTATAAAACTATATGCTTTGATCAACTTATCAAAGCGTATATTCCAACTCTGAGATGCTTGCACCAGTCCATAGATGGATCGCTGCAGCTTGCATATTTTGTTAGCACCTTTAGGATTGACAAAACCTTCTGGTTGCATTATATACAACTCTTCTTTAATAAATCCGTTAAGGAATGCAGTTTTGTTTATCCATTTGCCAGATTTCATAAAATGCGGCAATTGCTAACATGATTCGGACAGACTTAAGCATAGATACGAGTGAGAAACTCTCATCGTAGTCAACACCTTGAACTTGTCGAAAACCTTTTGCAACAATTGTAGCTTTGTAGATAGTAACACTACTATCAGCGTCCGTCTTCCTCTTGTCCATTTATTTTCTATGGCTTGCCCATCATCGGGCAAGTCAACCAAAGTCCACACTTTGTTCTCATACATGGATCCCATCTCAGATTTCATGGCCTCACGCCATTTTGCGGAATCTGGGCTCATCATCGCTTCCTCATAGTTTGTAGGTTCGTCATGGTCAAGTAACATGACCTCCAGAACAGGATTACCGTACCACTCTGGTGCGGATCTTACTCTGGTTTACCTACGAGGTTCGGTAGTAACTTGATCTGAAGTTACATGATCATCATCATTAGCTTCCTCACTAATTGGTATAGAAGTCACAGGAACAGATTTCTGTGATGAACTACTTTCCAATAAGGGAGCAGGTATAGTTACCTCATCAAGTTCTACTTTCCTCCCACTCACTTCTTTCGAGAGAAACTCCTTCTCTAGAAAGGATCCATTCTTAGCAACGAATGTATTGCCTTCGGATCTGTGATAGAAGGTGTACCCAACTGCCTCCTTTGGGTATCCTATGAAGATACATTTCTCCGATTTGGGTTTGAGCTTATCAGGATGAAACTTTTTCACATAAGTATTGCAACCCCAAACTTTAAGAAACGACAACTTTGGTTTCTTGCCAAACCACAGTTCATACGGTGTCGTCTCAACAGATTTAGACGGTGCCCTTTTTTAACGTGAATGCAGTTGTCTCTAATGCATAACCCCAAAATTATAGTGGTAAATCGGTAAAAAACATCAGAGATTGCACTATATCCAATAAAGTATGGTTATGACGTTCGGACACACCATTATGCTGTGGTGTTCCAGGTGGCACGAATTTGTGAAACTATTCCACATTGTTTTAATTTAAGACCAAACTCGTAACTCAATATCCATCTCCGCGATCAGATCGTAGAAACTTTATTTTCTTGTTACGATGATTTTACACTTCACTCTGAAATTCTTTGAACTTTTCAAAATGTTTCAGACTTATGTTTCATCAAGCAGATATACCCATATCTGCTCAAATCATCTATGAAGGTCAGAAAATAACGATACCCTCTGCGAGCCTCAACACTCATCGGACTGCATACATCAGTATGTATTATTTCCAACAAGTCTGTTGCTCGCTCCATTGTTCCGGAGAACGGAGTCTTAGTCATCTTGCCCATGAGGCATGGTTCGCAAGCATCAAGTGATTCATAATCAAGTGATTCCAAAAACCCATCAGCATGGAGTTTCTTCATGCGCTTTACACCAATATGACCTAAACGGCAGTGCCACAAATAAGTTGCACTATCATTATTAACTTTGCATCTTTTAGCTTCAATATTATGAATATGTGTATCACTACAATCGAGATCCAACAAACCATTTTCATTGGGTGTATGACCATAGAAGGTTTTATTCATGTAAACAGAACAACAATTATTCGCTAATTTAAATGAATAACCGTATTGCAATAAACATGATCAAATCATATTCATGCTCAACGCAAATACCAAATAACATTTATTTAGGTTCAACACTAATCCCGAAAGTATAGGGAGTGTGCGATGATGATCATATCGATCTTGGAACTTCTTCCAACACACATCGTCACTTCACTCTTAACTAGTTTCTGTTCATTCTGCAACTCCCGTTTCGAGTTACTACTCTTAGCAACTGAACTAGTATCAAATACCGCGGGGTTGCTATAAACACTAGTAAAGTACACATCAATAACATGTATATCAAATATACCTTTGTTCATTTTGCCATCTTTCTTATCCGCCAAATACTTGGGGCAGTTTCGCTTCCAGTGACTAGTCCCTTTGTAGTAGAACCACTTAGTCTCAGGCTTAGGTCCAGACTTGGGCTTCTTCACTTGAGCAGCAACTTGCTTGCCGTTCTTCTTGAAGTTCCCCTTCTTCCTTTTGCCCTTTTCTTGAAACTAGTGGCCTTGTTAACCATCAACACTTGATGTTTTTCTTGATTTCTACCTTCGTCGATTTCAGCATCACGAAGAGCTTGGGAATCGTTTCCGTTATCCCTTGCATATTATAATTCACCACGAAGTTCTAGCAACTTGGTGATAGTGACTAGAGAACTTTGTCAATCACTATCTTATCTGGAAGATTAACTCCCACTTAATTCAAGTGATTGTAGTACTCAGACAATCTGAGCACATGCTTACTGGTTGAGCTATTCTCCTCCATCTTGTAGGCAAAGTAATGTCAGAGGTCTCATACCTCTCGACACGGGCATGAGTATGGAATACCAATTTCAACTGTTGGAACATCTTATATGCTCCGTGGTGTTCAAAATATTTTTGAAGTCCCGGTTCTAAGCCGTAAAGCATGTGCACTAAACTATCAAGTAGTTAGCATACCGATCTTTTGTCAAAACGTCTGCATCTGCTCCTACAATAGTTCTGTCACCTAGCGGTGCATCAAGGACATAATACTTCTATGCAGCAATGAGGATAATCCTCAGATCACGGAGCTAGTCCGTATCTTTGCTACTAACATCTTTCAACTTAGTTTTCTCTAGGAACGTATCAAAAATAAAATAGGGGAGCTAAACGCGTGCTATTGATCTACAACATAGATATGCTAATACTACCAGGACTAAGTTCATGATAAATTAAAGTTCAATTAATCATATTACTTAAAGAACTCTCACTTAGATAGACATCCCTCTAATCTTCTAAGTGATCACGTGGTCCATATCAACTAAACCATGTCCGATCATCACATGAGATGGAGTAGTTTCAATGGTGAACATCACTATGTTGATCATATCTACTATATGATTCACGCTCGACCTTTCGGTCTCAGTGTTCCGAGGCCATATCTGCATATGCTAGGCTCGTCAAGTTTAACCTGAGTATTCCGCGTGTGCAAATGTTTTGCACCCGTTGTATTTGAACGTAGAGCTTATCACACCCGATCATCACGTGGTGTCTCAGCACGAAGAACTTTCGCAACGGTGCATACTCAGGGAGAACACTTATACCTTGAAATTTAGTGAGAGATCATCTTATAATGCTACCGTCGATCTAAGCAAAATAAGATGCATAAAAGATAAACATCACATGCAATCAATATAAGTGATATGATATGGCCATCATCATCTTGTGCTTGTGATCTCCATCGCCGAAGCATCGTCATGATCACCATCGTCACCGGCGCGACACCTTGATCTCCATCGTAGCATCGTTGTCGTCTCGCCAACTATTGCTTCTACGACTATCGCTACCGCTTAGTGATAAAGTAAAGCAATTACAGGGCGATTGCATTGCATACAATAAAGCGACAACCATATGGCTCCTGCCAGTTGCCGATAACTCGGTTACAAAACATGATCATCTCATACAATAAAATATAGCATCATGCCTTGACCATATCACATCACAACATGCCCTGCAAAAACAAGTTAGACGTCCTCTACTTTGTTGTTGCAAATTTTACGTGGCTGCTACGGGCTGAGCAAGAACCGTTCTTACCTACGCATCAAAACCACAATGATAGTTCGTCAAGTTAGTGCTGTTTTAACCTTCTCAAGGACAGGGCGTAGCCACACTCGGTTCAACTAAAGTTGGAGAAACTGACACCCGCCAGCCACCTGTGTGCAAAGCACGTCGGTAGAACCAGTCTCGCGTAAGCGTACGCGTAATGTCGGTCCGGACTGCTTCATCCAACAATACCGCCGAACCAAAGTATGACATGCTGGTAAGCAGTATGACTTATATCGCCCACAACTCACTTGTGTTCTACTCGTGCATATAACATCTACGCATAAAACCAGGCTCTGATACCATTGTTGGGGAACGTAGTAATTTCAAAAAAATTCCTACGCACACACAGGATCATGGTGATGCATAGCAATGAGAGGGGAGAGTGTGTCCACATACCCTCGTAGACCGAAAGCGGAAGCATTAGCACAACGCGGTTGATGTAGTCGTACGTCTTCATGATCCGACCGATCCAAGTACCAAACGCATGGCACCTCCGAGTTCAGCACACGTTCAGCTCGATGATGTCCCACGAACTCCGATCCAGCAAAGCTTCGAGGGAGAGTTCCATCAGCACGACGGCGTGATGACGGTGATGATGATGCAACCGACGCAGGGCTTCGCCTAAGTACCGCTACGATATGATCAAGGTGGATTATGGTGGAGGGGGCACCGCACACGGCTAAGAGATCAAGAGATCAATTGTTCTCTCTAGAGGTGCCCCCCTGTCCCCGTATATAAATGAGGGAGGGAGAGGCCGGCCCTGGAGGTGGCGCGCCAAGTGTGGGGAGTCCTACTAGGACTCCCAAGTCCTAGTAGGATTCCCCTTTCCTTTCCGGAGTAGGAGAGAAGGAAAGAGGGGGAGAGGGAGAAGGAAAAGGGGGCTGCACCCCTTGTCCAATTCGGACCAGAGGGGGGGGCGCGCCTCCTTCCTTTTGGCCTCTCTCCTCTATTCCCGTATGGCCCAATAAGGCCCAATACTTCTCCGGGTGAATTCCCGTAACTCCACGGTACTCCGAAAATACCCGAATCACTCGGAACCTTTCCGATATCCGAATATAGTCGTCCAATATATCGATCTTTACGTCTCGACCATTTTGAGACTCCCCGTCATGTCCCTGATCTCATACGGGACTCCAAACTACCTTCGGTACATCAAAACACAAAAACTCATAATACAATCGTCATCGAAACTTTAAGCGTGCGGACCCTACGGGTTCGAGAACTATGTAGACATGACCGAGACATGTCTCCGGTCAGTAACCAATAGCGGAACCTGGATGCTCATATTGGCTCCTACATATTCTAGGAAGATCTTTATCGGTCAGACCGCATAACAACATACGTTGTTCCCTTTGTCATCGGTATGTTACTTGCCCGAGATTCGATCGTCGGTATCTCAATACCTAGTTCAATCTCGTTACCGGCAAGTCTCTTTACTCATTCCGTAATACATCATCCCGCAACTAACTCATTAGTTGCAATGCTTATAGTGATGTGCATTACAGAGTGGGCCCAGAGATACCTCTCCGACAATCAAAGTGACAAATCCTAATCTCGAAATACGCCAACCCAACAAGTACCTTTGGAGACACCTGTAGAGCACCTTTATAATCACCCAGTCACGTTGTGACGTTTGGTAGCACACAAAGTGTTCCTCCGGTAAACGGGAGTTGCATAATCTTATAGTCATAGGAACATGTATAAGTCATGAAGAAAGCAATAGCAACATACTAAACGATCAAGTGCTAAGCTAACGGAATGGGTCAAGTCAATCAAATCATTCTCCTAATGATGTGATCCCATTAATCAAATGACAACTCATGTCCATGGCTAGGAAACTCAACCATCTTTGATTAACGAGCTAGTCAAGTAGAGGCATACTAGTGACACTATGTTTGTCTATGTATTCACACATGTACTAAGTTTCCGGTTAATACAATTTTAGCATGAATAATAAACATTTATCATGATATAAGGAAATAAATAATAACTTTATTATTGCCTCTAGGGCATATTTCCTTCAGTTTTCAATGGTGAACATCACTATGTTGATCATATCTACTATATGATTCACGCTCGACCTTTTGGTCTCAGTGTTCCGAGGCCATATAGGCATATGCTAGGCTCGTCAAGTTTAACCCGAGTATTCTGCGTGTGCAAAACTGGCTTGCACCCGTTGTAGATGGACGTAGAGCTTATCACACCCGATCATCATGTGGTGTCTCGGCACGACGAACTTTGGCAACGGTGCATACTCAGGGAGAACACTTTTATCTTGAAATTTAGTGAGAGATCATCTTATAATGCTACTGTCAATCAAAGAAAAATAAGATGCATAAAAGATAAACATCACATGCAATCAATATAAGTGATATGATATGGCCATCATCATCTTGTGCTTGTGATCTCCATCTCCGAAGCACCGTCATGATCACCATCGTCAGCGGCGCGACACCTTGATCTCCATCGTAGCATCGTTGTCGTCTCGCCAACTATTGCTTCTACGACTATCGCTACCGCTTAGTGATAAAGTAAAGCAATCACAGGGTGATTGCATTGCATACAATAAAGCGACAACCATATGGCTCCTGCTAGTTGCCGATAACTCGGTTACAAAACATGATCATCTCATACAATAAAATATAGCATCATGCCTTGACCATATCACATCACAACATGCCCTGCAAAAACAAGTTAGACGTCCTCTAGTTTGTTGTTGCAAATTTTACGTGGCTGCTACGGGCTGAGCAAGAACCGTTCTTACCTACGCATCAAAACCACAACGATAGTTCATCAAGTTAATGCTGTTTTAACCTTCTCAAGGACCGGGCGTAGCCACACTCGGTTCAACAAAAGTTGGAGAAACTGACACCCGCCAGCCACCTGTGTGCAAAGCACGTCGGTGGAACCAGTCTCGCGTAAGCGTACGCATAATGTCGGTCCGGGACGCTTCATCCAACAATACCGCCGAACCAAACTATGACATGCTGGTAAGCAGTATGACTTGTATCGCCCACAACTCACTTGTGTTCTACTCGTGCAAATAACATCAACGCATAAAACCAGGCTCGGATGCCACTTTTGGGGAACGTAGTAATTTCAAAAAAATTCTTACGCACACGCAAGATCACGGTGATGCATAGCAACGAGAGGGGAGAGTGTGTCCACGTACCCTCGTAGACCGAAAGCGGAAGCGTTAGCACAACGCGGTTGATGTAGTCATACGTCTTCACGATCCGACCGATCAAGTACCGAACGCACGACACCTCCGAGTTCAGCACACGTTCAACTCGATGATGTCCCTCGAACTCCGATCCAGCCGAGCTTTGAGGGAGAGTTCCGTCAGCACGACGACGTGGTAACGATGATGATGTTCTACCGACGCAGGGCTTCGCCTAAGCACCGCTACGATATTATCGAGGTGGATTATGGTGGAGGGGGGCACCGCACACGGCTAAGAGATCCAAGAGATCAATTCTTGTGTCTCCAAGGGGTGCCTCCCTCCCCGTATATAAAGGAGTGGAGGAGGGGGAGGGGCCCGACCACCCTAGGCGCGCCCCATGAGGAGTCCTACTCCCACCGGGAGTAGGACTCCCCCCTTCCATGTGGGAGTAGGAGAGGAGAGGGAAGGAGAGAGAGGAGGAAAGGAAAGGGGGGCGTCGCCCCCCTCCTTGTCCAATTCGGACTGGGGGGAGGGGCGCGCGGCTGCCCTTGGCCGCCCCTCCTCTTCTCCACTAGGGCCCAATAGGCCCATTAGTCTCCCCGAGGGGTTCCGGTAACCCCCCGGTACTCCGGTATATGCCCGAAACTCCCCGAAACCATTCCGGTGTCCGAACATAGTCGTCCAATATATCGATCTTTACGTCTCGACCATTTTGAGACTCCTCGTCATGTCCGTGATCACATCCAGGACTCCGAACTACCTTCGGTACATCAAAACACATAAACTTATAATATAACCGTCGTCGAACTTTAAGCGTGCGGACCCTACGGGTTCGAGAACTATGTAGACATGACCGAGACACGTCTCCGGTCAATAACCAATAGCGGAACCTGGATGCTCATATTGGCTCCCACATGTTCTACGAAGATCTTTATCGGTCAAACCGCATAACAACATACGTTGTTCCCTTTGTCATCGGTATGTTACTTGCCCGAGATTCGATCGTCGATATCTCAATACCTAGTTCAATCTCGTTACCGACAAGTCTCTTTACTCGTTCCGTAATACATCATCCCGCAACTAACTCATTAGTTGCAATGCTTGCAAGGCTTATAGTGATGTGCATTACCGAGTGGGCCCAGAGATACCTCTCCGACAATCGGAGTGACAAATCCTAATCTCGAAATACGCCAACCCACCAAGTACCTTCGGAGACACCTGTAGAGCACCTTTATAGTCACCCAGTTACGTTGTGACGTTTGGTAGCACACAAAGTGTTCCTCCGGTAAACGGGAGTTGCATAATCTCATAGTCATAGGAACATGTATAAGTCATGAAGAAAGCAATAGCAACATACTAAACGATCAAGTGCTAAGCTAACAGAATGGGTCAAGTCAATCACATCATTCTCCTAATGTTGTGATCCCGTTAATCAAATGACAACTCTTTGTCTATGGCTAGGAAACATAACCATCTTTGATCAACGAGCTAGCCAAGTAGAGGCATACTAGTGACACTCTGTTTGTCTGTGTATTCACACATGTATCATGTTTCCGGTTAATACAATTCTAGCATGAATAATAAACATTTATCATGATATAAGGAATTATATAATAACTTTATTATTGCCTCTAGGGCATTATTCCTTCACAAAGTTGAAGCACGGAAAAACAGGAAGCACTATATTTTGGAATGGAGTGAGTATGTTTAGTTAGCTACTTCTACGTTCAAGTACAACTACCTCCGTTCCTAAATATAAGATATTTTGGCGGTTTATTTTGAACTGTCAAAATATCTTATATTTAGAAACAAAAGGTGTATAAGACATTGGATGTTTTATGTATAATGAGCAATAAATTTTTTTGCAGGTTATAATTAGCAATGTTGTATGTTGAGACTATGTTGCATGTATAATTTGCTAAGTTTGTATGTTGCGACTATATTTAATTGGCTATGTTTGTGCTTGGATTTTTTTGGAAGGAACACATTGCATTCCATTAGACCAGAATGTTTGGCATATCGCCTGTTACAACATCCAGTACAAATTCTGGGAAGTTGCCAAACCAAGTCTCGAAGCAACCATTTTCCACACAGAGACCATGCCCAGCTAAAACATGTGCTGCTACATTACATTCTCTATTATAGTGTTCAAAGCTTACAACAAATGAAGCTACACACATCTGAAATTTGATATCTTGGAAGAAGCCTCCCAACCTTGATAAATCATACTCTGCAGTGGTGATTGCTTGCTTCAGCATCATGGAATCTGTTTCAAACATTACCTGCTCGCAGCCCACTTGGATTGCAATATTTGTTGCATGTTGCAGGGCAAGCGCTTCAGCATGTAGCGGGTCGAACACATGCTCCAGCTTACCTGCACCAGCGGCTAATAGAACTTCTTGTGCATTTCTCAACGTGAAACCCCAACCTCCTATTTTTGATGCCTAAATGAAAGCCCCATCTATGTTAATCTTCAGGTTCCCTGCTAGAGGTGGTTTCCATTTCTAAATTTTCATGGTGCTCTTCTTTTCTTCCTTGAGTCTTGGCCTTCATACAATTAATAACATGATAATCAGTTGAGCTGAAACTCCCCCTATGGATCTAATTTTTTCACCATCATTGGCTTTATTTCTCTCATTCCACCACAATCACATTAGGAAGCAGACTTTAAGGCATTCATCCTCTTTTAGTTTAAAAATTTCCTCAAGTACCATTTTTGAATCAGGACAATCAAGAAGTTTAACTCTAATGTGTTCTAACATGCAAGTTCTCCACAATTCTCTTACTTCTTTGCATTTTAAGATAATATCCCCACCATCTTCATCAAATCTAAAACATACTCGACATCTAGTATCAATAGGCATATATTTTCTTTTTAGCTTTGTCCTTAAGGGGAGGTTGTATGTCTCTATTCTCCATAGAAAATGTCTCACTTTGCTTGGCAGGGGAAGTGCCCATAGCATCTTCCAGTCGAAACCTGAATTTCCTATTTCTGCACTAGAAGTTGAAGTTGGTCCTGAAGAGGATTCTCTTGCTGCATTATCTACAGCTGCCCTGTACACCGACTTTACTCTGAAGAGACCCTTTTTATAATAATGCCAAGCGAGGAAATCGCATGTTTGTTCTTGAATCGTTATTTGAAGAATGATTTTTGCATCTTTTGTCCAGAATATTTGCTTGCTGAGGTCAGTGTCCCATTGGTTTCTTATAGTATTTATCATTCAGAAAGGGAAATGATTCCCTTCAACCAACCGATCTTGTGTGAGTGTCCGCCGTCTTCATGTCTGTCGGATAAGTTCTTAATCATACGTGTGGGAGCATAACACTGTATCTGCAATTGGTCCATTGTTTCATAAAGAGGTTCTGCAACTAGCCTCTAGTTGCAAACCGACAAAGGGCGAGATCATGCAACGCCTAGTTCCCACAACACAACCTATGTTGCAGAAAATTCCTGCAACACGACCCATGTTGCAAAAAAAAGTAGCATAACCCATGTTGCAAAAAATAAATCCCGCAACACAACCTATGTTGTAGAAAACACCGCAACATAACCTCTGTTGCGAATATCTCTGCAACAAGACATCTCTTGCAAAGTAGATGAGGACGTTTGGCTGATCGGTTGTGTAGATACGACGGCTTGTGGGGCGGCGGATCTTTTAAAAAGATTGGTCGACTGACGCGTAGCAGACCCCATTCAGAAACCCTTCCTATTAAGTTCCTTCCTTTTTGGCGAGCCGATCCTCCTCATGATTCCCCTTGGTATCCATGGGTCCTCCCACATTTGGATGTCTTCTTCATTTCTTATTCGCCAAATGATTCTTTTTTAGCAATTGTATCCTTTTAAGAATACTTTGCCACGTATACGGAACACGATTTGGAAAGTATTTAGCAGCAAGCACTTGTGTGCACAATGAAGAGGGGTTTTGCAGTATCCGCCAAGCTTACCTGGCCAACATGGCCAAGTTAAAATAGTGCAGGTTCCTAATCCTAGTCCACCTTCTGCCTTCGTTTTGGATATTATGTCCCAGCTCATCCAATGGATTTTGGATGATTTGTTTGTACAAATTTGACAAAAAAGAGAGAGATTTTGTTGGAGATATTTGATGTGTCCCATTGGATTCCAAAATATTGACGGATATGGGATTTTAATGGACACGTCTGGACTTGTTCGTGGATATTAGCGGACTATTGATGCGTAGACTTTAGAGATGTCCCTGCTTCCTAGTGTCTTAAGTTCTTTAAACTCATATAATTATGAGCGTCTAAATGACAACACCCCAAATTTCTAGCATATGAGTCACGAGGCCACGCTCCCCATCCAGCCGCCTCCTCTCCAGCTAGGGTTTCTGTGCCTTCCGTCGGCATCGCTGCCGGTCCGCCTCGTCTCCGGTGGCCTTAGGGTCATGGGGGCGCGGTGGATCCCGGCCCTTGCCGGTGGGAGGGCTCCGTTTTTAGATGTGTCTTCGAGATTTGTTAGGGTTTGTGTCTTGCTCAGGAAGGCGAGGCGACGACGGCTCCCTGGAGATGGAATAAGGGTTCTTCCCGCCTAGCCCCATTTAGTTGATGCGTCTAGCATCGTCGGTGGGCGTGTGAAGGTGTGCCTCCAGCGGATTTGTCCTTGGTGGATTTGCTCGGATCTGTTCTCGTTTCTGTACATTCGTGTGTCTTCGGGTTGGATCCTTCCGATCTACGCTACTCTTCATCGGCGGTGGTTGTTGTTCTAGTGCGCTCGTCCTATGGGGTCTTAACCCAACGACTCCCCGACAGTCTACTACAACAAGTTATGCCCGACTTCCGATGAGGGAGGGGCGATGACAGTGGCGCCTTCGCCTTGCTTCAGTGCTTGCACTTGTAGCTAGGTGATCTACGGATCTATATGTAATTTTTATTATTTCTGGTGTTGGTTGTATTTCCATGATTGAAGATGAATAGATCGGATTTTTTTCCCGCAAGAAAAAAAGAAGAGAAGAATTGCCAGCATATATATTGTGAGGGATTGATGGTATCCCTATGTTGAGTTAACGACCATTTGTCCTTCCAACAGTTGATGGTTTGGCAGCGATGGATGGATGAAGCCGGTGTGATCGCGAACAAGAAAAGGGGAGCGCGAGGAATCATGACACAAGATAAGACTACATGGTGTTGGCTTGTGCGCCCACATCAGCGGAAGGAACTGATGGAGCAACCGATGGATCGGGCGGGTGTGAAACCCGAAAGGTCGACGTTGTCGTCCGTGACCTCGAATGTGCGTCGATCCGTCCACCGGCGAAACCGTGTCCGTGTAGGCCCAGCACCAGCAGGTAGTAACACGACATGACACCACCGTATGCTTCATCAACCACTAGTCTTTGACTGCTCCTGCTCGATCGATAACACCATATTCGCCACAGCCACCGACGAGCAAGGATATATGTATGTTTGGGCCTGCAGCGTCATGTGAAAGGAGAGACAACTGGGCATGCAACGCACCCGATGGAGAGGCACAGAAACGACTGGTTCACTTCACACGCGTGCATGTGCATGTGCATGGCAGATGATGCACGCGTCGGTCCAGAAAGGCGCGCGGTTGCCGTTCCACAGCTCACGTTGCCCGCCTCGCTAGGTAGGAGCAGCTGGAGGGTTTTAATGACGTGATGATACCCAAAGTCTGTTCACCAGATAAGCTCACTCAATTTAGACCAATTAGCCTCTGCAATGTTCTATACAAGATTGCGTCTAAGGTATTGTCAAACAGACTAAAAGTGGTGTTACCATTGATGATAGCGGAGGAGCAGAGTGCTTTTGTGCCAGGGAGATTAATTACGGACAATGTTTTGGTGGCATATGAGTGTGTTCACGCTATCAGAAAGAGGAAGAGAAGGAAACCCTTGTGTGCAATAAAACTAGACATGATGAAGGCGTACGACAGGGTGGAGTGGATCTTCTTGGATCAAGTAATGGAAAAATATGGTTTCTCCGCTCACTGGAGGGAGATGATCATGAGATGTGTGAGGACTGCGAGATTTACAGTGAAGCTAAATGGGGTTTTTTCTAGTAGTTTTGTTCCGACAAGAGGCCTTAGACAGGGTGATCCACTGTCATTATATCTGTTTTTATTTTGTGTTGAAGGTTTTTCAGCTTTGATAAAGCATGCCCAAGAGGAGAGGAAGATTAAGGGTGTATCGTTTGGGAGCACTGGACCCACGGTTACTCACCTTCTTTTTGCTGATGATAGTATTGTCTTCCTGGAAGGGTCTCAAGATGATTCTCTATGCTTGCGGGCCATTTTGCAGGATTATGAGGAGGCCTCGGGACAAAGAGTTAACTTGGAGAAATCTGCCATATTTTTTGGGAAGGGCTCTGAAGATGGGGATAAAGCAGTGCTCAAACAAGCGATCGATGTTTCTTCAAAGGCTCTAGGTGAGAGGTATCTGGGTCTTCCAAGAGTGGTGGGAAAATCAAAAGATGGGACTTTTAAGTACGTCAAGGAGAGTGCAAAGGGAAAAGTTTCAGGTTGGAAGGGCCAAGGACTATCTAAGATGGCTAGGGAGGTGCTTATTAAATCGGGGCTGCAATCTACTCCTACTTTCACTATGAGCTGTTTTCAACTCACAAAGAAAATGTGCAGGAACCTGTCTTCTATATCTTCAAACTTCTGGTGGGGAGAAGCAAATGGTGAAAAAAGAGTACATTGGATTGCCTGGGACAAAATGTGCACCGGAAAACGTGAAGGAGGATTGGGGTTTAGGGACCCGGAAGCGTTTAATCAAGCTTTGTTGGCTAAACAAGCTTGGCGATTGTTGCAGGAGCCTATTATTTATGTGCAAGGGTGCTTAAGGCGAGGTATTACTCGGAAGGATCCATTCGTAATGCAACTTGCCTCGGTGGGGGTTCCTTCACGTTTAGAAGCATATTGCATGGCCGAGATCTTCTTTTGGAGGGGCTGGTGTGGCGCATTGGTGATGGCTCCCAAGTTGGTATTCACCATGACAATTGGATCCCTCGCAAAGGAAGCCTGAAGCCACTGGGCCAGGTTTTTGTTTCTGGATGACGAAGGTAATGCACTTACTAAATGAGTCCAGCACTGGTTGGGATCAAGTAAAGGTGCAAAATATGTTTCCGCCAGAAGAAGCTTCCGAGATAATACAAATACCAGTGGGAGGGCCGATGGTACAAGACTATCTTGCGTGGAACTATACGAAGAACGGTGTCTTTACAGTCAGGTCGGCTTACCATCTATGTATGGAGAAGAAGAGGGCTAGAAGGGGCTCGCCGGGCTCATCTTCGTCGATGGTGAACCATAGAGCCTGGATGAACTTATGGGACACGGTGGCTCCGGGCAAAGTCAAGGTTCATACATGGAGACTTTTACGGAATGGTCTTGCTGTAGGATCGGAACTTCATCGAAGAAGGATTAAACCAGGTGTATTTTGTGTGGCCTGTGGAAGAGAGGAAACGAACTTGCACCGTTTTTGGAGATGCCCTCATTCCGCAAAGTTTTGGAAACTCATGCACTTGGAACTGGGAGTGCCGGTGGCGATCCCGCCGAAGACGATCTACTCTCAGAGTGCATTAGCTCACTGGCTTCTGTGCTGGTTTGCAGAAGCGACAGAAGACGAGAGAGCGATCATGGTGCAGAGCCTATACGCCTTATGGATGGCTCGGAATAATACTCGGGAGGGAAAGAAGATAGAAGAGGCGGCAGATATAGCAGCAATGGTGCGAAGGCTCATGGAGGAATGGCAGACAGTCCATGGCAAGGCGAGCAAAGTTCCTACTGTAGTTCGACCGCAGCGGTGGAACACTCCGGAAGCAGGATGGGTCAAGGCTAATGTTGACGGGGCGAGCATGAAGAATGGGGAGAAAGGGGCAGTGGGCGTGGTCTTCAGGAACGAGGAAGGAGCTTTCCTAGGAGTTGCATGCAATTATCACCCGCAGGGAGGGGATCCACAGAAAATGGAGCTGCTAGCATGCAAACGGGCGGTAGAACTCGCAGAAATGTTTAACATATCTAGCTTACATATCGAGATGGATTGTCAGGAAGTGGCTCGCAAGCTTCAGAGTGGGGAAGAGGATCTATCTGTGTTGGGTCCAATGATCAAGGATGTGAAGGCTATGCTCGCAAACAGAGAAAGATGGAAGGTGACTTTGGTAAGAAGAACGGCGAACGGCGCTGCGCACGGGTTGGCCAAGGAGGGGGTAACAAATAGTCTTAGCAAAATTTGGGTGCAAGCACCTCCAGATTGTATTCTTCATATTATCTCGGCAGAAATTCCTGCCTTTCATGAATAAATAGAGACGTGTTTGAATTAAAAAAAAGATAGGAGCAGCTGCATTGCGTCCGGTGCCTGCCTAGTCCTAGTCCGACGTGCGATGGAATCGCGGGCGCGATCTCATCTCGTCATCGGCCGTTGCCGCTGCTGCCGTTGCGTTGGCATCATCTCACATGTGACTCGCCTCCGGTGCCTGGACCAGCTCCCTCGTCGTCTCCCTCGTCGTCACACGTCCACACCGCAACCGAACGAACCAGGGCATTGACATTTTGCAAGGCCGACAATTATACTCGTACACTAGTACGCGCGTGCAGAGTTCCGGTTCCCACCGCTCTTGGGCAACGCTTGGCTAGGTTAGGCTTGAAGCGGGATCTCGCACGAACTACCCTGCAACACACGGGTGAGGCAAAATGGAAAATTGCGCGTTACCAGCTCGTAGCGGCAGATCCCGGGCCGCCCATTGAGTGCTCAAGGTTCATGCGTCAAAATAATGTATAACGTATGAATCATTTTTCAGATGAAATATATGCTGAGTAAATAGGCAATTTTTTGATTAATTTAATCTAGAAAATAATCATGAACATAGCATTGACATAATAGAATTAACGACATACTGGTTGCAATCTAGATAAGCACTTACTACACATATAGTAGAAATATCTACACACATACCTAGTACGGCTAAGACAAAAAGAAACAGGAGCGGGATAAACATGTTATACCCTCCAGTTGGCAGTTGGCCGTAGCAGCAGCGGTGGCGGCAGCCTCCTCGTCCGCCTTCTGGTCAGCGGCAGTCTTCTCGGCAGCGGCTTTGTCGGCGTCGGTGGACATGATGATGATGACGATAAAGACGACGCGAACGAGGCAGATGTAGAGGAAGCAGACGAACGGCAACGAGCAGTCGCGTAGGAGACGCTCCTCAAAAACCTAATCGCCCCTCTCCCATACATGATCTGGAGAGGCGGGGTTTCGGAGGCCTGCTCTCCCGTTGGCTGTGTACGCGACGGACGGGATGGGTTCACCGGCGGCAATAGTTGAAGAAGGAACGACAGTGGGCGTGGAGGCAGATGCGATCTGTTTCGTGTGACGGCTAGGGCCATGATCCGGCGTTTCAGATCGTGGCTTATATGTCAAAAACTCCTGACCTGCAAAAATAAGCGCATAGGTGTGAACTCGGCTCGGCTCATTTATTTTATTGCATGCATGCATTCCTATTCTCTCTCTTCTCTCTTCCAAACAAATGCACCCATTTATTCTACGTTTGCTAACTTAAATCGTTCAAATCTTTTAAACCAATATTTTAATTTAAAACTTTTATATATTTGAACTCATGTCGCAAAGATCTTGAAAACAAGACCGATTTTGGATACATTTTAAATGAGTCTAAAATTCATGAAACACATTTGACATATTTCAACCGCTTGAAATCTTCTGAATAAAATGTTGTCAAGCAGTTTCACAAGTTGACATTTCAGTTTCATGTTGTTTTCATTTTCAGAACTTACATTTCACTTAACACAAGCGTGTTTCAAAAAATTCATATATATTCCAATTGCACATTTTTGAAAGAAAGTATTTCACTATTCTAAAATAAACTGTTTCATATTCCAAAATAATCGATTTAACAAGTTAGCATTTCAGTTTCATATTATTTTTCACATTCAGAACATACATTTCACTTTTCACTAGTTTGTTTCACAAAAAAAATTATTTCAATTGCATTTTTTAAATAAGATGTTTCACTTTTTTGAAATAATATGTTACACATTTCGAAAAAAATCAGTTTCACAAGTTGACATTTCAGTTCATATTGTTTTTCACTTTCAGAGCCTACAGTTCACTTTGAACTAGCTTGTTTCACAAAAATCAAATCCATTTCAATTTCACATTATTGAAAAAGCATATTTCACTCTTTTGAAGTAAACTGTTACATATTTCAAATTTTCAATTTCACAAGTTAAGATTTCAGTTTCACTTTTTTTTTCACTTCAGAAGGTGCATTTCACTTTTCACTTGTTTGTTTCAAAAAAATATACTTCTATTCAATTGCACTGAAAATAACATATTTTACTCTTTTAAAATAAAATGTTACACATTTTTGAATAACCAGTTTCACAAGTTGACATTTCAGTTTCATATTTGACCTAAATAGGTTTATGTGAAAATGTCATTTTTCACATATTTCTAGTGAAATAGGCCTGTTTCAGATTTTTCTAGTGAAATGGATTTATTTCACATATGAAATATGAAATGTCAAAATTTGAATGTGTTTGAAATGTATCCAAAATTGGTCTAGTTTTAAAGTTCTTAATGCCAGGAGTCCAAAATATAAAAAAGTTTCAAAAACGAGTCTATAGTTTAAAAGATATGGTTGATTTAAATTGTCTAAGAAGAAATAAAGTCTATGAATTTGCTCTGCATGTAGAGTGAAAGGAGAGATTTGCATGCGTACCTTCCCTGAGAAAATGTGTACTTTGGGCCCATTAAACTGACACTGATTTGCCTAAAAAGAAAGATACAAGAAATATACTAGTGCTATACATCTAGATAGGCCGTACATTCTCATGAATCTCATAAAAAGTGGATAGTCTTAGATGTACCGGTAAATAACGCAACCTCGCAAAATGACTGCGATGGGGTGAGGTGATTCAGTGGAGTGTGTGTACGTGTGCAAAGTTCCAGACTGTTGAGCAAATTTCGGTACGATTGGTGATGCAATCGATCAGGTCCCTATTGTCCATTGAATTCCTGCTTTCCAAACTAGACAGCATCTTGCATGTCTTGAGGCGATTTAAAAAGGAACAAGACGACGACGGCGGTCAAGACTTTTGAGCATGCTCATGGTCCATGAGCCGATCTTGTCTGTCAAAATACTCCAGTGCATAGTAAAGGGCGGGAGATGAGTGTCTCATTGGCCAGACTTTTCAGCTCACAAGATGATAATGAGACCTGTCCTCTGCTGTCTTTGTCTCTTGCTGTGTTGTGTCCATGGTTGCATGCATGCATCCACGCAGAAGCAGACTGCATTTCTTTCTGTGGCGTCGTCCCATCTGCTGGACCTTCAATCAGTGATGCTTCATTGCGCTCGCCGATACATAAATACTGTAGTAAGTATAAGTAATCCCTGACTCCGCTGACACTCACATTGCCAGGTGAGTATACAAATGCTTGGGTTGCAGTGAGTACCACCGAATACAGGTAGGTGTCCGGGTTGAATTCCTTGCTACATATGACAACGCAAAAGACAGGTCCAGCGAAAAGTGCATTGCCAATTTGCAACTATTTGTCTTACGCCAGGTTATTAAATCTGACTTTGCTTCATCAGAGTTACTACATCTTCGGTTGTGAATGCTGAAATGCTATCACACAGGTCAACTCAGTGTTCCGGCTGGAGTATACTAGTACCAATGATCTGCAGTTTGCATCCAAAGGATGCAACATTAGTGTATATAACAAACAAACAAACAAACACGTTCAAGGGCGAGGAGAAGATATGTGTGTGAAGGGTGGATCTCTTGAAAGCGAAAATTATGTTGTCAAGGCGAAGAAAATACTTGTTTGACTTTGCCTCATCCGTAACATTAATTGGGCGATCTTAAACTGATGGCATTGGCATCAGGGGTGTATCCAAGTTGAGCTACCCGGATGCACAGGACACCGGGTGCAAGATATTTTCTTTGTAAGTTTCATGCAAAATATAGTGTGTGTGTAAAACGTAGGTTTTGAGGGAACTGGCTCAACCCTCAAAGGGGTGGCCTATCACATATATATAATGATGGCATACAAGTCCAATACCAATAAGGTATGGTTTACACAGGAGCAATGCTATGCACACGACACCATATAGACGATTTGTGCACGACAATCAAATCTGGCCGTGCATGAATGGCAAGAGACACCAGTACATGGCTAGATTGGTCTTCGTGCAATAGTCGTCCACAGCATTTGTCGTGTGTACAGCATTTTCCTTTACACAGTAGGGCTACAATACGAAGTCTAATACCCTTCCTCAATCTCAACTCACTCCTGAAGTACCTAGGAGGTTGAGATTGCGCCTACAGACCTCAAACATGGGAGAAGGTAGAGGCTTGGTGAAGATGTCCGCAAGTTGATCTTTCGAAGAGATAAACCTGACTTGTAGTAGCTTCTGTGCAACACGTTCCCTCACAAAATGATAGTCATTCTCAATGTGTTTAGTCCGTGCATGAAACGCCGGGTTTGACGACAGAAACGTAGCACCGATGTTGTCACACCAAAGGACCGAAGGATGTGGCTGAGCAACTCCTAGCTCTCGAAGTAGGGACTCAATCCATATAAGTTCAGCGGTTGCATTGGCAACCGACTTGTACTCAGCTTCTGTGTTGCTGCGGGAAACAGTGGCTTGCTTGCGTGCACTCCAGGCGATCAGATTAGGACCCAAGAACACAGCATGTCCCCCCGTGGATCGCCTGTCATCTGGACACCCAGCCCAATCAGCATCAGAGAATGCAGAAAGAACTCCGGAGGAACTGGGGCGCAGGTGAAGACCAAAGGAGACAGTGAGACGCACATAACGCAGTATGCGCTTCACAGCAGACCGGTGTACATCAGTGGGAGCATGAAGATACTGGCACACCCTGTTAACCGCAAAGGAGAGATCAGGACACATGATCGTCAGATACTGCAGGCCACCAACAATACTCCTGTACTCAGTAGCATCCTTAGGAGAGAGAAGAGCACCATCAGCAGCAGAAAGGGTGTCAGTGGAGGACATGGGCGTAGGCGATGGCTTGCACTTGAGCATACCAGCACGGCGCAAGAGATCAAGAGAGTACTTTTTCTGGGTGAGAGCCAAACTGCCACGAGACTGATGAGCGACCTCAATACCCAGGAAGAAATGAAGTTGTCCCAAATCCTTAACTGCAAAATCATGACCAAGTGCAGTCACAAGAGCATCAGCAGCCGTCGGAGATGAGCTCACCAGGACAATATCATCCACATACACAAGGAGGTACATGGTCACACTCGGTCGCTGAAACAAGAACAGTGAAGTATCAACCGTCGAAGGAATGAATACATGAGTGCATAGAGCTGAAGCCAGGCGAGCATGCCAGGCACGGGAAGCCTGCTTCAGTCCATATATGGCCTTCGTCAGATGACAGAGATGATGAGGCTGAGTGTGATCAACAAATCCAGGTGGCTGCCGCATGTAAACCTCTTCTTCAAGCAATCCATGAAGAAAAGCGTTCTACACATCAAGCTGGCGGAGAGACCATCCGCGAGAAACTGCCAGAGACAGAAGAAGTCGAATAGTGGTAGGCTTGACAACTGGGCTGAATGTATCCTCATAGTCCAGGCCCTGACGCTGTTTAAAGCCCTTAGCCACGAGGCGCGCTTTGTAGCGCTCAATGGAACCATCTGCATGTTTCTTCTCCTTGAACACCCACTTCGAATCAATGATGTTGACGCGAGACGGAGGAGGAACAAGTGTCCAGGTCTTATTCTTCATAAGAGCCTGATATTCTAGTTCCATAGCAGCCCTCCAGTGTGGAATACTCATAGCGGCTTGATAACTGCGTGGTTCGACGGTTGGATCATCCACAGCATGAGCCAGGCAAGCAGCAAGATAGGTGACCGTGCCATCGGTGCGCTCCTTGGGACGAACAATGCCAATGCGGCTGCGAGTGTGCGGACGCCGCGGGGGAGCAAACACCGGGGCTGGTGGGATGTCCGGAGCAGGTGAGGCTGGTCCAGGGGACTCCGGCGAAGAAGGACCGGGTGACGTCGGGCCGGGCGACGGCGGACCAGGCGACAGCAGGCCAGGCGACGTAGGCCCCGGCGGCGTGTGAGCCGCTGCAGACCCGGGCGAAGTAGGCACCAAGGACGCCCGCGCGGATGGTGAGGGCGACGATGGAGGGGAGTCCGGACGAAGAGGTGGCAACGAAGACTGTTCAGAGGAGGCCGTCGCAGGCTCTGGCCCGGTCGCAGTAGCCAGCATGGGCTCCGACCCAGGCGCGGTTGGAGACAGGGCATCCGGTGCGGGGTCGAAGGCGGGAGGCAGTGCATGCACCGGCCGATCGACATGCACCACAGGCGACGTAGCGGGTCCGTCAGGGAGGAGTTCCAGGCGAGCTCCACGTCCAATTCCTGCGCCATGATTAGGTAACAACACAGGCGAATATGCAACATCTTCAAATTGGCCAGGCATAAGAGAAGATGAATGCATAGAAGGTGTTGTGATGGATGACTGAGGCATGGTAGAAAAGGGGAAGACGGTCTCATAAAAAACAACATCCCGAGATATGTAGACTCGATTGGTTGGGACATGGAGACACTTGTAGCCTTTATGGAGAGAACTATACCCTAAGAACACACACTTTTTGGAGCGAAACTCAAGTTTGCGATCATTATAAGGACGAAGATGAGGCCAGCAGGGACACCCGAACACCTTAAAAAAGGTATAGTCAGGAGTTTCACCTAAGAGAAGCTCAATCGGAGTTTTCATATTAAGAACACGCGTAGGTAATCTGTTAATGAGAAAACACGCGGTAGCAAAAGCATCACTCCAAAAACGAAAAGGTACAGAAGCATGAGCAAGAAGTGTGAGGCCGGTCTCAACTATATGGCGATGTTTGCGCTCAACAGCGCCATTCTGCTGATGTGTATGTGGGCATGATAAACGATGAGAGATCCCAAGATTATTAAAGAAGGTGTTGAGGTTGCGATATTCGCCCCCCAATCTGATTGAACATGGATAATTTTATGCTTGAGTAGACGTTCAACATGCAATTGAAACTGTATGAATATATCAAACACATCAGATTTGCGCTTAAGAAGATAAAGCCAAGTGAAGCGACTATAGGAATCAACAAAACTGACATAATAGTTGTGACCACTAACAGATGTTTGTGCCGGACCCCACACATCAGAAAACACAATTTCAATAGGGTTCTTTACTTCTCTAGTAGATGAAACAAAAGGTAGCTGATGACTCTTGCCTTGCTGACAGGCATCACACACGGACATCTCTTTATTGCTAGACACTAATGGCAGCTCATGACGGTGGATTATGTGGCGAACGATGGGTCTGGCGGGGTGACCAAAGCGAGAGTGCCACTGGGAAGGCGACACACGAACACCGCTGAAGACGCACGGGGCGGATGATCCTCCAAATGGTACAAGCCTTGACTCAACCGGCCACTAAGCATAACGTCCCGGGTTGCTCGATCCTTAACAAAAAGATTAAAAGGGTGAAATTCACATAGGACATGATTATCAAGGGTGAGCTTAGGGACAGATAAAAGATTACGAGTTACCGACGGTACCCGTAAAACATTACGAAGATGGAGCTGCCTAGAGGGATGACTAGTTAAAAGATATGCTTGGCCAATATGAGAGATGGGCATACCTACACCATTGGCGGTGTGAACCTGATCGTGCCCGTAGTAGGGCTGGTAGGTGGAGAGTTTGTTGAGCTCGTTCGTCATGTGATCCGTGGCGCTGATGTCCATGTACCAGGCTGGATCAACAGGGTAGGATGGTGTGTATCCCTGCTCGACGCGCGGGTCCTTGCCCTTGGCGGCGATGTGGGCAGACGGGGCGGCAACGATGTGGGCAGCCGGGGCGGCGGCGGGAGGACCAAAGTCTGCCATGGCAAACTGGCGCTCGTTGCCCTTGCCGTCGTTGCCGATGCCAAGGAAGCTCCTCTAAAAGCGGCGGTGACACTTGGAGGCGACATGGCGTTCACGACCACATAGCTGGCACACCACCCTAGTGTTAGGGCCCCCACCCAGGGTCGATGCAGGGGGCGGGGCTGCCTTGCCTGGTGACGGGGCAGGTGGGCGCTGGCCACGAGAGGCCCAGAAGGCCGCCGGCTGGGCGGTGATGGTGACGGAGGAGCGACGAGCCTCGACGCGTTGCTCGGTGAAGGGGAGGCATGAGTTGAGCTCGTGAGGAGGCATCGCTGGCTTGGCGTTGTGGACGGCCTCGGCGAGATTGTCGTAGTCGGCGTCGAGGCCTTTGATGACGAAGCCGGCGAACTCCTCGTCGCTAAGCGGCCGACCAATAGAGGTGAGCGTGTCCGCCAACACCTTCATCTTGTTGAAGTAGGTCGTAGCGGAGGAGTCCAGCTTCTTGATGTCGGCGAGTTCGCTGCGAAGGGCCATCGAGCGGGAGGTAGAGACATGGGCAAAGGCGTGCTCCAGGGTCGTCCAGGCGTCCATGGAGGTGGCAGCGAAGAGACAAAGGCCAGCGACCCCGTCGCCGAGGGAACCCTGGATGGCAGAGAGGATCGCTTGGTCCTGCTGCACCCACATACGTGTTCCGGGTTGATGGCCGGGCCGTGGACGGTAGGGATGACCTGCGGAGGACACGGTAGCGAACCATCAACAAACCCGAGGAGAGACCGGCTGCGTAGTAGCGGTAGGACCTTGGCGCGCCAGAACAAGTAGTTGTCCGGCGTGAGTCAGATGGCGATCAAGTTGTCGAAGTGGAAAGGCCCGGTGGGCGTGATTGCGCCAGCAGCAGGGACGATTGGCGGCGGAGCCGCGACAGGATCCACGACCGCGACCGATGCCGCGGGTGGCGGCGCAGGGACGATCGGGATCACGGCCACGGGTGGTGCCGTGAGCGAGGCCGCGGGTGGCTCCGCAGGCAGCGTCTCCCCCGAGGTCGCCGGGATGACGGCGAGTGTCGAGGAGGATCCAGAGGAGGCCATTGCGGGCGGCGGCGGCGCGACTGGTGCTGAGGCCGTCGCGGGCGGTGACGGTGGGATCGGTGCTGAAAACAGGGAGCCGACGGTGGTAGTACCGAAAAACTGAGGCACTGACGGAGCCAGGGGCGAGGTGGGAGGTTGAGGAGGGCGGCAAGCGACGCGGGGATAGACCCGGAGCTGGCGGCGCCCGAAGCGGAAGCGGTCATGGCGCCGGCAGCGGCAGCCCTAGGGTTTAGGGTTTTGGTGCGGCGGCGGGTGGGGTGGAGGTGGAGGACCTAGGTTAGACTCGATCGATACCATGTAAAACGTAGGTTTTGGAGGAACTGGCTCAACCCTTAAAGGGGTGGCCTATCACATATATATAATGATGACATACAAGTCCAATACCAATAAGGTATGGTTTACATAGTAGGCTACAATACGAAGTCTAACAGTGTGACACCCCATCTTTAGATGGAAAATATGAGTGGCCATATGCCCGCCTCTGATTGGCGTCACCTAAGATCCAGCAGCTGATACAAGCGAAGAAGTCGCAGCTAGGCAATCTGTTCTCTCTGTCCAAATCACGCAAAAATACTGGGTTCATAAAGTGCACCCATTTTGTTGAGTGCACACTTGATGTTCCTTTTTCATGTGACAAGGAATTGGATATACATCACGATTTGCACTTGTAGGAAGAAACCATGAGTCGTCCTTGTCAATTCGGCCGCGGAAGATTATCTGCGACCAAGTTTGCCCGGAAATCATAAGCTAGCATGTCAGCATGAATTGCTTGCTGCATCATTCATGCAGCAGCACCGTGTTTGCCATCTCTGCAGTCTGAATCTTTCAGAAAATGCCAAGCTTAATGTCGTTGTTCAGTCACCTTATCGATCAGCATGGCTTGCTTGTTGGACCAAGCAGCTTGCTAGACAAAGTGGCGATTTAAGCTGTACAGCTTTCCATCATTCACATTGTAGCATCTGAGAATTGTAATTCTTGTTGATTGTTCATGTAGTCAATTTTTCTGTAAGTTGTTAAGTCATCATGCTTTGCTTTGACCTTTTGGGCCTTGTTCCAAGAATCTTGAGATGGATGCACCAAACTCTGCTAATAATAATTCTACTGTCCGGCAATGTGCAGTCGCTGTTATACCAGCAAAGCGTGGACACATGCACACGCGCGCTTCTTCTCATGAGCGGGGAAGTGGCCGTAAGAAAAGGACACATGGAGTCATGGACACTTCTCACATGCCGATGAGCGTGCAGGACCCAAGGTGGATGCGTGAGGGCTTGTCTCACACTCACACATCGAAGATAACAGTAGAATGGTAGATCTCTGTGGACCCTCACCACACAAGGCTTGAGTAAACCGTGGTTGGTTTGGGAGGCGATGCATCAGCATCACCTCACGCCGGACAGCAGTGAGTGAAAGGAGACCGCCTGATGGAAAGCTTAGTGCATCTCTAAAGCGGATCAACAAATCGCTCCCATACATTTGGAGTCGGAAATTTTTAGTCCTTCAACGCGGATCAACAAATTGGGTCGGACCCATTCAGACGCTAGAAAATTTCTAGCCAAGCCTCAAATGGGAGGACTCCTGGGAGTCGACACGTCGGACTCCGACACCCTGGACCCATCCAAAATCGAGTCATCCTCGTGTTTTTTCACAATCCCCCACTTTTCCCGCGCCAAACCCCACCCTCTTTGCCCTGATCGTCGCTGCACTTGCTTGTTTCGAACTATTCCATTGTCCGTCGTTGCTGTCATGGATCCACTGAAGCCCCCACGAGGTTCGTCGTCCCGCAGGGCCTGGAGAAGTCCGACGGCACGGCCGCGTTAGGGCAACCGCAAGAGCGGCATATGCCCCTCCTCCTCCCTCCCAACCCTAGCCGCCCCTACTCCTCCTCCCTCCTCCTCTTCCCTTCCTCGCCGCCTCCTGAGGTAGCCGCCGGGCAAGCCCGGGGCGCCAAGGATGGTGGCGGCGGGGCCTCGGTTGCCCTGCCTCTGCGTGGGGAACCCCGGATCTGGAGCGGCCGCTCCATTGGCAAGGCACGGCCGGCTAGCAGTCGTGCGGGAGGTGGATCTGGCGTCCCGGCCGCGCGGGCGGCGGGATCCGGTGGTCGTTGGCGTCCGACGGCGGTTTCTGCGGTGGCCGGTGCACGCGATCTGGCGCGTCCCCTCCTCCCATGTTCGGCGTGCGTGCCAGCCTCGCCGGGCCGCGCTTCCTTGGGTCGCTGGTTCTGTACAGGAGGCGCTGCTGGTGGCAGAGATCTAGTTCGGGAGAAATCCCTGGTCGGCCATGGCCGGCCGCGTCGACGGCGACGCCTGAGGGCGCCGTTCCCCTCCTTGGAGGCGTCGGTATGGACTGATCCCCTCACTTTCCCTTCCCCTAGGTCTCCCGGGCGAAAGCCCTAACTTTGTTGGGCGGCGACGGCGCTCACGGCGCTGTTCCCTTCTTGAAGGCGCCGCTTTGGGAACCTTGGGGTTGGGTGGCTCTTGTGGGTGCTGGGCGACCGCGGTGGTGCGGCCCTATCCTAGCATGGATCTGCGTCCGTTGCTTGGAGATGGACTCACGTAGGTGGAGGTCGTCGTTTGGCGTCATGGTGACGTCGATGGCGGAGGCACCTGCCAAGGTTGGCACCTCAATCTGCTCTGAAGATGGACCAGTGGAAGATGGCGGCGACGACACATGTGAGTGCATCAGACCGGTTTGTGCCCCGGAACCGGTATGTGGCTCGGTCGGGGCCTCCGGCTTTAGATGTTAGGCTTAGGTGAGAGGTCTGGGTATTTGGCCCAGCTTGCACCCCTTCATCATATGGATTGGAGTAGCGGCAGATGTTGCCAAGATGACGAAATCATGCATATTGTTGTACTACTTTGTAAGGTCCTCGAGAATAATTAATAAAATGGCCGCATGCATCTCCCAGATGCAGAGGCCGGGGATCATCCTCTTTTTTTTAAAAAAAATGAAGGAGAGCACGAAGAAGAAGGTGCGCGAGACCACTCAGACGAAAACTCCTTCTCCACTGCAGACCACCGTACCAGTATCGTTTGGGCAATCGTCGCCTTGGCCTGCCTAGTATGAGGCACCGCACTACTTTGCCACCCAACAGTATGGTCAGTCCAACGCATAGCAATCTCCGCGGAACTCCGCTACCTCATTCATCTTCAACCACCCTCCACCGTATACCGTCGACCTCAACAACGACTACGTGTTCACCGAGTCGTCGACTCCCGTCCGGTCACGGTTTCGTCCGAGGCATTGATGATACACCATTCAAGAAACCATCAACAAGTATTGTAATGCCTATGCACAAACGGCAAATGGATGCCCAAGTGGATGTCACTCCTCTATCTCGTACTACCTCCGTCTTGGTTTATCGGTCCGCTTCATATTTCGTGCTAAATTTTGACCTTTGATTTAAGTAACAAAATGTCAATGCATGTCACAAAAAATAATATCGTTGAAAAACTATGTTCAAATACAATCCAACAATGTAACTTTTGGTGAGATGCACTAATATTTTATTAGCTAAGTATGTGGTCAAAATTTAACACAAAATACTAAGGGACCAATTAACTACTCCCTCCGTTCCTAAATATTTGTCTTTCTAGACATTTCAAATGACGATCACATACGGATGTATGTAGACATATTCTAGAGTATAGATTCACTCATTTTACTCCGTATGTAGTCATTTATTGAAATGCCTAGAAAGACAAGTATTTAGAAACGGAGGGAGTAGTAAGTATTTGACTCGTGTTTCATGAACTGCATTGAAAATGCCCTTGTCGACTGAATTTTTTGGGCTGGGGCTATGCTTTTTCTGCCTGATTGGTAGCAGTAGTGGTTAGGCTCGATTAGCCCGCGGGTTGGTGCCTAGTCGTAGCACATGCACGGGCCTAATTCATGCGCATTGTCATCTGGATCAGATCAACTTTCACTTGGCAATCGAATCGAGTACTAACAGCGGAATCAGCATATGTACAGCACACGTACCGCTTACGTTGAAGAAAAGGAAAGGGAAAAGCTCCGGATGGAGTCCTGATTTTAGATCAGGTGACGTCTGAGTTTGACAAGCTCCACTACTTTTGAGGAAAATGGAAAACTCCACAAATGGGCCAATGGAACTTCCACACCTGCAGCTTTGCACAAAATCGAAGCAAGTACAACTTTCTTACGGAGCTCGAGTGTTGGAGGTAACAATTGTTATAGAAGATGGCGGCCCCTTGGTATCGTATTCCTCTTTGGGGCTTCGTCTTTGGAGTTGGTCATTGACGAGCGGGACGAGTGGAAGGCGGCGGAGTTGGTGTCGAGGCTTCTGTGACAACGATGATAGGGGAGCGATGTCGAAGACGCGACATTGGTTGAGGTAGTCGGCGCTTCTCCGGCATGTCAGCGGGTTTGCCTCAGCTTGTTCGTTGCTGTGAAGTCAAAGCACCGGTGACGGGGTCCCGGTGGTGTACGATGACGGGCAGCGGTTGGTTGTTCGGTGGTCTTTTGCGGTGCCATTTGTGTCTAGTTCTTCTTTGTAGTTCTTTGTCAGAGTCGGAGCTGTGTAGTCTGGTCGTTGATGACTGAGTTCTAGTGCGGATCTTCATGTCGCTCCGCACGACCTCTACAATGTGGGTTAGAGTCGACAATCGCCTACGGCGAAGTCGGAGTCGGTTGCTCAGTGTCTAGGGATGACGATGACGCCTCTACGGAGGAGTGATGACGATGACGCGTGCGTGCGATCTCTGCTAGGCCCTCATTGAAGTGGTGTGAGTGGGGTATCCTATGTGTGTCGCTCAACGGTTGTGATTGGTTTTTGTTTGTTTTTTCATAAATTTTTTTTCAAAAAGGGGGATTTCCCCGGCCTCTGCATCAGATTGATGCATACGGCCATCTTATTAAAGAAATAAAAGGTTCCAACAAGGTTTCAAAGTCTCCGACTGAAAAGAAATAAAAAGCCAGCTCACACAGAGCTACAGAGGCTGGACACACATACTAGCCATGGTAAGATGCCACAACCGGCTGGCTAAACAAAAAGATAGGTAAACTAATTGCCTATCCTATTACATGACCGCCATCCAAACCGGTTGAAGATATCCCGAGCTACCATCTCCCAGCGGATAGATCCAGTAACCAAAAGCTCCCTGGCCTCCATCGGAGTGAGTAGCGACCACGAACGGATCATAGCCGTGGCTCAAAAAATAACCTGCAAAAAGTGAATACGTGATGTTCTGTTAAAAACCAAATCATTTCTGCAAGTCCAGATAGTCCACAACAAAGCACAAACTCCAACACGAATATGTCTCGCTAATTCAGGCTCAATCCCAGTGAGCCATGTCCCAAATAACGTAGTGACAGAATTCGGTGGAGTAATATTAAACGCAATGTGAACCGTCCGCCAAAATACTCGGGCAAACGGGCAATCAAAAAAGAGATGCTTGATTGTCTCGTCCCGATCACAGAAGCTACACCTCGTAGGTCCTGTCCAATTACGCTTAATCAAGTTATCCTTGGTTAAAATAACCTGTTTATGGACAAACCACATAAACACTTTTATCTTCAAAAGAACTTTGACAGCCCAAACATGTTTGGAGGTAGGAATGGAGCTCGAGTTAATTACATCAATATACATTGATTTAACCGTGAATACTCCAGACCTAGTCAGTTTCCAGCGTAATTCATCGGGTTGTTGAGAAAGATGGACATCCATTAGTCTCCGAACTAGACGGAGCCACTCTTCCCAGCGATTGCCCACTAACGACCGTCTGAACTGAATATTAAGGGGGATGGATTGAAACACCGTAGCAACGAAAACCTCACGTCGTTGAACAATGCGATATAAAGACGGATATTGAATGGCCAAGGGTGTCTCTCCGACCAAGTATCCTCCCAGAAGCGTGTACTAACACCATTGCCAATGACAACCTTTGTCCTATTAAACAAAGATTGTTTAACTTTCATCAGGCCTTTCCAGAAAGGCGAGTCAGTTGGCCTGACTGTGACCTGGGACAGGGACTTAGTTTGTAGGTACTTGCTGCGGAGGATTTGTGCCCACATGGCATCAGTCTCAAAAGAAAGATTCCACAGCCACTTGCTGAGGAGACATCTGTTCTTAACTTCAAGATTCTCAATACTAAGACCCCCTTGGTCTTTCGGTCTACAGATGATATCCCATTTCGCAAGTCTGTATTTTCTTTTTAGATCATCACCCTGCCAGAAGAAACGCGATCGATAGAAGTCCAGCCTTTTCCTAACACCTACTGGGACTTGAAAGAACGATAAGAGAAACATAGGCATACTTGTGAGCACCGAATTAATCAGAATTAATCGGCCTCCATATGACATGAGCTTGCCCTTCCAACAACTCAGTTTCTTTTCAAACCGATCTTCGATGCACTTCCATTCTCTATTCGTCAGCTTTCTATGGTGGATTGGAATACCTAGGTAAGAGAAAGGTAATTCCCCCAAATCGCACCCGAACAATTGCCTATAAGCCTCCTGTTCGTCTTTGGCTCTACCAAAGCAGAACAGCTCGCTCTTATGAAAGTTAATTTTTAACCCGGTCAATTGTTCGAAGAGGCATAACACCAACTTCATATTTCTTAATTAATAGAGCAATTCTTTTCATAATTAAAGCTTGGGTTTTTTAATTAATAGAGCAATTCTTTTTCTTAATGAATTAACCGGCCAACTTGATTTTTGTTCGGTTTTTCTTAATTAACTGAGCAACTCATTTTTTTTAATGAGTGCGGAAATTCTGCCATTTAAAAAATAAACCAGTCCAACAGCTATGGCCATGCATGTAGGAGCACGCACGTAGAACTCGGCCCGTGCATCTTTCTTTCGTGCCATCCATTTTGCCTCTAGAAAGCTATACATAGTATATACATTTTTTGTTCGTGTCGGGTTGACCTGTGTTCCAAAAGTTCTTCACTATGTACTATGGAGGTCATACTGTTGAGGTGTCATCCCTGATGTTTTTTTTTTTGGAGTGTGATGTTAGGTTTGACTAAAGTGTCATCAAAGCTAAGTATCGAAACAAGTAGCATCAACGGAGCAATTAGTTAGGGTGCACTTTTGGAATGGACAAGCTATGCTATAGGAACACATAAAGGTAGAACAGAGCAGATGCTACTAGCTCAATTATTTGCAAGTACACACTGCAAAAATGGGCTAGATCGATATTATAGTAACGGTGGACGGGAGTGAACGAAGAGGATTAGCTTACCAAACTAGTAGAAGCTTCATACATATCTTTCGTGCACCCACAAAACAACAAAAGAAGAGGAATCCATTGGGAAAGTGTTCTGTGGTAACCAATCTCCTTTGCCCACCACACCTATCTCCGTATAGATATCAAAATCTTCTCTCAATGAATTTGGCAGTTCTCTTGTCAATATTTTTAAAATATTCTTTCATGTAATAAAGAAATGTAAGAAAATTAGGAGCATAATTCTTGTCCATCCCTCCCTCCGCCGCCGCCAAAGGACGCCGCCGGCCTATTGCCCGGGGGCTGACGGCAGTGGCGGGGGCCTTCCCTCTCTCCTGCGCCATGGGGGCGGTGCGGAGCCCCGCGGCGTGTGGTGGCACGGCTGATCTGGTCTTGGTGGCGTGGCGGGCCTGCCTTGACCGGCGGCGGCGCCTCGGCCTAGGGCGGCGATGGTGGCGGGTGCGGCGGCCGGCCCTGCTTCGGGCGGCGGCCTTGGCTGCGTTCGGCGGCGGCGGCCGGGTCTACGGCGACGGACCATCTGACCTCGGATCGGCGGTGGCGGCATGGAGGGCTTGGTGGTTGGGTCGGCGCCATGCGTGGTTTGCCCTCCGGACAGATCTGGTCTGGCCGGTGCGGCCTGCTCGATGTGCAGCGGCTCAGATCGGCGGCGATCCGTGCACACGATGCTTGATGGAGGTTCTTCGAGCGGATCCGGGTGAAAACCTCGTTCTCGGCTTGAAGCCAAGACCGGCGTTGGCGGCACTCTTTTGTGTCATTACCTTATTGAAGGCATCACCGTGGAGAAGCTCCAGACCTCTATCCACTACCTCCGGGGGAAATCCTAGATTAGTAGATCGGATGACGGCGGCGCGTTGGTGTCGTTTCCTCCTCGGGGGCGTCATTCTTGGAGGTGTACACGGGCTCGAGGGACCAGTGGCCGGCTTTTTTTGGTGGAGCGGTGCTTCATCCTACACATTGATGACGACGGATCTCAGCGGCGTGGCGTAGTGGAGACTCGGCGCCCGATGCGCGGTGATGGACTCGACCTGTGGAAGATGGCGGCGACGACACATGTGAGTGCGTCAGACCAGTTTATGCCCCAGACCCGGTATGTGGCTCGGCTGAGGCTTCTGGCTTTTTGATGATAGGCTTAGGTGAGTGGTCTGGGTATTTGGCCCAGCTAGCCCACCTTCATCATATGGATAGGAGTAATGGCATATGTTGCCAAGATGGTGGTTTCAGGCATATTGTTGTAATACTTTGTAAGGTCCTCGAGAATAATCAATAAAATGGCCGCATGCATCTCCCAGATGCAGAGGCCGGGGGTCATCCTTCTTTTCTAAAAAATGAAGTAACCACATGCGCACATCTACTTTCACTGAACGAACATCGCCGGAAGCGTGAAATAAATCCAAGATAGTATTTATTTTTGAGAGAGAATGTCAAACATATTATTGATTAAGCAACTAAGTTATAAAGGTCTTTCTGATACAACTTGGAGCAAAATGAAAAAGACAAAACAAAGTAGAGTTTTTTTTCAAGACATGACCAACATGGGCCATAACATTACTATGCTGGCGAACGTGCTTGAAAGCTAAAGAAGTGAAGACTAGGGCTGCCTGCTTTATATCATTCACAACATAACCAATAGATCAGTCGCGAGTCCTCGAATTGATCATTTGCACCAAAGAAAGGCAATCTGAAGCGAAGATCAATGAGTGAGTCTTTCATCTTGTGCAGCAGGACCGCCCGTTGGAGGGCCAAAGCTTCCGCCGTCTCAGGATCAAAGGAGCCAGTCAATGGCGCAGAGCACACCACAATGAATTGTCCTTTATGGTTCAGAGCAATCACACCCACCCCGGACTTCTTGATGATGGTCATCTCTTCACTTCCTAAGCCTGCAATTTCATTTGTGATGAGAGCAAGCATAGAGTACATTTCGGCGACTCCTTCACCATCAGTCATCTTGAACTTGTCAAGTTGACTTTGAAGCACATCCAATTTGGATTCCTTGACGGACTCGGTACCTTCGTGCATATCAATTCAAAGTATCCCAAATTTCCTTTGCATTCTCGAGGCGGCTAATCTTGTTGAACTCCTCAGGGCACAAACCGTTGAAGAGAATGTCACATACTTGAGCATTGTATTGCAACATCTTCAATTCTTCCGTGGTTGCTTCACGATCCGGTTCTTTACCATCCTCAAAGAATTCACCCTGCAAGCCAACACGAAAAACAGCCCAAACGATGGGGTTATGACCAAGAATATGCATTTTCATCTTATACTTCCAACTAGCAAAGTTTGTACCATCAAAATATGGACCTCTACGGTGGTAGTTTCCCTCACTACACGCCATACTCTCCTAGGTTGTGAAACCTATGCAATGGAGACAAAAACTCTGATACCACTTGTAGGATCGAAAGTATGTCTAGAGAGGGGGTGATTAGACTACTTGACCAAATAAAAATCTAACTTTTTGTCAATTTTAGCCGTGGGCAGATTTTAACAATTCTAGCAAGTCTAGTATCACCCTACACATGCAATTTTAAGAGTATAGCAGCGGAAAGTAAAACATTGCGCGTGTAAGTAAAGGAGGGGTTTGGATATTTCAAACGCAATGAAGACACTATGATTTTTGGCGTGGTTCCGATAGGTGGTGCTATCGTACGTCCACGTTGTTGGAGACTTCAACCCACGAAGGGTAATGGTTGCATCAATCCACGGAGGGCTCCATGCATGAAGGGTCCACGAAGAAGCAACCTTGTCTATTCCACCATAGCTTACGTCCAAGAAGGACTAGCCTCACTCGGGTAGATCTTCACGAAGTAGGCGATATCCTCCCCCTTACAAACTCCTTGGCTCAACTCTACATGATCTTGGAGGCTCCCAAGTGACACCTAACCAATCTAGGACACAACACTCTCCAAAAGGTAATAGATGTTGTGTTGGTGATGAACTCCTTGCTCTTTTGCTTCAAATGATAGTCTCCTCAATACTCAATCTCTCTCACACAGATTTGGCTTGGGTAGGAGAAGGATTGGAGTGGAAAGCAACTTGAAGAGGCTAGAAATCAAGGTTCAAATGGTAGGACTGGAATCTCTTGATCTCAACACATGAGTATGTGGTTCTCTCTTAGAAAATGAATGGTGGAAGTTGTGTTTCGTTCTGATGGCTCTCTTAGAGAGTGAGTGGGGGTGTACGGGTATAAATAGGCAGCACCAAAAATCCAACCGTTACAAGTTGATAACCCACAAGTATAGGGGATCGCAACAGTTTTCGAGGGTAGAGTATTCAACCCAACCAAATTTCTTGATTTGACACAAGGGGAGCCAAATAATATTCACGAGTATTAGCAGTTGAGTTGTCAATTCAACCACACCTGAAAGACTTAATATCTACATCAAGGTGGTCAGTAGCAAAGTTGTATGATCGTTTGATACTAGCGGTAATAGTAGCAATAGTAACAGTAACAGAAACAATAGTGGTTTTGTAGTTACTGTAACAGCAGCAACGGTGAAAGTAACTTAGCAAAGATCAATATGTGAAAAATTCATAGGCATTGGATCAGTGATGGATAATTGTGTTGGATGGCATTCATCATGTAACAGTTATAACCTAGAGCGACACAGAACTAGCTCCAATTCATCAATGTAATGTAGGCATTGAAGGAAATATGCCCTAGAGGCAATAATAAAGTTGTTATTTATATTTCCTTATATCATGATAAATGTTTATTATTCATGCTAGAATTGTATTAACTGGAAACTTAGTACATGTGTGAATACATAGACAAAACAGAGTGTCCCTAGTATGCATCTACTTGACTAGCTCGTTAATCAAAGATGGTTATGTTTCTTGACCATAGACATGTGTTGTCATTTGATGAACGGGATCAAATCATTAGAGAATGATGTGATGGACAAGACCCATCCGTTAGCTTAGCATAATGATCGTTTAGTTGTATTGCTATTGCTTTCATCATGACTTATACATGTTCCTCTGACTATGAGATTATGCAACTCCCGAATACCGGAGGAACACCTTGTGTGCTATCAAATGTCACAACATAACTGGGTGATTATAAAGATGCTCTACAGGTGTCTCCGAAGGTGTTTGTTGGGTTGGCATAGATCTAGATTAGGATTTGTCACTCCGTGTATCGGAGAGGTATCTCTGGGCCCTCTCGGTAATGCACATCACTATAAGCCTTGCAAGCAATGTGACTAATGAGTTAGTTGCGGGATAATGCATTACGGAACGAGTAAAGAGACTTGCCAGTAATGATATTGAACTAGGTATGATGATACCGACGATCGAATCTCGGGCAAGTAACATACCGATGACAAAGAGAACAATGTATGTTGTTATGCGGTTTGACCGATAAAGATCTTCGTAGAATATGTGGGAGCCAATATGAGCATCCAAGTTCCGCTATTGGTTATTGACCGGAGAGGTGTCTCGGTCATGTCTACATAGTTCTCGAACCCGTAGGGTCCGCACGCTTAACATTCGATGACGATTTTTATATTGTATGAGTTATGTTATTTGATGACCGAATGTTGTTCGGAGTCCCAGATGAGATCACGGACATGACGAGGAGTCTCGAAATGGTCGAGAGGTAAAGATTCATCTATAGGACGATAGTATTTGGACACCGGAAGTGTTTCGGGGGTACCGGGTACGTATCGGGTCACCGGAAAGGGGTTCCGGGCACCCCGGCCAAGATATGGGCCTTATTGGGCCTAGGGCGGGACAGACGAACCCCTAGTGGGCTGGTGTGCCCCGTACATGGCCGAATAGGGTGAGAGAAAGGAAAGGGAGAGGAGAGAAAGGAAGGGGGGCAATTCGGCTTCCCCTTTCCTTCTCTTCCCCTCCTCTTTCCTTCTCCCTCCGGAAAACATGGAAAGGGGGGAGGCTGAATAGGATTAGGCCCCAAGTAGGATTCCTCCTACTTGGGGCGCGCCTCCTACTGCTCCCCCTCCCACCTATATATATGTGGGGGGGGCACCGCTAGAACACAACGAAGTCTTCTCTTAGCCGTGTGCGGTGCCCCCCTCCACAGTTACCCACCTCGGTCATATCATCGTAGTGCTTAGGCGAAGCCCTGCACCGGTAACATCATCATCACCGTCGCCACGCCGTCGTGCTGACGGAACTCTCCCTCGTCCTCAACTGGATCAAGAGCTCGAGGGATGTCATCGTACTGAACGTGTGCTGAACACGGAGGTGCCATACGTTCGGTACTTGGATCGGTTGGAACGTGAAGACGTTTGACTACATCAACCGCGTTACTAAACGCTTCCGCTTTTGGTCTACGAGGGTACGTAGACACACTCTCCCCGCTCGTTGCTATGCTTCTCCTAGATAGATCTTGCATGATTGTAGGATTTTTTTTGAAATACTACGTTCCCCAACAGGCATGTATTCCGTATATAGTCATACATGCTTATGGAAAAGAAGTTGCCTGAAATCTTTTTTCCTACCCTCCCGTGGCAGCGGGGTCCATAAGGAAACTAAGGGATGTTAAGGCCTCCTTTTTAGAGAACCGGAATAAAGCATTAGCACTTAGTGAATACATGAACACCTCAAACAACGGTAATCACTGGAAAGAATCCCAATTATTGTCACCTTGGGGTATGCGGATCATAACTCGTAATAGGTGCATATAACTTGCAAGGTAGGATCAAGAACACACATATATTCATGAAAACACAATAGGTTCAGATCAGAAATCATGGCACTCGGGCCCTAGTGGCAAGCATTAAGCATAGCGAAGTCATAGCAACATCTATCTCAGAACATAGTGGATACTAGGCATTAAGCCCTAACAAAACTAACTCGCTTACATGATAGATCTCTTCCAACCAATCACCGTCTAGCAAGCCTACGAAGGAATTACTCACTCCCAGTGGTGAGCATCATGAAATTGGTAATGGAGGAAGGTTGATGACGACGACGACGTCGAATTCCATCCTCCGGAGCCCCGAACAGATTCCAGATCAGCCCTCCCGATGAAGAACAGGAGGTGGCGGCGGCGCCGTATCGTACAACGCGATGAATCCTTCTCTCTATTTTTTTTCTTGGCAAATAGGTATATATGGAGTTCGAGTTAGGGTTGCCGGAGGTCCAGGGGCCCCACAATCCTGGAGGGCACGCCCGGGGGGTGGGGGGTAGGCATGCCCCCTGAGCTTGTGGCTACTGGGTTGCCCCCTCTGGTATCTTTTTCCACCAATATTTTTTATATATTCCACAAATATTCTCCGTAAATTTTCAGGTCAATCTAAGAACTTTTGATTTCTGCACAAAAACAACACCATTGCAAATCTACTGAAAATAGCGTCAGTCCGGGTTAGTTTCATTCAAATCATGCAAATTAGAGTCCGAAACAAGAGCAAATGTGTTTGGAAAAGTAGATACGACGGAGACATATCAACTCCCCCAAGCTTACCTCATTGCTTGTACTCAAGCAATTCAGTTGACAAACTGAAAGTGACAAAGAAAAACTTTTACAAACTCTGTTTGATCTTGTTGTTGTAAATATGACTAACCATGTTCAGGTTTTCAGCAAAGATTATGAACTAACCATATTCACGATAACATTTATATATCACATTGACTCATATCAATGACATAACCAACTAGCGAGCAATAATAATATATCTCGGGTGACAACACTTTTTTTCAAAACAATCATGATATAATATGACAATGGTATCTCGCTAGCCCTTTTTGAGACCACAAAATATAAATGCAGAGCACCCCTGAAGTTCAAGCACTGACTAGACATTGTAATTCATGGCAAAAGAGATCCAGTCACACTCATACTCAACATCAACTAAGAACAAAGCATAAAAATGACAATAGCGCTCTCCAGCCGGTGCTTTAATGGGAAGATGATGACTCAACAATAAAAGTAAATAGATAGGCCCTTCGCATAGGGAGGCATGCATTTGCAGAGGTGCTAGAGCTCGAAGCTTTTAAAATAGAGATAAATATAATTTTGAGGGGTATGCTTTCATTGTCAACGTAGCGACTAAGAGTTTTCATTATGTTTCGTGCTAGATACATTATAGGCGGTTCCCAAACAGAAATGTAAAGTTTTACTCCCCGTCCACCAACAAACACAAGCCATGGCGAGCCGAATCCTCGGGTGCCCTCAATACCAACAACAATCTGGGGGAGTTTTGTTTTATTATTATATTTTGATTTTGATTTTGATCATAGGACTGGGAATCCCAATTACCAAACACTTTCTCGTGAATGACAAGCGAATAAACACTCATCATGAGAATAAACCACCTAGCATGGAAGATACCGACCGCCCCCTGTCGCTTAATGGGTGATTCAGGCATACAAAACATATTATTATTTGAAGATTTAGAGTTTGGCACATGCAAATTTACTTGGAATGGCAGGTAAATACCGCATATAGGTAGGTATGGTGGACTCATATGGAATAACTTTGGGTTTTAAGGAAGTGGATGCACAAGCAGTATTCCAGCTTAGTACAAGTGAAGGCTAGCAAATAGATTGAGGAGCGACCAACTAGCGAGCGACAACGGTCATAAACATGCATTGAGGTTAATCAACATTGAATACGAGCATGAGTAGGATATAAAATACCATGAACATAAATATCGTGGAGGCTTTGTTGGTTTTGATTCAACTACATGTGTGAACATTTGCCAAGTCAAGCCACTTGAATCATTCAGAGGAGGATACCATCCTATCATACTACATCATAACCATTTTAAAAGCATGTTGACACACAAGATAAACCATTATCCACCCCTAGCTATTTAAGCTTGGAATGAGTAACTATGATCTCTAATTGTCATTGCAAACATGTTTCATTCATAATAGGCTGAATCAAGAACGATGAGCTAAACATATTTACAAAAACAAGATAGGTCGAGTTCATACAAGCTTTTCTCCACCTCAGTCAATTCATCAAATTTCATGATTATTGCCTTTCACTTGCACGACCGAACGATGTGAATGATAATAAGAGTACACGTGTCGTGGAATAAGCTGAAATCTGCAAACATTTATTCAAACGAGAAGACAAAGTAAAAGAAGAAAGAGAAATATTTTTGGGTTTTCTTTTAATATTACAAACTACTGAACAAATAAAACTAGAAATAAAAAACAAAAAGAAACGAGAAATATTTTGGATTTTCACAAAATATTCAAACACATAAGAAGAAAGCAAATAAAACTAGCATGGATTATATAGTGAAAACGGATGAACACCGACAACTGGAATGAATGTGTGATGCATGAATGTAATGTCGGTGGGAAATACATACTCCCCGAAGCTTAGGCTTTGGCCTAAGTTGGTCTATGGCCACAGTTCGAAGTAGCCTCTCCTGGGTACTGTAGGTCCTAGAGGTTCGACTGGTTGGTGAGCTCCTGTGGCTCCCACTGATAAACAGGTTCCTGATACGGCTCAGGTACTGGTGCTGTGGGTTGTGTCAGACCCAATTGTGCATAGGTGTCCTCGGGCATAATAGTGTACTTGCCTGAATAAAGGTCAAACAAAGAAGGTGCAGGCAAAGTAATAATCTCACGAGTCCCCTGACTAAATACTAAGTTGTAACGCAATCGCCTATGCTTATCCTTATCAATAAAATGATGCCCCACCATACTAGCATAGTCTAAATGTTTAGTACGTAGCAGCCTCTTCTCTGCCTCCTCATGTCTAATAGGAATCTCAAAATGTCTCGTGAGGCGGGAGGCATAAACGCCACCATAAATAACACCCTTCGAACGGTTTGTGTGTAACCGTCGAGCAACCATAGCACCCAAACTAAAAGTTCTATCAGCATATAAAGTATGGCACAAAATAGCAAGAGCAGGAGCACTGAGCGATCCACTCTCCCAACGACCAATCAAACATCTCCCGGAAAGTAATGCATAGTAACGTAAAATGGGAAAATGTAAACTAGCCACTCTTGCTTCTGACACTCCTCTCTCCTCTCCCACGGTAGTTTCAAAAATGAAATCCTACATGTCTCTTGGATGTGGATCACCGTGACTACCCTCATAAGGTATTTTGCAAATATTGCAAAAATCATATAATGTCGTTTCCTTAGGCACATCATAAAGGTTAAATTCTACCATGGGTGGTTCCTGCCTAGGATAAAAGTGAAAGCTTTGCACGAAGGTATTAGTGAGTAGGAGATATTGATCACACTTATCGTCGAGGAAGGAAGTGATGCCAACATTGTTCGCCACGTAATAGAAATCCTCATAAATCCCCGCTTCCTTCAAGAAAGTGTCACATGACCACTCACACGGACGAACCTCCGCTACATGTGCAAGGTGGTACTTGGGCTTCTCCTTCGGAGTTTCCTCCAAATTCCGGCTTGATGAGCCCCTTAACCACCTCCTCATGGTTCTCCCTTTTCTGAAAATTTCTGAATTTTTTAGTAACTCAAAATAAAACTGGACCAAACTCAACACAATTGATAGCAACTACTCATGCAAGTATCTCGAGGCCATATCATGCACCAAAACTGGTTTGAACCATATAAATTTGACATGCAATCTGAAGAACATGGTCACCAATAGTTGCTAAATGTGAAAATTATAAACCACTAAAACAAAAACTAATTGGACCAACGAAGGAGTCACATACCGATGAGCAAACTCCCAAAACAGTTACGAAAACGGAGTTTTGAGCAAGGAGATAAAAAATGGGAGCAAGATGAGCAAGAACACGAGTTTGAGCAAGCAAGTGATTTTTTTTGGAGGAAGAAGAAGAGCATGTGTGGCAGCAATAAATGAGGGGGCCTACGTGGGCCCCAAAAGATTGCTGGGTGCGCCCTGTGAGCTTGTGGCTCACAGGTGCACCCCCTGGGGCGTGTTCAGTGCCACAATTTTATATATTTTGCAGAAAAATCATATTAAATTTCTAGGGCATTTGGAGAACTTTTATTTTCTAGTCATTTTTTAATTGCACGGATAATTCAAAAAATAGTATAATCAAGGTATTTCTACTTTATTAATTCTGAATGATAGAAAGTAAAAAGTTGTGTTTACTAAATTCATTGACCACATGCCCGTTAAAAGGAATCCATTAATAAGGTTGATCAAGTCTTATTAACCAGCCTCTTTCGAATGACATGAAACCGGAGAACCTTTGTATAACACTAGGTTATGCATGTCCAAAACAATAAAAATTTCATATTTATTTTTGACAGTAGGAATAGGGAATTCAAAACCTCCAAAATTGATTGTTGAAAATTTTCCAATAGAACTGATACTATTCACTTGAGGTTGTTTCTTCGGAAAGTATACTGTAAACCCTAGACATGTTACATCTATTCTTCAACTGCAATTTTAGTTTCAGAGTTTGGAACTACTTGAAGATAGACTGGACATGTGGTAATGATATTCAGCAATGCATTTCACATGCAAGGAATTCATTCAGGCACCCATTCTTCTTTGAGGTTATGCTCATAGCAGCATGGGACATTTGGGTCTTGCGCAATGGAAGAACTTTCAGAGGGGAACGATCTTGTTTTGCCGTTTGGAAATGTAACTTTGTACATGATGTAACTTTATTGGCTCATAGGTTAGCTAGTCCTACTAGAGACAAGCTTCTGGCTTGGGTTAATTCTCTTGTATAGTTTATAGGTAAGCACAGGTAGGTTTTTTCTTCTCTTGTAACATACACCTTTGAAACTTTTGCTAGCTTGGTTTTGGAATAAAAGGCCGCGGGGCTTTGCTCCATAGTACATAGTTTCAAAAAGTGTACCGTATGCTCATTACCATTGACATGAAAAGTGATATTGCCTTTGTTGCAACCAATGACAGCCCTGCAGTATTTAAAAAAGGTCTACCAAGGATGATCGACATACTGCACCCTCAGGTATATCCAGAATAACAAAGTCCGTTAAGATAGTAACATTTGCATGTACGACAGGCACATCCTCACAAATACCGATGGGTATAACAGTTGATTTATTAGCCATTTGAAAAGAAATTTTAGTAGGTGTAAACTTGTTCAAATCAAGTCTTCGATACAAAGAGAAAGGCATAACACTAACACCAGTTCCTAGATGATATAAAGCAGTTTTAACATAGTTTGTTTTAATGGAGCATGGTATAGTTGGTATTCTTGGGTCTCGTAGTTTCGACGTGCTGCGTCCAACTATCAGCCTATCATACCGGATGGATCCCGTGCGTACTTTGAAGATGTAAAAAATTTGGAGAACCGGGAATTCGAACGGCAGGTGCTTATGCTACCCATCAAATAAAAATTAGGTGCCTGAAAATTCGTTTCGAAACAAATGATTCAGTTTTATATCCACGTCGACCCTCGACATGATGGTGGAAGCAAATGCAAGTTCATACCGAAAGATCCTTAACAACAATACCAACTTGCAGACGACCAGGTAGTACAAGTATACCAATACCAAACTAACTTATAATCTTTTTAGTCCTGGCCCTAGTGTTGGTCTAGTAGAAAATCTTGCAGACGACCAGCTCTTGCTCCTTCTCTTGCTCGAGGTCCCCATGGTGGTACTGGTGTATCACCCAGTTGGTCCTCTGTTGGTCGAAGTTCTTGTTGGTGTGCAGCACCAGAACCTTTTTGCTGCCTGTCTGCCGGCCGTTGACCATCACCGGCAAGGTATTTCCAGTCTTGTGCCACATCGCGTGCATGCCGTACTCCGACTGTATCTTGAGACATGTCCGCGTGCCCCTTTTGAATGCCCTGGAGTTGTGCTGGAAGAAATGCTTGCTTAGGCCACTCAGTGTGATACCTGCAGTATTGGCGAATACAAGTTTTAGGGTATGTAGTTGGCATTTTCATAACATCTTTGGCATGTTGCAGTCACTTGCTTCACTTTTTATTAACTGTCAAATTTTAATTGCTTCACTAGGTCTACGTCTAAAAAGAAAAATAGAGGTATAAACAAAGGAATATGTTTGTGCAAGTAGACGGCCGATTGGTGTCTCACCTGGAAGTTTCTCAGGATGGGTGTAGCATATGTCGTGCTCGCTGTCGATGGTTGGTATGAACAAATCAATGAGAGGGTGAGATCTCGCACGATCAGCATTCACTTTAGCCTCAAGGTTCTTGATCAGCTCCTGACGAGTGGGATCGAACTTGACACCAGCCGGCAACACCCGCCAATCCTTCTTGGACTTGCATCGGTTAATTCCAGTTAAATGATACTCAATGTATGATCAATCAACTGTTTTAAGTAAATGATGAAAAATTTCGACAGATAAGTGGTACTCCAAATCTAAAGTCCACAATACCCGAACAAACTGGGGTATCGGCTTCATTACTACATGCAGACTCTAAAGACTTGAAAAACCCCATAAAGATCGAAATCATCATACAGGGCGACGGGATGAATACTCACAGGAGTGGCCTCACTTGTTCCTTCCTTCATCCGGCTAGCTTGAAGAGCATCCTTGTTGAGATCAATTTTTTCAGCGTCTTCCTTTTGACTACTTGCAATGAAGTATAGCAGCTCCAGTAGCTCATCGCTCATCGTACCAAATGGATCAGAACAAGGCGGCGGATGGGAGGTGGGGAGACCGGGAGAGAATGGGAGGGTGATTTTGTAGAGAATGGGAGAGTGTTGTTGTAATACGAGAGGGGTGAGGCTCACTTTGGTGAATCGAACACACCGCTGGGACTCTTGTGTCACCTCACGCACAGCGTGTTGTCACGTCAATTCAATGCGAGGACATGATGAATAATTTGACCGACGTATACTAGTAATACTGTACTACTTACTAGTCGTATTTAGAGTCACATTTTAACCATAGGTTTAACTAACAAAATGTCAATGCATGTCACAAAAAATTATACCATTGGAAACTATGTCGAAATACGAATCCAACGATATAATTTTTTGTGACATGCATTAAAATTTAGTTTGTTAAATTTATGGTCAAATTTTGACACAAATTACGAAGGGGGCCAATAAACCAGGAGGGAGGTAGTAGTACGAGTAGCGCAATATATGGTATAGAGGACTACTAATACTAGTACAAATTTAGAAATGGAGTACGAAGTTACAAGGCTGTGCGATAGACGTTGTAGGCCACATGAGTAATACAAAATATAATTCCCATTGGACAACACTTTCACCAACAAGTATGCACTTGAAGCCTAATTGATATATGTGGCTTCTGCACAGCATGTCCATCATCATTATCAGTTGATGCTACGCAGGTGAGTTAGGATGCACTTGATCCCAGAAAGGTATCTATCCTTCAAACTAACTACAATACATAACATCGAACAAAAGAGGGTCATGCTACAGCAGCTAGATACATGGCTCAGTCTAGATATCACTATGAATAAAGTTGTACATATTTTCTGTTGGCATGAACAACATCGCCGCATGTCGGGTATGCAAAAGCCATTGATCACTTGGAAGCTTGATGCCTTTCACACACTGAAGATCATCTTGCAACAAGTTGTGTCAACGAATCTCTAGATATTGTGATTCATGAAACCCATGGTACAATGTGTAAACACAGTCCCCCCTGGCGAATGGAAGTTGCATAGCACGGTAATCATCACCGGTGATATGATCGATGATTGGTTGGATGATCGGATAATTGAGCCCGAGGAACATGGAGTGGTTGCCGAGGCTGTAAACTCGCCTCCAGTTGAATACACCTGGCCCAATGGAGCTGGGATCTTTCTCGAACACGAAGCAGCCATAGCCATCACGATCACGAACGCCCCAGGCATTGTACTGCATGTGGTTTCATGAAATGGTTTGGTCAATTTGGTACGTGCGAATGAGCATCAAATGACCACCATTAGTTGAACGAGAGATAAACCACCACCCATTGACTTGTATATTTCCAGGTCTTGGAATTAGGAAGGCAAGCGCATTTGCGTCTGCTGCAACAAATCAAATTGGAGACCAAAAGGACAAAAATATAAAATCATGTTCAGAGTATGTGTGGAATTAAGATTACTATAACAGTGACACAGATCATAGCCATAGAATTGCAATGTCGTGGTCATAATCATACCCCAAGTTAAAAAGGTAAACCAATGGATTTCATATTCTAGCAATATGTCATGGTTCAAACATCATGTAAAAATGAGAGGAAAACAGCTATGACACGGCCTACTCGTATTCTACCAGAGCAGTTACTACTGTTCTCATATCAACTCTAACAATAACATGTGTGGTTAGAAAAATCTTGGAAATGAGAGTAACATATATCAATCATGAGGTTATACTCATAATATCTATTCTAACAATCATTAGATGCCAATTGTTCTCATATCAACTCTAACAATAACATGTGTGGTCATAAAAATCTAGGAAATGAGAGGAACATATAGCAATGATGTGGTTATAGACATACTATCTATTCTAAATTTTTGACAATCAACAGGCAGTCGCATTCATAAGGTAAAGATGAGATGAGATATAACAATTATACGATGATAGATTCCACCAGTATATGCAGCCAATCTGTGCGTCAACCGTGTAAATGATGCCATCGTGAACTATAGCATCAGATAGAAATGGAGGCTCAACAGGATTGATGATGAGCCATAACCATGTATGCCGACTGGATTCCAGATAGACTAGTCCCATGTCGAACAAGGCAATGAGCTTGTAATCCATGTAGTCTTCTGATGGTGTGGGCACTTCACAGATTACAACCTTCAGCAAACGGAGGTCGTGCCAAAGCTCGACGTGTCTCGTGTGTAGTAGGCAGGAGTGTCCGGCGGGCCGCGAGGCTCGATGCCGGCGGTATCCAGCGATGGAAGGGTGATCTCTTGCTGGGTGTAGATATCCATGAGACGCCACAGACTACCGAATTGGTGGATGAGGACGATCCAGTTGGCCTTCATGCCCGCCCAGTAGTGGCCGCGCATGAAGGACAGGTGGGCGGGTAGTGGTAGCATGTCGAGGGGCATGACGACAACCTCAGTAGGATCTTCAAGTCAGTGTCTGGGCCACCTGCGAGGATCGGGTATCAGCAAGCAGGGTGTCTTGAAAAGGGCCGGCCGGTTGCAGATGAGTACATGGTACATAGACACCGAGCATGCGGCCAGACGCACAGTGCTGAGCAGGTCCATATGATTACATATCTACTGCAAGAGAACATCGGGGAGGGAATTCCAATCGCGGCTCTAAGCGTCAGTCGTTTCTGCCATAGGGTTTTTTAGGGCGCTGATTGATTGGGGTTTTCGGTTCTTGTGAGAGAGCAGAGAAGTGGATTCAGGCGAGCGAGCGAAGAAGATGGCGTGTGTGGCCGAGCAGTGAGCGGGGGGGGGGGATATGGTATGCGCGAGCTACTGAGGAAGATGGCGCGGGCGGGCGAGCAGTGAGCGGGGGGAATGGTGTGCGGCTGACGATGGGGAAGAGAGGAGGAAGAAGAAGAGACGACGAAGAAATGGGAAAGACGGGCAATAAAGTGCATTAAATCTCAATTCTACTAGTACTACTACTACCAGGATATACCGTCCTTCGGAGTATAAATAGTTAAGCCGATGACATGTGGGTCTACCTCAAGAGGGCCCATATGTCAGTTAATGGAAGAGAGAGGTGCATAGGCGTATTTGCGGAAGCGTGCTCCACTGGAAAACATGATGGCAGTACAGGGTAAGGCTGATTTATTAACACGAACACGCTGGGTTAGCTTATTAATTAAGTGTCCCATCTGCTGCAGCGTGTATTGTCACTTCACTGTGAAGACTAGTTGAATAGTTCTCTCTGACCGAGATGGGGAATAATGGATCGCCAAGACTTCCTATTGATAGTATCACCATGCCTCTACTCGCATCCTGTCCAACAACAAGAAACATTGGTCAAGGCACCCGGTGCCAATAATGTAGGAGTACTAGTATTTTGTGTCAAACTTTGATCATCTATCTAACTAATAAAATGTTAATGCATGTCACCAAATCATATCACTGGATTCGTATTTGAACATAGTTTTTTATGACATGCATTGATACTTTGTTAGTTAAATTTACGGTCAGAATTTTACACTTAGTACGAAGCGGACCAATAAACCAGGACGGTGGTTTATATATAGGTCTATAAAAAAATCATCAACCAAGGTAGTAGTAAATGATGAGTGCCCGAAGATTTTTTTTCCAAAAGTAGTACTCAATAATGGACTCGTTTTCCTCAAGAAAATTGTGTTTACGAACGTATTAATTGGAACGCATGCGTGAGGAACAAAAGACCTACACGCATTGGTGGGTTTTCTCTTAATTCTTGCATGCAACATTTTAATGAAGCTTCAAATATGAACATGTCAATGGTAGGGAGTAAAAGCCTCATGCATGCATGCAACACTCACACGTACACATGCACGCACGCAACACTCACGTATCCATGCGGCACACAGCACACGACGCAACACACACGCTCATGCTCAAGCTTCTCCTTGTTCAACGAGTTACTTATGTGTGTATGCGACCATTGAGAGAAGAAGACTAAATGAAGGTTGTTGCATGCTGTAATTAACTATAGACATGCAGCCTATAGCTAGAGCACAAGTTGGTGCATTAGTCAATCAATGCTGATTAGATTAAAGGCTAAGTGCATTGGAAGTGTAGATGTACACTCTTTGTTGGAAAAATTTCTAACGTTAGATGTATAGTTTTTCACGGACCGAGGGAGTACACGTGCATGCACTCACATACACATCCAGGGTGGTTCGCGCGCAAGGGTTGGACTCCTATCGCGCCTGTGTAAAGTTTTGTTTAACTGATTTCTTTGCTTTGCCAACTGACAGATGGGACCTAGAAACTAGGTGTCAATTTAACCAGTCAACAAAGTGCCACGTCGACTATGTGGCCGGTCAGCAGGGGCAATACGGTGCTCTACGGTGAGCTAGTGACCGTATAATCACCGCAAAACTATATAGTGACCGTAATGAGCGTATTGTTACATACGTTGACCGCCAGTGTATTTTTCTCTTTTCAAATTAAGCCATATTAACCGGAAAGGACGCAGTATGGACTAGTACTACTTTGATGTGTCCTGTCAACTCGCTGAACGAGGAGAAGCTTGCTTACTACACCCTCTCCCTAGCCCACAGGACAAGGAGAAGCTTTCTTAGTACATACGCCTACGCCCTCTCCCTCGCCCACACGCGCGGTGGCTCACAGGATGAGGAGAGGGTTTTGACTACAGCGCCCTCTCCCTCTCCCCCCTTGCCCTCGCCCTCGCCATGGACGTGCAACAGTTCATTCGGTGTCAGATTGCCAGAAGCATATTGTACTATAGTATTATCATTGTTGGACCTTCCGAAGACGCGAAGAGCCAAGTGCAAGGTTCATAGGAGTATGAACATCCCCAAGAGGCAAAGAGCCAGGCGCAAGGTTTATAGTTGTCGTCGTCCTAGTACTACAACTATAGCAAACGATCGGTACTGTATGATGTTGCCACGTCACCTATAGCCAAAGCTGTGCCACCTTTTTTTCTCATAGAGCGTGTTAGAGCCCGTGCAACAGCCACACAAGTTGCACATACACATAACACATTTACTAGTAATAAATTCTAAAGGACAAATGCCAGTATGCCACATAAGTCCGTCTCCACTTCATGTGATAAATTTGTGCACGACTAGTCTACATATATTTACAGCGCTACCATTCACAATTTACCATACTCCACTTAGACGTTATAGATGGGCTCCATGTCGTCCTCCAGGTTCCAGTCCCAGGTGTTCTTCATAGATGGCACGATCCATAGCGGTGGGCAATGGGAATTATTGTCGCAGCTTTCTAGTCTGGTTCCACACGATGGAGACTCATCCAAGCTAAAGCGGCATAAATCAGGGATAGCATGTCCCAACATGCCATTCATTCGGCGATGCGCACTCAAGACACAACCATGTTTCATGAACGGCAGGCCTTCGGTGTCATGCACGGAAGGTGGCATCTGCTTCACAATGGGGTAACTGTCCCCAATGAAAAGCGAGTAGTCTCCAAGAGTGTTCCTCGGCACCCACATAGCATCACGGGGGTCGAACTCGGCGCTGTTCATCTGGTACACGCGACATCTCAGATCTGGACACATGATGACATACATGGTCAAGGTCTATGCATAATAATGTTGTGCTCAAATATGGCGGTCAGTAATATTGTGCAGCAAATAGTACTACTCCAGTATAGAGGAAGTAAAATAACCGGCTTATTACATATAGCCACTCTTGGCTATATGGACGAGATAGTAAGACATGGAAAAACAAAAATGGTGGGAGCTAGTGGGTTCAAGTCTTCGAGGGCCTAGATAGCTATACCTCCAAGGTAAAGAGTACTAGCACTACAAAAAAATACACTTCCGTGATGATACGTGTTTGTCACAGTACGTCACGTTTTCTATCATGCATGTACATCCATGAAGATTTTATGACAGAATCAAGATAGTCATACCTGTGCTGTTGTAGAAGTGTCCCATGACATTACCAAAATTATCATCACTGTTGGGGGTGTCCTGCGACATATGCCAAAGGATGGCTTATCATTGTGGGGGATAGTAAGATGTCGCCGGTGCCAGGAAACGGGATGAGGCGTAGACACGTACGCCGATGAACTTTACCCAGGTTTGGGGCTCTCCTAGAAGATAACACCCCTAGTCCTGCTCTGCGGGGTCTTCGCATGATCACTATCTCAACAAGGGTGGCTACAAGCTTGCTCCTTGAGCTGTCTCTCTAGAGGAGGAAGAAGAACAAGGCTAGCCCTAGCTTCACTCTCTCTATGTCTGTGTGTGTGTAACCTCTATGAGGCTGAACCCTTTGCATGGGTGCCCTGGGGGTTTATATAGGCCTACCCCCTAGGGGTACAATGGTAATCTAGGGTGTAGAACCCGACTATCAGTGTCTATAGTCGTCGGCTTCTCCACCGGCCGCTGGGGCCCACCGCCTGGTGGGTCCCGCTGGCTGTCTCGTACTTGGCCAACAAGCCACGCCCGCCGCTGGCGGGTCCTACCGGCTGCTTAGTACTGTGGCAGTGCCATTGATGATGCGTGCTTTGTCGGGGAAGGCGTGGCTACAGTCCCGCCGCCTGGCGGGCGATCACTGTAGCCACTCCCCGTCTCTTCTGATTAATGGCGCACAGACTCCAAGGGAGGGGAGTGCCGCCTGGTTGGGAGTCGGCCTTCCCCATGCCGACTGGTCAGGAGTCGGTCTCTCACGGACAGGTAGGGCCCACCGCCCGCGGGCCGTACCGACAGTCCGTAGTGGGAGCATGGCCTCCTCTGCCCTGGGTGATGTCATGGGCTGCGTGGCTACAGTGTTGCGCCGGCGAGGGATGTCCGCCCAGTACGCTGCACTGTGGCCATGCTCTGCCCTGGATTCGGGGGTGGCAGGCTGCACTGTAGCCATGCTCCATCTCGTTGTTATAATGTGGTGCAAACTTCAAGGGAGCGGAGGGGGGCCGCCTTCTAGGAGCCGGCCTCTCTGGAGGCCGCCTGCTAGGAGTCGGCCCACCTCATGGCTGTCTTCTGGGAACTGCCGCCCTCTAGCAGCCGGCCGCTTGGACCAGCCGGCCCTGAGAAGGTGGCTCTTCGTCTTTGAGGCTTGAGGGGCGCAACCAGCCCCGATGTCTTGAAGCGCCATGGGAGCAGATGAGGCTACCCGTGGTCATTTACTGCGACAGTAGTCCACGAAGCTGGTGGAGCGCTGCGGCTGAAGTGGCGAGGAGCTTTAGCAGCTTTCTACTCCAAGTGGTTTGATGATGTCGCTTCGTCCGTCTTCCGAGGCGCCGACTGGTAGGAGCCGGCCTCGACCAGGCGGGCCGCCTGATGATTTTGAAACGTCGTGGCGAGAGCCAGGTGGCGCGCCAGCCAGGCGCCAGGCTCTCCGCCCGCTGCCTGCGCACCACGCGGCGCCAGCTAGCTGGCCCGGCCTGCCAACCCACGCGCGCGACGGGACGTCGCCGCAGGTTGGGGCCCGCCACTACCGGGCCTCGGCGCGCGCGCGGATCCGGTGCGGCCGAGGCGAACGGTTGGGATTCCGTGGCGCAGTAACTATACGTCGTTACTGGGTGGTTAATGCGGGGTCGTGGGGTCGTGGGCACAGTTAATCCCACGACCCCCCATGTTCTCACCCCCTCGGCTTTGCCGCCTGGGGCTATAAGTAGGGGGAGGAGGGGGTGGCAGACGCACGCGCGGGCCTCCTCTCCCTTCTCCTTTCTTCTTCTCGCCGCCGCCGCTGCACTCCCGCATCTTGCCGAAGTGCTGCCGCAGCCCCATCGTCTCTGAGCCCATCTTCCCTGCAACGTCGCTGCTCCGTTGCGAGCTCGTTCGTTCGTCGACGTGCCGCGCCACCGTCGGGCCCAAGCTTTCATGGCGCGCAAACGAGCCGGCGCCTGGGACGGCTCCAACGTCCATGAGGATCACATCACCTTCCTCCGCCAGACACGGCGGCTGCCCGGCCAGAACTACGTGCGGGCGCGTCCTCCGCTCGAAACGGAGATCTCGTCGGCGCCAGAGGACGGCGAACGTGTTGTCTTCCGGTCGCATTTCGTTCGCGGCCTCGGTCTGCCGACGAGCGACTTCTTCCACTCCTTCCCTTCAGTTCTACCGGCTCCAGCTGCACCACCTTACGCCAAACACGGTGGTGCTGCTGTCGGCCTTCGTCACGCTTTGCGAGGGTTACCTCGGCATTCTCCCCACCCTCGAGCTCTGGGGGGAGTTCTTCTACACCAAGCTCGGCACCGCCGTCAAGAAGGAGGCGGCTCAGTGTAGAGCCTTCATCACGGTGCGACATCTGGGTGCTGGGAACTGCTTCCCGGCCATCAACTTGACACAGTCGGTCAAGTTGTGGCAAAAATCTTACTTCTACGTGAAGAACGTCCATGCGACGCAGGACTTCGTCAACCTGCCGGCTTATGCAGCCGGCCCACCGGCTGAGCCCCGCACCAACTGGACCTTCAAGCCGAAGACTCTATCAGCCGCCTCCACCGCCGCCATCGCTCGGCTCAAGGTGATGGTGGAGTCGGAGGGTTTCAAGGCACCGGACCTGCTGACCGCCTTCGTGGTGCGCCGGGTACTCCCTCTCCAATTCTGGCCTCACATGATCAGCCGGATGAGCGGGCATCGAGACATGTGCCGGATGTGCACCAAGGAGATGCCAGACGCGGAGGTGGCCCGTCTGGTGAACTTCATCTCGAACTGCAAACTCTCGGAGGTGGAGTGGCAGTTCGACAAGCGGCCGTACTCTCGCACAAACCCGCCGCCCGCGGTAAGTCCTTAACTCTTCTTTCTCTTTACTTGCCTGGTTTTGCTTTTGTCGCCTGATCAGTCGACCACAATGCAGATCCTCACACCCCAGCTGGTAGCCGATGCCCCGGAGCAAGGCTAGGAGTACCTGCTGGACCGGTCGGTGAGCGACGCGGATAACCCCGACTTGGGGGCGGCCGCCGTGGAGGAGGACGACGCCACAGGCGGTGGTGGCGGAGCAGGCGGCTCCGTAGGAGGCGGATCCAGAGGAGGCGACGTCGAGGACTGGCCAGACGAGGAAGAGGAGGAGGCCGAGCCGCGCCGCCCGCCTGGCGCCGACAAGACGGGTGCGGGCTCCTCAACCACGCCGACTGCACCAGGTGGCACGCAGAAGCGCCGAGCCGGCCCGTCGCAGTTCGGCAGCCGGCCGAAGAAGCCCAGGAACACGGCCGCTGTGACCAGGCGGCAGGAGGCGCCGCCAAGGCGGCCCAGTTCTAGAGGACGACGAAGCAGCCCCCTACGGTGTCTGCGTAAGTGCTTGACCTTTCTTGCGTTTTTCTTTTGTCTTTCTTTCAAAACTCCTTCTGAGTTTCTTCTTGTCTTGCTTGAACAGGGCTCAGCTCTCTCTTGAGCGGTCGGCCTATGCTTCCGTGATCGGGGTGGCGGAAGGCTCTGCCGACACCCGCTACGTGGACCCGTGCGTTGAGCTCCAGGCGGCGACGGAGCGGAACACGCAGGAGGCGCGCGAGGATCGGGAAGAGGTGGAGCAGCAGAAGGCGGCGATGACTAACGTGACGCAAGCCGAAGCCGACGCGGCCACCAAGGCTCAGGCCGACGCTGCGGTCAAGGAGCAGGCGGACGCGACCGCCAGGGCGCAGGAGGCAGATGCGGCCCACAGCCGGGCTCCGCAACTCGTCATCCCTCTGTGCTCCCTGCCACCCGCACCCTGGATCCCGGCGCCGATTGGAGGAGCCGGCGACGACCAGCCGGTCATGGAGAGGGGAGGGGGTGACCCCGTCATCATGGAGGCAGAAGTGACCCCGCCCGTGCCGACTGCCGATGCTCAGACCAATCGGCCTGAGGCGCCGCAAGGGCCGCCAGTCGGTAGCGAGCTAGTGGTGGGGGCGACCCTGGCGGGCCGCACTCTGGGGCGCCGTCGCTCGGAGAAGGCGGCGTCAGCGCCAAGGCCGCTAGATTTCGGGGCCGCAAGCTCTTCGGCTCCTGATGTCGAGGCCAGCAGCGCCGCCCCACCAGAGTGGACTCCTGGGGGCGGGACGAGCCTACTGAATCGAGCCGCAAATGACGTCCAGGCCCATCTTCAGGCCCAAGGTGCCTCCCTCCAGCAGTGCACAAAGGAGTTTTTGGCGACTCGTGCCGCCGTCCGGGTATGTCTCTTGATTGCTTGTTTCTGATTCTTGTAATCTTCTTCAAATCTTTCGTGCGGGCGCGCCAGCGCACCCACTGGGTGTAGCCCCCGAGTTTCGGGCTGGCTGCTGAGCAGGCGGCTCGGAACTTAAAGGTAAATTCCGAGTGCTAACCTCTACTTTTTTTCTTTTGTTGTCTTTGCTGCAGGACTACCACAACATCCGCGCGGCCGCCTGCATCTCCCATGTCCGGGAGCTGGCCAAGCGGACTGCTGACTTGGCCGACAGCCGGAGTAAGCACTCCGTCCTTATTCTCGCGGGGGCGCGCCAACGCACCCGCGTGGTGTAGCCCCCGAGATTTGGGCCGACTGCTGAGCAGTCCGGCCGGATCTTCCAGCAGCTACTTTTTTCTTTTGTTGACTTGCTGATTGTCTCTTCTTTGTTGTCTTCTGCAGGAGCCAACGCCACCTTACAGCAGCAGCTGGGCGAGGATCAAACCACGCTGCCCGCCCAGGAGGAGGAGCGCAGTAAGGCGGAGCAGGAGCGTGACCGCCTGGCCAAGAAGTTGGCTGACCAGGCGGACCAGCACAAGGCGGAGTTCCAGAAGCTCAAGGAGGCGGAGGAGGCCCTCCAGGCCGAGTTCGAGACTTAGCGCTCGAAGTGGGTGATACGTCTCCAACGTATCTATAATTTTTGATTGCTTCATGCTATTTTATATTCTGTTTTGGATGATTAATGGGCTTTGTTATACACTTTTATATTTTTTGGGACTAACCTATTAACCGGAGGCCCAGCCCAAATTGCTGTTTTTTTGCCTATTTCAGAGTTTCGCAGAAAAAGAATATCAAACGGAGTCCAAACGGAATGAAACCTTCGGGAACGTGATTTTCGGAACAAACGTGATCCAGAGGACTTGGACCCTACGTCAAGAAAGCAACCAGGAGGGCACGAGGTAGGGGGGCGCGCCTATCCCCCTGGGCACGCCCTCCACCCTTGTGGGGCCCACGTTGCTCCACCGACATACTTCTTCCTCCTATATATACCTACGCACCCCCAAACCAACAGAAGCATCCACGCAAACCTAATTACACCGCCGCAACCTTCTGTACCTGTGAGATCCCATCTTGGGGCCTTTTCCGGCGTCCTGTCGGAGGGGGCATTGATCACAGAGGGCTTCTCCATCAACACCATAGCCTCTCCAATGATGTGTGAGTAGTTCACCTCAGACCTTCGGGTCCATAGTTATTAGCTAGATGGCTTCTTCTCTCTCTTTGGATCTCAATACAAAGTTCTCCACGATTCTCGTGGAGATCTATTCGATGTAATCTTCTTTTGCGGTGTGTTTGTTGAGACCGATGAATTGTGGGTTTATGATCAAGTTTATCTATGAACAATATTTGAATCTTCTCTGAATTCTTTTATGTATGATTGGTTATCTTTGCAAGTCTCTTCGAATTATCAGTTTAGTTTGGCCTACTAGATTGATCTTTCTTGCAATGGGAGAAGTGCTTAGGTTTGGGTTCAATCTTGCGGTGTCCTTTCCCAGTGACAGTAGGGGCAGCAAGGCACGTATTGTATTGTTGCCATCGAGGATAACAAGATGGGGTTTATATGATATTGCATGAGTTTATCCCTCTACACCATGTCATCTTGCTTAAAGTGTTACTATGTTCTTATGAACTTAATACTCTAGATGCATGCTGGATAGCAGTCAATGTGTGGAGTAATAGTAGTAGATGCAGGCAGGAGTCGGTCTACTTGTCGCGGACGTGATGCCTATATACATGATCATACCTAGATATTCTCATAACTATGCTCAATTCTATCAATTGCTCAACAATAATTTGTTCACCCACCGTAATACTTATGCTCTTGAGAGAAGCCACTAGTGAAACCTATGGCCCCCGGGTCTATTTTCCATCATATTAATCTTCCAACACTTAGCTATTTTTATTGCCTTTTATTTTACTTTGCATCTTTATTATAAAAATACCAAAAATATTATCTTATCATATCTATCAGATCTCACTTTCGTAAGTGACCGTGAAGGGATTGAAAACCCCTTTATTGTGTTGGTTGCGAGGTTTTTATTTGTTTGTGTAGGTGCGAGGGACTCGTGCGTGGCCTTCTACTGGATTGATACCTTGGTTCTCAAAAACTGAGGGAAATACTTATGCTAGTTTGCTGCATCACCCTTTCCTCTTCAAGGGAAAACCAACGCAGTGCTCAAGTGGTAGCAAGAAGGATTTGTGGCGCCGTTGCCGGGGAGTCTACGCAAAAGTCAACATACCAAGTACCCATCACAAACTCTTATCTCCCGCATTACATTATTTGCCATTTGCCTCTCGTTTTCCTCTCCCCCACTTCGCCCTTGCCGCTTTATTCGCCCTCTTTTTCCGTTCTCCTATTTTTCGCTCGCTTCTTGTTTGCTCGTGTGTTGGAGTGTTTGCTTGTCACGATGGCTCAAGATAATACTAAATTGTGTGACTTTACCAATACCAACAACAATGATTTCCTTAGCACTCTGATTACTCCTCTTACCGATACTGAATCTTGTGAAATTAATGCTGCTTTATTGAATCTTGTCATGAAAGATCAATTCGCCGGCCTTCCTAGTGAAGATGCCGCTACCCATCTAAATAGCTTCGTTGATTTGTGTGATATGCAAAAGAAGAAAGATGTGGACAATGCTATTGTTAAATTGAAGCTATTCCCTTTTTGCTTAGAGATCGTGCTAAAGATTGGTTTTCGTCTTTGCCTAAAAATAGTATTGATTCTTGGAATAAGTGCAAAGATGCTTTTATCTCTAAGTATTTTCCTCCCGCTAAGATCATCTCTCTTAGAAACGATATTATGAATTTTAAGCAACTTGATCATGAACATGTTGCACAAGCTTGGGAGAGGATGAAATTAATGATACGTAATTGCCCTACACATGGTTTGAATTTGTGGATGATTATACAAAAATTTTATGCCGGATTGAATTTTGCTTCTAGAAATCTTTTAGATTCAGCCGCGTGAGGCACTTTTATGGAAATCACTTTAGGAGAAGCTACTAAACTCCTAGATAATATTATGGTTAATTATTCTCAATGGCACACTGGAAGATCTACTAATAAAAAAGTGCATGCGATAGAAGAAATTAATGTTTTGAGTGGAAAGATGGATGAACTTATGAAATTATTTGCTACTAAGAGTGTTTCTTCTGATCCTAATGATATGCCTTTGTCTACTTTGATTGAGAATAATAATTAATCTATGGATGTGAATTTTGTTGGTAGGAATAATTTTGGTAACAACTCGTATAGAGGAAACTTTAATCCTAGGCCGTATCCTAGTAATTCCTCTAATAATTATGGTAATTCCTACAACAATTCTTATGGAAATTTTAATAAGATGCCCTCTGAATTTGAGACTAGTGTTAAAGAATTTATGAATTCACAAAAGAATTTCAATGCTTTGCTTGAAGAAAAATTGCTTAAGGTTGATGAATTGGTTAGGAATGTTGATAGAATTTCTCTTGATGTTGGTTCTTTGAAACTTAGATCTATTCCACCTAAGCACATTATCAATGAGTCTCTCAAGGCCATGAGAATTTCCATTGATGAGTGCAAAGAAAGAACCGCTAGGATGCGTGCTAAGAAAGATTGCTTTGTGAAAGCGTGTTCTTCTAGTTTCTATGAAAATAAAGATGAAGATCTAAAAGTTATTGATGTGTCCCCTATTAAATCTTTGTTTTGCAATATGAATCTTGATAATGATGGGACTGAATATGAGCCACCTTTACCTAGAAGGTGTTCCAAAAATTCGGAGTTTTTAGATCTTGATGCAAAATTTGGTAAAAGTGGGATTGAAGAGATCAAAACACTAGATATTAATGAACCCACTATTTTGGATTTCAAGGAATTTAATTATGACAATTGCTCTTTGATATATTGTATTTCCTTGTTGCAATCCGTGCTAAATTCTCCTCATGCTTATAGTCAAAATAAAGCCTTTACCAAACACATCGTTGATGCTTTGATGCAATCTTATGAAGAAAAACTTGAGTTGGAAGTTTCTATCCCTAGAAAACTTTATGATGAGTGGGAACCTACTATTAAAATTAAAATTAAAGATCATGAATGCTATGCTTTGTGTGATTTGGGTGCTAGTGTTTCCACGATTCCAAAAACTTTGTGCGATTTGCTAGGTTTCCGTGATTTTGATGATTGCTCTTTAAACTTGCACCTTGCAGATTCCACCATTAAGAAACCTATGGGAAGAATTAATGATGTTCTTATTGTTGCAAATAGGAACTATGTGCCCGTAGATTTTATTGTTCTTGACATAGATTGCAATCCTTCATGTCCTATTATTCTTGGACGTTTCCTTAGAACGATTGGTGCAATTATTGATATGAAGGAAGGAAATATTAGATTCCAATTTCCATTAAAGAAAGGCATGGAACACTTTCCTAGAAAGAAAATTAAATTACCTTATGAATCTATTATGAGAGCCACTTATGGATTGCCTTCCAAAGATGGCAATACCTAGATCTATCCTTGCTTTTATGCCTAGCTAGGGGCGTTAAACGATAGCGCTTGTTGGGAGGCAACCCAATTATATTTTTTAGTTTTTTTACTTTTGCTTCTGTTTAGGAATAAATCTTTGATCTAGCCTCTGGTTAGATTTGTTTTTATGTTTTAATTAGTCTTTGTGCCAAGTTAAACCTATAGGATCTATTTGGATGATAGTTATTTGACCTTGCTGAAAATTCCAGAAACTTTCTGTTCACGAAAACAATTGTTAAAAATCACCAGAACGTGATAAAATATTTATTCCAATTGAAGCAGATCAATAAACAAAATTTCTAGGTCTTCCTATTTTGGTAGATTTTTTGGAGTTCCAGAAGTTTGCGTTAGTTACAGATTCCTACAGACTGTTCTGTTTTTGACAGATTCTGTTTTTCGTGTGTTGTTTGCTTATTTTGATGAATCTATGGCTAGTAAAATAGTTTATAAACCATAGAGAATTTGAAATAAAGTAGGTTTAACACCAATATAAATAAAGAATGAGTTCATTACAGTACCTTGAAGTGGTGTTTTGTTTTCTTTCGCTAACGGAGCTCACGAGATTTTCTGCTAAGTTTTGTGTTGTGAAGTTTTCAAGTTTTGGGTAAAAGATTGGATGGATTATGGAACAAGGAGTGGCAAGAGCCTAAGCTTGGGGATGCCCATGGCACCCCAAGATAATCTAAGGACACCAAAAAGCCAAAGCTTGGGGATGCCCCGGAAGGCATCCCTTCTTTCGTCTACTTCCATCGGTAACTTTACTTGGAGCTATATTTTTATTCACCACATGATATGTGTTTTGCTTGGAGCGTCTTGTATGATTTGATTATTTGATTTTTAGTTTACCATAATCATCTTTTCTGTACACACCTTTTGAGAGAGACACACATGATTCGGAATTTATTAGAATACTCTATGCGCTTCACTTATATCTTTTGAGCTATATAGTTTTGCTCTAGTGCTTCACTTATATCTTTTAGAGCACGGCGGTGGATTTGTTTTATAGAAACTATTATTCTCTCATGCTTCACTTATATTATTTTGAGAGACTTAAACAGCATGGTAATTTGCTTAAATAGGAAAATTAATCCTAATATGCTAAGTATTCAAGACTAGTAAAAAAACTTTCTTATGAGTGTGTTGAATACTAAGAGAAGTTTGATGATTGATGATTGTTTTGAGATATGGAGGTAGTGATATTAAAGTTGTGCTAGTTGAGTAGTTGTGAAATTGAGAAATACTTGTGTTGAAGTTTGCAAGTCCCGTAGCATGCACGTATAGTAAACGTTATGTAACAAATTTGAAACATGAGGTGTTCTTTGATTGTCTTCCTTATGAGTGGCGGTCGGGGACGAGCGATGGTCTTTTCCTACCAATCTACCCCCCTAGGAGCATGCGTGTAGTGCTTGGTTTTTGATGACTTGTAGATTTTTGCAATAAGTATGTGAGTTCTCTATGACTAATGTTGAGTCCATGGATTATACGCACTCTTTCTCTTACATCATTGCTAGCCTCTTCGGTACCATGCATTGCCCTTTCTCACATTGAGAGTTGGTGCAAACTTCGCCGATGCATCCAAACCCCGTGATATGATACGCTCTGTCACACATAAACCTCCTTATATCTTTCTCAAAACAGCCACCATACCTACCTATTATGGCATTTCCATAGCCATTCCGAGATATATTGCCATGCAACTTTCCACCGTTCCGTTTATCATGACACGTTCATCATTGTCATATTGCTTTGCATGATCATGTAGTTGACATCGTATTTGTGGCAAAAGCCACCGTTCATATTTTTTCATACATGTCACTCCTGATTCATTGCCTATCCCGGTATACCGCCGGAGGCATTCATATAGAGTCATACTTTGTTCTAGTATCGAGTTGTAATCATTGAGTTGTAAATAAATAGAAGTGTGATGATCATCATTCATAGAGCATTGTCCCAATAAAAATAAACAGAAAGGCCAAATAAAAAAAGAAGGCCCAAAAAAATAAAAATAAAATAAAAAGGGACAATGCTACTATCCTTTTTTCCACACTTGTGCTTCAAAGTAGCACCATGATCTTCATGATAGAGAGTCTCTTGTTTTGTCACTTTCATATACTAGTGGGAATTTTTCATTATAGAACTTGGCTTGTATATTCCAACAATGGGCTTCCTCAAATGCCCTAGGTCTTCGTGAGCAAGCAAGTTGGATGCACACCCACTTAGTTTCTTTTGTTGAGCTTTCATGCATTTATAGCTCTAGTGCATCCGTTGCATGGCAATCCCAACTCCTTGCATTAACATCAATCGATGAGCATCTCCATAGCCCGTTGATTAGCCGCGTTGATGTGAGACTTTCTCCCTTTTTTGTCTTCTCCACATAACCCCCATCATTATATTCTATTCCACGCATAGTGCTATATCCATGGCTCACGCTCATGTATTGCGTGAAGGTTGAAAAAGCTTGAGATTACTAAAGTATGAAACAATTGCTTGGCTTGTCATCGGGGTTGTGCATGATGAGAGCATTCTTGTGTGACGAAGATGGAGCATGACTGAACTATATGATTTTGTAGGGATGAACTTTCTTTGGCCATGTTATTTTGAGAAGACATAATTGCTTAGTTAGTATGCTTGAAGTATTATTACTTTTATGTCAATATTAAACTTTTATCTTGAATCTTTTGGATCTGAATATTCATACCACAATTAAGAGGGATACATTAAAAAATTATGCCAAGTAGCATTCCGCATCAAAAATTCTGTTTTTATCATTTACCTACTCGAGGACGAGCAGGAATTAAGCTTGGGGGTGCTTGATACGTCTTCAACGTATCTATAATTTTTGATTGCTTCATGCTATTTTATATTCCGTTTTGGATGATTAATGGGCTTTGTTATACACTTTTATATTATTTTTTGGGACTAACCTATTAACCGGCGGCCCAGCCCAAATTGCTGTTTTTTTGCCTATTTCAGAGTTTCGCAGAAAAAGAATGTCAAACGGAGTCCAAATGGAATGAAACCTTCGGGAACGTGATTTTCGGAACAAACGTGATCCATAGGACTTGGACCCTACGTCAAAAAAGCAACCAGGAGGGCACGAGGTAGGGGGCGTGCCTACCCCCCTGGGCACGCCCTCCACCCTCGTGGGGCCCACGTTGCTCCATCGACATACTTCTTCCTCCTATATATACCTACGTACCCCCAAACCAACAGAAGCATCCACGAAAACCTAATTCCACAGCCGCAACCTTCTGTACCCGTGAGATCCCATCTTGGGGCCTTTTCCGGCGTCTTGCCGGAGGGGGCATTGATCACGGAGGGCTTCTACATCAACACCATAGCCTCTCCGATAATGTGTGAGTAGTTTACCTCAGACCTTCGGGTCCATAGTTATTAGCTAGATGGCTTCTTCTCTCTCTTTGGATCTCAATACAAAGTTCTCCATGATTCTCGTGGAGATCTATTCGATGTAATCTTCTTTTGCGGTGTGTTTGTTGAGACCGATGAATTGTGGGTTTATGATCAAGTTTATCTATGAACAATATTTGAATCTTCTCTGAATTATTTTATGTATGATTGGTTATCTTTGCAAGTCTCTTCGAATTATCAGTTTGGTTTGGCCTACTTGATTGATCTTTCTTGCAATGGGAGAAGTGCTTAGCTTTGGGTTCAATCTTGCGGTGTCCTTTCCCAGTGACAGTAGGGGCAGCACGACACGTATTGTATTGTTGCCATCGAGGATAACAAGATGGGGTTTATATCATATTGCATGAGTTTATCCCTCTACATCATGTCATCTTGCTTAAAGCGTTACTCCGTTCTTATGAACTTAATACTCTAGATGCATGCTCGATAGCAGTCGATGTGTGGAGTAATAGTACTAGATGCAGGCAGGAGTCGGTCTACTTGTCGCAGACGTGATGCCTATATACATGATCATACCTAGATATTCTCATAACTATGCTCAATTCTATCAATTGCTCAACAGTAATTTGTTCACCCACCGTAATACTTATGCTCTTGAGAGAAGCCACTAGTGAAACCTATGGCCCCCGGGTTTATTTTCCATCATATTAATCTTCCAACACTTAGCTATTTTTATTGCCTTTTATTTTACTTTGCATCCTTATTATAAAAATACCAAAAATATTATCTTATCATGTAGCGACCAGACCTCAAACAGTCTGTGCTGCTGTGCACCAGTGTCATCCCTGGATCAGTAATGCTGACACGCACAGTACAAATGGAGGATTTATAACAGAGTAGCAATCACACACTTATTACAACGAATATCTCAAAAGAGAATAACTATGATAAATATGGCTTAAGGCCATCTAAAAACGATAACAACGGAAGGCTTCGAAGATAAGTGAGTCCATCAACTCCAACGGCATCACTGAGTATAAGACCACGACCTAAGGCACCTTACGCGTCGTCTGAAAAGTCTGCAACATGAAACGTTGCAGCCCGAAAACGGGTCAGCACATCGAACATGCTGGCAATGTAACACAAAGAGAATAATGAACATAATAATGCTATACTACATGCATGTATGGCTGGTGGAAAGCTCTATGGTTACAGTTTTGCGAAAAGCCAATTTTTCCCTACTGCAAAGGAATAAACTTTATTTAACTATCATGGTGGTTGTTAAACATTGAGAAGGTACCTCCAACTCAATCCCAATTAAGTATCATCATTAACCCAACAAAATTAATTAAAGTAACATGGTGATGAGATTCACATGATAATCCAGGTACTAGATACTCAAGTTGTCCATAACCGGGGACACGGCTAATCATGATTAGTTTGCACACTCTGCAGAGGTTTGTGCACTTTTCCCCACAAGCCTCGATCGCCTCCGCTTGATTCTCGCACTGCATGATGTTTGAGAAACGGATGACCGAGACACAGTCTTTCAGAAGCGTTAACTCTCTACTCTGGGTAGACCGTACCACCTACATCCCCTACATCTGCTAGTCTACCTCTTCAAGAGCTCACACAACTTAATCAACTATGCTAGAGCCCATAATAGCTTGTGGCTGCACACGGAAGTTTCTAGCATGAATAATCTCATGATCCCTTTGAGCCTGGGTGGCGGTCCATAGGATGATCACACGGGTACTCCGGGATATCCAAAAATACAGGCAGCACTGGGTTCTCCAGGTGCCTCAATCCACCCAGATGTGAGTTTTAGTTGCCACCTTAAGTAAACCATTAATTAACAATCTCACATCTGTCATGAATATCTCTCAAACCCAATCCACGTCTACAAGCATAGCATAGCAATATAAGCAACGTAGAAGTAACTCCCAAGGGTTTGATAATAAAACAGGTAATAGGTACTACCTCAACTACTTCCCAATACCCACAATTTAATTAGATCCTAACCATGCAATGTTTGAGGATTGATCTAATGCAATAAAACTGGGTAGTGAAAAGTATGATCAAAGTGTTACTTGCTTTGCTGATGATCCGCGAAACCTAGAGATTCGAAGTAACAAGCGACGCACTCCGGGTACTCTATTGCAAACAAACAAGCAAACAATAAGTACTCATCTAATGCACAGGTAAAACTTGAATAAAAGATCCAACCAGAAAGTTCAACTTAAGAACTCCGGTTTGCAAAAAGAATCAAATCGAACGAAGCAACGAAAATCAAATGGCGAAAGAAACAAGCTTCGTTTACTAATCTGGATCTAGGTCAAATTTTACAGTAGCAAAAGCTTGTTTGAGTTGGTTAAACGGGAAGAGAATTTCGAGACGAAGCTCTAGGCGCTTGAATTGCCTGATTCCGATAAACGAGCGAAAAGTTAAACGAAAACGAAGTTCTGATCGGAAATCACGATCTGGAATAATCGCGGAAAAATCCGACGAAAAAGAAAAACTGACGAACAGTTAAACGAACGGTCGTTCGTTAATAGCGACAATCCGACGAACACGTTCGTTAAAACGAACGGGTCGGTGAACGTTCACTAGGTAATAAAACCGAAAAAAATAAACCGATCTGAAAAAAACGAAAACTAGGGTTTAGAGAAAAAAAACGAATCGTTTAAAAAAAAAAACGGACTCGGGCGGCGGCGGCTTCGGCTACCTCGGCGGCAGCTCCCGCGGAACTCCGGCAGGGCGGCGGGGCTCGGGCGAGGCTCGGGCGGTGGCGCACGGCTGCGGGGCGGCGGCGCGAGCGGCGGCGGCGGCGGGTGCGGGTTGGGGCGGCGGCGGGGTGAGGAGAGGAGGCGGGGTGGGGGTATATAAGGAGGGGGAGGGGATGGCGTGGAGGAGGGGGCAAGGCGGCGGCGGGCGGCGTGTCCCTGGCGGACTCGGGCGGCGGCGGCGTCGTGCTGGGGAGGGAGACGACTCGGGCGCACCGGCTTGGCTCGGCTGGGCCTCGGCCCAGTCGGGCGCGGTTTTTTTTTTAATATTCGCCGAATCTAAAAAAATCACAAAAAATAGATAAAAATCCAAAAATGATAAAACAAAATTTCCCCGTCTAATTAAAATAATTAGAACAAGGTGAACATTTTTTGACCCAAAAATGCAGTTTTGAAAACGTGCAATTTTTTAATGCAAGTAAAATTGCAAATAAAATCCGAATAAAATCAATATTTGATTTTAATATTTTTCCTCCAATATTTCAATTATTTTGGAGAAGTCATATTTTCTCCTCTCATTTATTTTAATATGAAATATTTTTCGGAGAGAAATAATTAAAACCAAAAATCCTCGTTTTATTATTTGATAAAAATCAAATATGAAAAACCGGGAAAATTCCCAACTCTCTTCGAGGGTCCTTGAGTTGCTTAGGATTTATCGAGGATTTGCCAAAATGCAATAAAATATGCTATGCAATGATGATCTAATGTATAACATTCCAAATTGAAAATTTGGGATGTTACAAACCTACCCCCTTAAGATGAATCTCGCCCTCGAGATTCGGGTTGGCTAGAAAATAGGTGAGAGTGGTTCTTCCGTAGATCTTCCTCTCGCTCCCAGGTGGCTTCATCTTCCGTATGGTGACTCCACTGGACTTTGCAAAACTTGATAACCTTACTGCGGGTGACTCGGCTGGCATACTCAAGAATCTTAACTGGTTTCTCCTCATAGGTCAAATCACATTCCAGCTGAATCGCTTCCAGTGGCACTGTATCTCTCAGCGGTATCTCAGCCATCTCTGCGTGGCACTTCTTCAACTGGGAAACGTGAAATACATCATGAACTCCTGACAATCCTTCAGGCAATTCCAGCTTGTAGGCAACTTCTCCCATACGTTCCAAAACTCTGTATGGTCCGATAAAACGGGGCGCTAACTTTCCCTTAACTCCAAAGCGCTTCACTCCTCGGAGTGGTGATACTTGAAGCTAAACTCTGTCTCCGACTTCGTGAACTGTCTCCTTATGTTTTGAATCCGCATAACTCTTCTGCCTGGACTGGGCTACCTTGAGCCTATCGCGAATCAACCTTACTTTCTGTTCAGACTCCTTAATCAAATCTGGTCCAAACAACTGACGGTCTCCAACTTCGTCCCATAACAATGGTGTTCTACACCTCCTTCCGTACAAAGCTTCGAAAGGGGCCATCTTCAAACTGGTTTGATAACTGTTGTTGTAAGAAAACTCTGCATATGGCAAATTGTCGTCCCAACTAGATCCATAATCTAGTGCACAAGCTCTCAACATGTCTTCCAAAATCTGATTGACTCTCTCGGTCTGTCCATCTGTCTGTGGGTGAAAGGCTGTACTGAATTCTAGCCTGGTTCCCAAAGTTTCATGTAACTGATTCCAAAACTTCGAGGTAAACTGGGTTCCTCTATCTGATACAATGGTCCTCGGAACTCCATGCAAACATACGATTCTGGTCATGTATATCTTTGCCAACTTAGCACTGGTGTAAGTGGTCTTCACTGGGATGAAATGAGCTACTTTCGTCAAACGGTCGACTACAACCCATATTGAGTCATAGCCTGAACGAGTCCTGGCAATCCCATGATAAAATCCATGCCTAGTTTATCCCACTTCCATTCGGGTATCGGCAATGGTTGTAGCAATCCCGCTGGCTTCTGATGTTCTGCCTTCACTCTCTGACATACATCACAAACTGCTACATACTCCGCAATATCCTTCTTCATTCCGGTCCACCAGAAAGTATCCTTCAAATCCAAATACATCTTGGTATTTCCTGGGTGAATCGAGTACGGTGAATCATGGGCCTCTTGCAAGATCAACTTCCTGATCTCCGGATCATTGGGCACATAACCGGGTCCTCAAACCATAAGGTATCGCACTCATCCTCACGAAATCCCTTGGCTTTTCCTTTGCTCAACTTTTCCTTTATCTCGTCAATCTCCTTGTCTGTCTTCTGAGCTTCTCTGATCTTTTCCATCAAGGTAGACTGAATCTCCAATGTTGCTAAATAGCCTCTTGGAACTATCTCCAAACATAGCTCGCGAAGATCCTCGGCTAACTCCTGGGGTAACTCTCCTGTCATGAGTGTGTTGACATGGCTCTTGCGGCTCAACGCATCTGCTACTACGTTAGCCTTCCCTGGGTGATAATGCAATCTCATATCATAGTCCTTAATAAGCTCCAACCATCTCCTCTGCCTGAGATTTAACTCCTTCTGCGTGAAAATGTACTTCAAACTCTTGTGATCCGTGTACACCTCACAATGGTTTCCGATGAGAAAATGTCTCCATGTCTTCAACGCATGCACTACGGCTGCTAATTCCAAATCATGCGTGGCATAATTCTTCTCATGGGGTTTAAGTTGTCGTGAAGCATATGACACAACTCTTCCTTCCTGCATAAGCACTGCTCCAAGTCCTCGACGAGAAGCGTCGCAATAAACTTCATAATCCTTGCGTTGATCTGGCAGAATCAACACTGGTGATGTAACCAATCGTTTCTTCAACTCTTGGAAACTAGGTTCACATTCCTCAGTCCAATTGAATTTGGTGTCCTTCTTCAATAGCTCAGTCATGGGCTTTGCAATCTTTGAGAAATTCTCGATGAACCTCCGGTAGTATCCTGCAAGTCCAAGAAAACTCCGGATCTCTCCAACTGACGTGGGTGATTCCCAGCTTGTTACTGTGTCAACTTTGGTGGGGTCTACTGCTATTCCTTCTCCGGATATAACATGTCCGAGGAATCCAACTTCCTTCAGCCAAAATTCACATTTGCTGAACTTGGCGTATAACTGATGTTCTCTGAGCTTCTCAAGTACCAAACGCAAATGCTCCTTATGCTCTTCTTCATTCTTGGAGTAGACTAAAATATCGTCAATGAACACCACGACGAACTTATCCAAAAACTCCATAAACACTTTGTTCATCAGGTTCATGAAATAGGCAGGTGCGTTAGTCAGACCAAATGACATAACGGTATACTCATATAGCCCATACCTGGTGGTAAAAGCCGTCTTAGGTATATCCTGCTCTCGAATCTTTAACTGATGGTATCCTGATCGTAGATCGATCTTGGAAAATACCTTAGCTCCTTGTAAGCGGTCAAACAAATCATTGATCATCGGCAGTGGGTACTTGTTTTTGATGGTCACTTCATTCAATCCACGGTAATCAACAACCATCCTCAACGATCCATCTTTGTTCTCCACTAGAAGTACTGGTGATCCCCAAGGTGACGAACTTGGGCGAATATAGCCTTTATCCAATAACTCCTTAATCTGCTTCTTAATCTCCTCCAAATCTTTTGCGGGCATCCTGTACGGTCTCTTAGATATTGGCCCTGTGCCTGGCAAAAGTTCAATCAAGAACTCAATGTCTCTATCCGGTGGCATGCCTGGCAACTCTTCTGGAAATACATCCGGGTAATCCTTCACCACTGGCACTTCCTCCTGTACAACTCCTGATAAGGAATTCACTTGAGTCCTCTTCGGCACATGCCGGGATACATACTTAATCCTTCTTCCTTCTGGGGTGGTAAGCAAAATCGACTTACTGGCGCACTCAATGTTCCCTTCATACTTTGATAACCAATCCATGCCTAATATCACATCCAATCCTTGCGATTCCAATATTATTAGGTCTAAGGGAAACAGTTAGTTACCAATCCTTAATGGTAACCGTTCACACCATAAACTAGCCATATACTCTGCTCCTGGCGAGGTTACTAACATGGGTGACCTAAGGGCTTGGGTTGGCAGTTTATACTTATCCACAAATCCCCTTGATATGTATGAATGCGATGCACCAGTATCAAAAAGAACGAGTGCAGTAAATGACTTAACCATAAACTTACCTATTACTGCATCAGGCTGTGCTTCAACCTCTTCCACGCTCACGTGGTTCACATGTCCTTTGTTGAAAGGGTTCGGCTTCTTCCCAGAGCTTCCATTGCCATTTCCATTCTGGGCTTCAGGACAATCAGTTGCATAATGTCCAGTCTTCTGGCACTTGAAACAAGTAATGTGACTTAGATCCCTCTTGGCTGGGGTAGATGGGTTATTACGGTTCTGTCCGTTGCTTCCTCCATTCCCATTACCATTCTTGGAGCCATTATGGTTGTGCGAACTACCTCCTCCATGGGTATGCTGAAACTGTCCTCCCGGTTTCGGGGTAAAACGTGGCTTCTGCTGAGCTCCAGAATTATACTTCCCTTGTCCATACTTCCTCTTACGGTTTTCAATCTGCTGCTGCTTCCCTTCAATCATGAGTGCTCTATCTACCAACTCCTGGTAGTTGTTGAAGGTTGCTACCATTAGCTGCATGCTCAGCTCATCATTCAATCCTTCGAGAAACTTCTCCTGCTTGGCTGCATCTGTAGCAACGTCATCTGGTGCATAACGTGCTAACTTACTGAAATCCTCCACATACTGGCCTACGGTGCGTCCTCCTTGGCGTAGGTTACGAAACTCACGCTTCTTCATGGCCATAGCTCCTGCTGAAACATGGGCTGTACGGAAAGCTTGCTGAAACTGGTCCCATGTGACAGTGTCAATAGGGTGTGTGGCTGTGTAATTCTCCCACCATGATGCTGCGGGTCCATCAAGCTGATGTGCGGCAAAACGCACTCTTTCCGCATCTGTGCATCCTGCAGTGGCCAACTCCCTTCCAACTTTGCGGAGCCAATCATCTGCAACAATCGGCTCGGTGCTGCTGGAAAACACCGGCGGATTTAGCCTCAAGAAACTGGCTAAGTGATCAACAGGTGGTGGTGGTGGGTTGTTGTTGTTGTTGTTGTTGCCTTGGTTCTGTACTAACACTTGCATCAGGGCATTCTGTTGCTGAATCAACTGGGTGATCTCCGGTGGGAAAACAAATCCGGTGTCGCGTCTCGGAGGCATCTGATAGGTTAGAAAAGATGAGAGTTTAGAATAGAATGAGGTCTAGAGGGAAAACACTACCCATATGCTCATGAGACAAACACAATCAATATCACTCAATCAATTCAAACAAGGCATACAATCGATCTAACTAGCGTTACAAAAGTGCTTGAACTATACTATATAAATGGGGGAAAACTACTACTGATATGGTGGTCTACTAGAAATTCTGATCAGTTGAAGACTCCATGATATCTGCTCCAGCTTCATCAACAAAGTCATCTTCACTGGGGTCCGAGTCGGTGTCGTCGATGATGATGTAGTTATCCGGGCAAGCGCATTCATCATCTTCTGCTTTTGGCACTGGATTTCCCATGAATACTCCAATCTTCTTCTCCAGGTCGTCATTCTTCCCTACTAGTGCGACGATTTCCTCCAAATAATCCTCGCGTGTAGCCTTGAGTTCTTCCTCCAGCTCCTTGATCTTCGTCAATGCCTTCTTCAGATCTATCTTGTCTGAGCACATCTGGTTCTCCTGGCGACGAATGTGTTGGTTTTGCTCCTGGATGAAAGCTGCAATTGATCCATCCTTCTTGGTGCTGATCATCTCCCATTGCTCGTCTCGGCGTCCACAAATCTGATAAATAGTATCCTTAAGCTCCCTGTGGTAGACTTCTCCAATGCGTCCCATAGCGATGTGGGCTGCCATGCTCTTCCCTAAACTCCAGGTTGGTGCTTCAAAAGCCAATTTTATAGGCTCAGTGACTGGCGCAAACGTCCTTCCTGGAACTTGAACTTGAATCTTCCAGCTCTCCTCTTCAGGTAATGTGGCGTTGTAGGTTCCGGTGATGCTTGGTATTCCTATGTTCAAGTACTTAGTGACTTCCTTCAAGTGTCGTCCAAAAGGCGTATCTTCATCTGGTTGCATGAACTTGCTCCTTGCATCCGCCATTCCTAAAAGAGTAGAAAGTGGAGAGGGGTCAGAAATGAGAAGAGAGAAGTGTTCTAGGGTTTAAGCTTAGTGGTCGTGTCCTACAGTCAGCGTGTGCTCTGATACCACCTTTGTAGCGACCAGACCTCAAACAGTCTGTGCTGCTGTGCACCAGTGTCATCCCTGGATCAGTAATGCTGACACGCACAGTACAAATGGAGGATTTATAACAGAGTAGCAATCACACACTTATTACAACGAATATCTCAAAAGAGAATAAGTATGATAAATATGGCTTAAGGCCATCTAAATACGATAACAGCGGAAGGCTTCGAAGATAAGTGAGTCCATCAACTCCAACGGCATCACTGAGTATAAGACCACGACCTAAGGCACCTTACTCGTCGTCTGAAAAGTCTGCAACATGAAACGTTGCAGCCCGAAAACGGGTCAGCACATGGAATATGCTGGCAATGTAACACATAGAGAATAATGAACATAATAATGCTATACTACATGCATATATGGCTGGTGGAAAGCTCTATGGTTACAGTTTTGCGAAAAGCCAATTTTTCCCTACTGCAAAGGAATAAATTTTATTTAACTATCATGGTGGTTGTTAAACATTGAGAAGGTACCTCCAACTCAATCCCAATTAAGTATCATCATTAACCCAACAAAATTAATTAAAGTAACATGGTGATGAGATTCACATGATAATCCAGGTACTAGATACTCAAGTTGTCCATAACCGGGGACACGGCTAACCATGATTAGTTTGTACACTCTGCAGAGGTTTGTGCACTTTTCCCCACAAGACTCGATCGCCTCCGCTTGATTCTCGCACTGCATGATGTTTGAGAAACGGATGACCGAGACACAGTCTTTCAGAAGCGTTAACTCTCTACTCTGGGTAGACCGTACCACCTACATCCCCTACATCTGCTAGTCTACCTCTTCAAGAGCTCACACAACTTAATCAACTATGCTAGAGCCCATAATAGCTTGTGGCTGCACACGGAAGTTTCTAGCATGAATAATCTCATGATCCCTTTGAGCCTGGGTGGCGGTCCATAGGATGATCACACGGGTACTCCGGGATATCCAAAAATACAGGCAGCACTGGGTTCTCCAGGTGCCTCAATCCACCCAGATGTGAGTTTTAGTTGCCACCTTAAGTAAACCATTAATTAACAATCTCACATCTGTCATGAATATCTCTCAAACCCAATCCACGTCTACGAGCATAGCATGGCAATATAAGCAAACGTAGAAGTAACTCCCAAGGGTTTGATAATAAAACAGGTAATAGGTACTACCTCAACTACTTCCCAATACCCACAATTTAAATAGATCCTAACCATGCAATGTTTGAGGATTGATCTAATGCAATAAAACTGGGTATGGAAAAGTATGATCAAAGTGTTACTTGCCTTGCTGATGATCCGCGAAACCTAGAGATTCGAAGTAACAAGCGGCGCACTCCAGGTACTCTATTGCAAACAAACAAGCAAACAATAAGTACTCATCTAATGCACAGGTAAAACTCGAATAAAAGATCCAACCAGAAAGTTCAACTTAAGAACTCCGGTTTGCAAAAAGAATCAAATCGAACGAAGCAACGAAAATCAAATGGCGAAAGAAACAAGCTTTGTTTACTAATCTGGATCTAGGTCAAATTTTACAGTAGCAAAAACTTGTTTGAGTGGGTTAAATGAAAAGAGAATTTCGAGACGAAACTCTAGGCGCTTGAATTGCCTGATTCCGATAAACGAGCGGAAAGGTAAACGAAAACGAAGTTCTGATCGAAAATCATGATCTGGAATAATCGCGGAAAAATCCGACGAAAAAGAAAAACTGACGAATAGTTAAACGAACGGTCGTTCGTTAATAGCGACAATCCGACGAATACGTTCGTTAAAACGAACGGGTCGGTGAACGTTCACTAGGTAATAAAACCAAAAAAAAATAAACCGATCTAAAAAAAAACGAAAACTAGGGTTTAGAGAAAAAATAAACCGAATCGTTTAAAAAAAAAACGGACTCGGGCGGCGGTGGCTTCGGCTACCTCGGCGGCAGCTCCGGCGGAACTCCGGCGGGGCGGCGGGGCTCGGGCGAGGCTCGGGCGGCGGCGGGGCTCGGCGAGAGGCGGCGGGCGGCGGCGCGAGCGGCGGCGGCGGGTGCGGGTTGGGGCGGCGGCGGGGGTGAGGAGAGGAGGCGGGGTGGGGGTATATAAGGAGGGGGAGGGGTTGGCGTGGAGGAGGGGGCAAGGCGGCGGCGGGCGGCGTGTCCCTGGCGGACTCGGGCGGCGGCGGCGTCGTGCTGGGGAGGGAGACGACGCGGGCAGACCGGCCTGGCTCGGCTGGGCCTCGGCCCAGTCGGGCGTGGTTTTTTTTAATATTCGCCGAATCTAAAAAAAATCACAGAAAAATAAATAAAAATCCAAAAATGAAAAACAAATTTTCCCCGTCTAATTAAAATAATTGGAACAAGGTGAACATATTTTTGACCCAAAAATGCAGCTTTGAAAACGTGCAATTTTTTTTAATGCAAGTAAAATTGCAAATAAAATCCGAATAAAATCAAATATTTGATTTTAATATTTTTCCTCCAATATTTCAATTATTTTGGAGAAGTCATATTTTCTCCTCTCATTTATTTTAATATGAAATATTTTTCGGAGAGAAATAATTAAAACCAAAAATCCTCGTTTTATTATTTGATAAAAATCAAATATGAAAAACAGGGAAAATCCCCAACTCTCTCCGAGGGTCCTTGAGTTGCTTAGCATTTATCGAGGATTTGCCAAAATGCAATAAAATATGCTATGCAATGATGATCTAATGTATAACATTCCAAATTGAAAACTTGGGATGTTACATATCATATCTATCAGATCTCACTTTCGTAAGTGACCGTGAAGGGATTGACAACCCCTTTATTGCGTTGGTTGCGAGGTTTTTATTTGTCTGCGTAGGTGCGAGGGACTCGTGCGTGGCCTCCTACTAGATTGATACCTTGGTTCTCCAAAAATGAGGGAAATACTTACGCTACTTTGCTGCATCACCCTTTCCTCTTCAAGGGAAAACCAACGCAGTGCTCAAGAGGTAGCAGTGGGTCAAGAGGGAGAAGGCTTTGGCCGACGGCTACACCGAGATCGAGGACATGCTCGATGGTGAGTTGTTCTTCCCTTTCTTTTGCCTGCCGACTTTTCATTGGAGCCGGCTTCCGACTTCATACTTCTTTTTTCCTTCTTGTGCAGAGTATTTTCCTGGTCACGCCGTTGCCGCTAGCCAAGCCATCGAGGCTCCCCGCGACGAGCGAAGGCTGGCTTCTGCAGAAATCGCGCCTAACACCCCACGGACCCTCAGCTCCCAGCTTTTCGCCATTCAAGCTCGTCTCCAGCTGTCTCATCGGGCGTTCTGCCGTCTGCAGCGCGTCGGAGCCCAGGTGGTTTCCGCCCTCTGGCCAGGTACTCCAGTTGTGCACACCCCCAGTCGACCGCCGACTGGTTAGAGGTGGCCGTCGGCCGTTTCGAGGCGTGGAAGGGCTCCGTGGCCCGGGCGGGCGCACGACGAGCCTTGGAGTTCATGAAGGCGTCGTACCCTGGGCTGAACCTAGCCCAGTTGGCCACGCTCCGAACTGAAGCCGCCGAAGAGCTGGTGGTGGTGGCACCCGCACTCTATCATCATGCTGCAGCGATTGCCGAGTACACTCATACCAGTGTCTTCCTCCTCGAGCTTGACGAGGAGGGTGCCGAGGTGCAGCCCGACTGGTTCGGGCTGAACCCGACAGACGGCGAGGACTCGCTGGAGGAGATCGCCTCCAACGACGAAGGCGAGGACGAGGAGGGTGAGGATGGTGAAGATGATGCGCCGGAGGACGGAGCGGATGGCCAACCTCAGGTCGACCGTGCCTCGAGCAACGAGCCGCACGTGAGCACACCAACTACTGCCGAAGGCGACCAAGCCGAGACTTGCCAGCCGACCACTCCACCAGCCGGCGCCGCCGAATCCACCAACCTGCCGGACCCGCCTGCTGCTCCTCTCGCACTACAAGAAACCTGCTTATCTGTAACAGATATAAACCATCACAACAAAGCACAAAACCGTCAGGCCTTGTCCTCCGTGACGGATTCAGAATCTGTCATGTATCGCGCGTCATAATTTGCCACCAGCACACTCCGTGACGGAATTGCTTGTAGGCAAGAAATATAATAGTATTATACCGTTGCAGTATTTACTAGATCTTAGAAAACCAAATCTACACTTGGAAGCATAATTTTTTTTGTGTATCAATTTTTTCATATAGCTAATTTGGGAACTAGATTTGCCATGTCAAAGATGAACTAATCAGTAGCAATTTGTGTTGTCTTTAACTACACCTACGAAAACATGAGTTCGAATCTAGGCACACATATGCACAAACAGAAGATAGGCAGGCATGGGGAGGGGTTAAGACTATACCTGCTACTGCTGTCTTGCCTCCTCGGAGTTTCTTCCCTGCAGTTTTCTTCCCCATCAGTATGGTGGTGGAGATGTTCCTTGGAACAGCGAGAGTGGTGGCGAAGAGGTCCTTGAAGCGGCGATAGGGTGCTGGCGACGTCTACATGTTCTAGGGTTCGGTGGGGTGGAAGGTGAGGGGGGAGGGGAGGGGGTGTCTTAGCCGATAGTCGGGTGGGGTGGTGACCTGCGGTGGATGCAGAAGAGGGAGTATTGCTCGGCGGTGGAGGAGGTGATGGCGTGTTCTAGGGTTCGATGGAGGAGGATGGTGGGAGGAGGGGGTCTTGGCCAGCAGTGGGGGTCGTGACCGGCCGTGGAGGTGGAAGAGGGAGGACCGTCGTGCTTGGCGGTGGAAGAGGTGAAGCAATGGCCGGCGGTGGAGAAGGTGAAGCGGTGGCCAGCGGCGGTGGAGACGGAAGGGGAATGGGGAGGGGATGTGGCGAACTGCAGGGTAGGGGCGGGCGTGCCGCGTGCGGTGGGGATTAAGTATTTCTTGCGTGTCAAATTACTAACATGCCCTTCGGATGGCACCTGGTGGAAGAATGGTTCTGTGCAATTGTCAGGCACCTTGATGGGTCATTCGGTCAATTTACGATGGTGGACTTTTTGGTTTGGCGCCATTGGAGCTAAAATTGTACATGTGCGTGGGTATTCTTGCCGCCAAATGATATTTAGCACAAGCATTTTATTTGTTAATGGAATTGGTAAAGCATATATTTGTTTACACACTATTTATTAGCCAACTCCAATGAAGTTAGTTACCGACACGCCTTCTCAAGTTGATCGCCATGACACCGACATCCTCACCGCACAAAAGGATACATGTACAATCTTGGATCGTTGACTCCTATGGCCCATGTCTAAAAAGATGATGAGAATCGACTTGATTATGCCTTGGCACTTCAGATTGGTGTGACGACACCTTGCATGCTGAGGAGGAACACAATATGGCGGTGAGGATACTGGGGTGTCCCAACACTTGAAGGTTGTAGTATGGAGAGGTGGTTGTCGCTGTGTCACCCGCCGAGCGGCAACAGATCAACCCACGTCTTCCTCACCGCACACGAGGACACACGTACAATCTTGGATCGTCGGCTACTATGGCCCACATCAAAGAAGAAGACGACAATTACTTGATTACGCCTTGGCGCTTCGGATTGGTGTGACGACACCTTGCATGATGAGGAAGAACGCAAAAAAGCGGTAAGGATACTGGGGTGTCCCACCACTCGAAGGTTGTAGTATGGAGAGGTGGTTGTCGCTGTGTCACCTGCCGAGCGGCAATAGATCAACCCACGTCTTCCTCACCGCACACGAGGACACATGTACAATCTTGGATCGTCGGCTACTACGGCCCACATCAAAGAAGAAGACGAGAATCGCCTGATTACACCTTGGCACTTCAGATTGGTGTGACGACTCCTTGCATGATGAGGAGGAACGCAAAAAAGGTAAGGATACTGGGGTGTCCCACCACTCGAAGGTTGTAGCGGAGAGGTGGTTGTCGTTGTGTCACCCGCCGAGTGGCAACAGATCAACCCACGTCTTCCTCACCGCACATGAGAACACATGTACATTGGATAGTCGGATACTATGGCCCACATCGGAGAAGAAGACAAGAATCACTTGATTACACCTTGGCACTTCGGATTGGTGTGACGACACCTTGCATGATGAGGAGGAACGCAAAAAGCCCTTATTGTATTTTCTACTGTTTCACCGTTTTGAGTTGTTTTTATATGCATGAAATGACACAGTTGGATAGAGCAAAGTTTTCTAATGATATTTCATATATAAATTACTAGCAAACATGCCCGTGCGTTGCAACGGTAGATACAAAAATTACACGCTGGTCAAATAAGTATGACTCAATCAGCATCCTTTATATGTCTAGACATATAAAGACTTCCAAAAAATGATCAAAACCTAGACATAAAATACTTTTGAAACAGCGAAAAGTTTTTTGAATTGACAAACATTCTTTGAATCGATGGTTTTTTTAAATTAGGGAAAAAAATGAAATTCGCAGAAAAGTTGGATTTTTTTAGAACTTTCTAAAATTTCATGGATATTTTTTTAGATTCGTGAATATGTTTTGTATACATGATCATTTTTTCAAAATTAGGAACATGGTTTTATTTCCCAACAATTGTTTTCCAAATTGTAAATTTTTTATAATTTGCCATTTTTTTTGTAAAATTACCGACATTTTTTGAAACCACGAAAATTTTATGATTTTTTGAACATTTTTAAAATTAGTGGACATTTTATGATTTCTCGACCATTGTTTTGAAAAGTCGCAACTTTTTAAAATTTGTCAATCTCGAATTAATTCAAAAAAATTAGAAAACAAAAATAAGAAAAGAAAAGATAAAAAATGAAATAAAAAAAGGGATGCCACGCGCACCTAACCAGACGAGCTATCTGACTTGGTGCGTTGCTCTCGGCTGCTCGCGCGCCTAACTAGACGAGCTATCTGACTTATGTGTTGCTCTCGGCTGCTCGCGTGCCTAACCAAACGAGCTGTCTGACTTGGTGCGTTGCTGTAGTTCAGCACAACACACATTCAGATATGCACAACACACATTCAGATATGCACAACACACATTCAGATATTCACATACTGTATGCACTGAAGAAACCACATAAGGGATTCAAATATACACAGAAAATTCAAGTGTGCAGCAGCTAACAATCATCTCCCAACAGAAACATTTAGATAACAACATCCACATCATACAGGCTTTCCAAAGTGACACAACATCTTTCAGTAAAACAAAAGTGACACAACATCTTTCAATAAAAACGGAAGTGCACAAAATCTGACGCAAAATCAATGTAAATCATCTACTCATCATCGCTGTCAACATCCATCATGCCACCTTCTTCGTCTTCGCTGCAATACTCCATACCTGTATCATCTTCATCTTCATTGCCACCTTCATACACTTCTGTGTTGTTTTCTTTCATCAAGCGTGCAATTACATCAGCTTCAAAAATAATGCCTTGCTCATTGTCTCTATGCAAAGGCTTCTCAGATGTATGTTCAGAAACCGACGTTCTCGTACCCTCCTCATCACAACACTCCTCCTCTTGATATGCAGGACCAGCAAAAGGTGCACCCTCAGTTTCACTAATATTAAAGAGATGCCTATGGTCAAATGTTTGCACAACTTGCCAAATTTTCCCATACTTTGTGTCTGGCAAATAAAAGATCTTTCTTGCCTGAGTAGCTAGAATGAGAGAATCATCCTTGTACCATAAACTTTCAACATTGATGCTTTTGAAAAACCGGTCATTTTTTAGCTCCTTCTTCTTTCCATCAAGTTTAAACAGTCACATTTAAACAAAATAACTGACCTGCCGTCCGAGTTATCATTGGAGTTATAGTCCAACTGGATGATCTCTTTCAAGGTTCCATAAAAATCTATGACCTTACTGCCATGTTCACCTTCGGCCATGACTCCACTGTTCTGTGTTCTCTTGTTGCTATCACGGTCAACAGTGCTATATCTAATACCATTCACTATGCATGCTGAGTATTTTCTGACTCTCTGATCAGGTTCACATGCCAAGGAAAAGATATCTTCATCTATTTCTTCGCTATGTTCATCCTGCAGCCTCATGATCTACAACACACAAATTCATACATTAGAAACTGTTGTGAAGTCAAACAACCAAATATTATAACTAGATGTGAATGAAAACTAACATAGTTCTTGAACCATGTCTGGAATTCTTTCTGAAGCTCTTTATCAATGTTTGGCACCTGTTTTCTTTTTAACTCATCTCTGAGCATTCTGTGAAATAAGATAAAACATATTAGTTAATAGAATACATGTGTACCACAAAAATGTAACATACGCAAGTTCAGAAGTGGGAACATACTCGATATATTTCTGAGCTTGACCACAATTGTTCAATACATACCACACCATTTGATCAGATTCTTTTTTCTCATATACATATTGATATTCATATCCTGAAGTAAATTTACTCCATGCCCAAAAACGTCAACACCATAGGATTCTTCATCTGAATAACCTACATTTCTCGGTTTCTTATAAAATATGGTTTCGAAATCATCCATGTACTTGGAGCAAAATGTCAGGCATTCATCGGCAATATATGTCTCAGCAATTGAACCTTCTGGTCTTGCCCTATTCCTCACATACCGCTTTAAAGTATACAACCTCCTTTCAACTGGGTACATCCACCCATATTGTACGGGACCTCGGAGTAATGCCTCTTCAGGTAAATTACGGCAAGGTGCACCATCACATCAAAGAAAGCAGGAGGGAAAATTTTCTCAAGCTTGCACAAAATTACAGGGATTTCTTTCTTCATTTCAGCCAACACATCCCTGTTAAGAGTTTTGTTGCACAGTTCCCTGAAAAACTTGCCCAACTCAGCTATTGCTTCATATATATCACTATCCAGAAATCCTCTCATGCCAGCAGGTAAGATTCTTTGCAAAAGAATGTGACAATCATGTGTTTTTAGGCCTTGGACCTTGGTTCCATCAACACTTGTACATCTGGATATGTTGGAAGCAAACCCATCTGGAAACTTTAACTCTCGTAAAAATTGACAAAATGCAACTACTTGTTCTTTAGACAAGGTATACCGGGCCCGAGGCATCTCATATGAGTTTCCATCCTTCCTCAAATGCAACTCCTCTTTAATATTCAAATCTTGGAGATCAAGCCTAGCATTAAGTGTGTCCTTCGTCTTCCCCTCCATGTTCAGAATTGTCCCAATGAGGTTTTCATAGATGTTTTTCTCGATATGCATGACATTAAGATTATGTCTCAGCTTCAATTTATCCCAATAATCCAAATCCCACAAACAAACCCTCCGACTCCAAATTGGCACATGAGCCTTCTTGCTGCCCAAGTCAGAACGCTTTCTTTTCCTGCTTTCTTCTTGTCGCCCAGGTCTAACCTTCTCCAATTCTGCTTGCAGCTCTTCCTTTGAGAATTTACCTGGCTCATCATTGCGTTCATGAAGACCAACAAATTCATTGTTTCTTCGCAAATGATGTCCCTTTGGAAGGAAACGATAATGCCCAATATACCCAATTTTGTGCCTTAGGCCGTAGGAAAGAGGGTGTTTGTCACAATGAATACATGCAGCATAGCCTCTTGTGGTACGCCCTGAAAGAGTGCTCAGAGCTGGGTAATCGTGAATGCACCATAGAACTGCAACATGAAGATCAAACATTTTTCCTTCACGAGCATCATATGTACGCACACCCTTCCAAAGCTCAAGTAAATCTTCTACAAGTGGTTGTAGGAAGACATCAAAGTGCTTGCCAGGTGATTTAGGACCTGGAATTAACAGAGCCATCATGAAATTTGACTGATCCATGCATGCCCAAGGTGGAAGGTTGTATGGCACAACAAATACATGCCACATACTATAGTTTGTGTTAAAGTTTCCAAAAGGATTGAACCCATCGGTGGCGATTCCAAGCCTCATGTTTCTGGCATCATCTGCAAATTTTGGATATTTTTATCAAAATCTTGCCACACATCACCGTCAGCTGGGTGGCTCATTTCCTTCTCACTGGGTTGCCTCTTTAGGTTGTGCCATTGTGCTTCTTCTGATGCTTTTTTGGAGAGAAACATCCTCTTCAGCCTAGGCACCAATGGAAAATGCCTCAAAACTTTCTGTGGTATCTTCTTTCTAGCAGGGTCTTTCCACCTTGACATGCCACAAACTGGGCAGTTGTCATGCTTGGCCTATTGCTTTCTGAACAAAACACAATTATTGATGCACACATGTATAGACTCATACCCAAGGCCCAATTCCTTTAGAAGATTCTTTGTTTCGTCATAAGATTTTCGGAGTGTATTGGGTTGAGGGAATGCTTCAGCCAGTAGCTTCAAAATGTCAGTAAATGCACTATTTGTGATCGTATGGCATGACTTCAAATGAAGAAGCCTTACCACAAATGAGAACCTTGAAAACTTGGTACAACCATTGTAAAGGTGCCGCTTTGCCTCTTTCCTCACGTTATTCAAAAAGGACTCGGTCTCAGAAGGATTTGCATCATTGTTACCGTTTTCATTTTCAGTTTCCTTCTTACCTTGTTCTACTACTGTGCGTAGGTCGCCAAACATCTCTTCAGATCGGTCAGCACCATTGTTACCATCCTCAGAGTCATGCACATTAGCAAGATGTTCAATAACATCTGCATTGAAGTCTTCTCCATGATATATCCAATGAGTATATGTACTTTCCATGCCATGCGTCAATATGTGCTTGTTAACAACAGTTGATGCCAACATTTGCGATTAAGGCATTCTCTACATGGGCATAGTATTTCTTCATCCTCACTGAATTTTGCTTGAATTAAGTTCATAAACTCTTTGACACCATTGATGTACTCTCAAGAGAACAGTGTGCCACGAATCCAAGATCTATCCATCTGCATTACAGAAAAAAAGACCAACTTAGTCAAAGGTAAATAATCAATGAGGAAACATGTTTACTAGCAGTTCCCAGGAAACATGCTCTGCAAAACATCAATTCACACTAAGATACATGACCTACAAAAACAACTTTCACAGAGGAGGAAAAGCAAGTTCACTTACTTTTACATAATGTACAAAATCACAACACAAACGTATAGTAAAATTGACATGTTTATGAGTCTAGTACCAGGTGCATCACTTGCATAATGTTATATAAAAGCACATACTCCAGTAGACACGAGCTCGAAGAACATGGACTGATGCAAAATGTCAAGCCACTATGGAGGGAGATGCAATTGGAGCAAATAAGAATTCAGCTTCTGGATGAGCAGGGGCCGAAGGAGCTAGTTACCAAAATTCTAGTGCTACCTGACAAAAAGAAAATTAAGTGCATCACAATGCTTTGGGTGTGGTGGGACACGAGAAATAAAAGGAATGCAGGCGAGCTGCCGAGAAATACCACAACTGTAATCAAGCGAGTCAAGAGTGCAGTACAGGATATTATGTTGGTTGAGGAAAAGAAGGATACTACTACGCTGCTACAGGACAGATGGATTCCTCTAGGATATGATGTACTGAAGGTTAATATTTAGTTGGTAATAAATGGGATCCTCTTCAAGGAGATTAAATATTTTGCTTGTTTAAATTTATTTTCTTTCGCATTTCATATTGCCCGAGGGTATGTAATAAAGTTGCAGATGCTCTTGCGATGTATGGTGCAGTGTCAGGTCTCTCATCCCCAGCCATATGGCCGGATGGTGCCCCTAAATTTGTGCATGAATTGGTAGCCAACAATGTTGCTGAGCTTTTTTGTTAATGGAATGAATATGGTTAAAAAAATAGAACGAACTGTAGGTGTATTTCTGAAGCATACTCCGGTAGGTGTATTTCTGAAACTTCACAATCTCTCCATCTTACATGTAGATACTACTAACTGACTGGTAGTATTATTATAAGCTACGACACAATCGCTCCATCTTACATGTAGATTAGTTCAAACCTATAAACTTTAATATGAATTGGCTAGTCTGTACTAACACACAACATTGGTGATCTGTGAGAAACTGAGAACATGGTGATTGCAAAGTACTTTTCCTATTCTTCAGTCTATCAATACCACTGGAATCAGCAAGAAGAATTTGTTTTTGAACGGCACCACCCGAATTTGCAGTACCCAAAAAGACATTCGGATCAATAAATTCAACTAGTACAATGGAATAACAATACCAAGGAGAAAACCATCTTATTTCTCTCTGTACGCTCAAGCGTTCAGAAACATATCAAATTCAGATTTTAATCTGAGATGTACCTAACTGGGCCGATGTTGACGCGGGGCACAACGAGGAGCGAGTGTTGCAGAAGCGGCGGCCGGTGGCTGACTCCTACGCACGAGACAATGGTGGGCAGCGGTTGGCGGTTGGCTCGTCAGCGCCGGCGGCGACTTGGACAGGATCTGGAAGATGGCGCCCACACTCCCAACTCGCCGGATCTAAGGACCCTCGCCCGGGCAGTCGGCGGCGGCGTTGGCGGCACCGACGGCCGAGGGGGCAGTCGGCGGCGGCGCTGGCGGCACGACGGTCGAGGGGATGGACGGGTGGTTTTCTTTTCGTTCTTCTGGTCTCAGGCTAACTGAGGAATATACATGAACTGTTTTTTAATCCTGTCGTATTATCCAACTGACATGTGGGCAAAACAAGGCGATGCATGCCACATCAGCGTAAGTGGTAATCCATGACGGTCTGATTTACATTAATAAAATCAAAACTAAGCCCGATCAGGCCCAATTGTTCAATCCCTGATGATTTGCGTGGCAGTTTCTATCGGGCCATCATAGAGGGGATGCCCACCGCAGACCCATCCACGGCTCACTGACCGGTGACGGTTTCTGTGACGGCAAATTTAGGGCCGTCATACACCCGAGAACCGTCACAGATAAGCAGGTTTCTTGTAGTGTGGCCTAGCCGGCCAGTTTTAACTTTTCCTGCTTTTGTAGTTGCTCGAACAAACTTGTTAAATTTGCGCAGTTCCACTTGATGGGGGTGTATTCAAACTCTGTTGAATGCTGGCCGAGGGCCTTGTGCTATGTAAATTATCTCTGCCGATTTCTATCTTGCCTTGCTTTCTGTTCTTTTGGCTTTTTCCTTTGCCACCTTCCCTTGGCTGCCACCTTGCCAGCCAGACAGCCGCTCTGCGGTTTGTGGCTGGGTCAAGTACTTGGCCATTTTGGGAAGGCAAGTACTTTGGCCGTTTTTAGAACGTAGCAAGTTAAGTAAGAAGCTGGTTGGTGAGGCGAGGAGCCGGCTTGGCCTATGTGAATGCTTTAGTCCATAGCCATTTTTCGTGTGGGCACGCTTTCATGCCTTTAACTCTTGCCAGCCGGACAGTCGCTCTGCGAGGTGCAGCTTGTGGCATGAGAGGGCTTAGGTGCCGGCACACTACTTGTCGGACTGCAGGTAGCACCGACATAGTACAAGGCGGCAAGCCCCCGGGCCGACTGTTCGAACCCAGTGCCAGGCAAAATAACCATATAACACATTCATAGGCATGGAACTTATCATATAGCTAAAAAGAGTAGCCCCCGAGTGCTCCTCGAGGGACCCGATGTCTTAGTGCTTATTACAAAAGGTAGCATGGTACATACTGCATCAACTGTAAAATCTTCGAAGGAGATTTGAATTCCATGGATGCTCCGATTCCTTGCCCGAGTCGTCTCTCTTGCATGCTCTGGGCTTCTGTGTGTCGATGAGGTAGTAAGAGTCATTGCCCATAGATTTGCTGATGACAAAGGGGCCTTCCCAAGGGGCCGAGAGCTTGTGCTGGCCGGCAGTTCGCTGGATCAGCCGGAGCACAAGGTCTCCTTCTTGGAAGGATCTTGGCTTGACCTTCCGACTGTGGTAGCGGCGCAGGCTCTGCTGGTAGATGGCAGACCGGATGAGTGCTAACAGCCGGCCCTATTCCAGCAGATCGACGCCGTCTTCTCGTGCTTCCTTTGCCTCCGCCTCCATGTACATGGTGACGCGAGGTGAGTCAAACTCAATGTCAGTTGGGATGACGGCCTCGGCGCCGTACACGAGGAAGAATGGAGTGAAGCCGGTTGACTTGTTCGGAGTGGTGCAGAGGCTCCAGAGGACGGCCGGCAGCTCGTCGATCTAGCAGCCGACCGACCGCTCCAGTGGCTCGACCAGTCGGGGCTTGATGCCGGAGAGGATGAGGCCGTTTGCTCGCTCGACTTGGCCGTTTGACTGCGGATGGGCAACGGACGCTAAGTCCAGTCGGATGCCCTGCGTCGCACAGAAACGCACCAAGGCTCCCTTGGAAAAATTTGTGCCATTGTCGGTGATGATGCTATGTGGTACACCGTACCGGACGGTGATATCTGCAATGAAGTTCACAGCAGTTGGAGCATTCAGTTTCTTGATTGGCTTCGCTTCAATCCACTTGGTGAACTTGTCCACGGCGACAAGCAGATGGGTCATGCCGCCGCATGCTGTCTTGAATGGTCCCACCATGTCCAGCCCCCACACGGCAATGGGCCAAGTGAGGGGGATGGTCTTGAGTGCAGAAGCCGGCAGATGTTGCTTGGAGCTGAATTTCTGGCACCCCTTGTAATGCTTGACCAGATCCTTGGCGTCCTCCAAAGTAGTCGGCCAGAAGAAACCATGGGGGAAAGCTTTGGCGACAAGGGATCTAGAGGCCGCGTGGTGGCCACACTCGCCTTGGTGGATATCTTTGAGGATTGCTTGGCCCTTCTCTGTTTCTACGCTGCGCTGGAAGACCCCAGTCACGCTGCGTCTAACAAGCTCTCTATTTACTATCGTGTAGGCTCCTACTCGGCGCTGCACTTGCCGAGCCGAGATCTCATCAGCCGGCAGCTCTCTGTTTACCAAGAATTTGAGGATGGGCTGCGCCCATGATGGTGCTTCGACTTCATATACTGCTATCACAGACACTTGGACTAGGGTGGTTGGGTTGGGCAGCGGCGGGTTGGAGTTGGTTGCTGCTTGCTGCATCGTTGAAGTCCCTGGGCCGACTGCTGCAGCCCCCGGGCCGGGTGCGACTGCTGCAGTCCCCGAGCCGCTTAGTGAAGTCCTCGGGCCGACTGCTGCAGCCCTCGGGGCGGGTTGTGGAGTCCCCGGGCCGGGTGCGACCGCTGCAGTCCTCGTGCTGCCTGCCGAAGTCCCCAGGCCGGCTACTGCAGCCCCCGAGTCGGATCCGACTGCTTCGGGAGGAGCCGGCACGAAGATGGACTCAGATTCTGGAGAAGGATTGATTCACGGCTTGCGGAGACACTGAAGAGAGGCGCCGATTGGTATTGCTTGACGGGTGGAGCCGATCCGTGCCAAGGCATCAACTGGCTCGTTTTCATTCCGTGGCACGTAAAGGAACTCGCACCCTTCAAAATATCTGCTGAGTTGCTGAACGAGGAAACGGTAGCTCGCCATATTTGCATCCTTGGCGTCCCAGTCACAAGACGACTGTTGGACCACAAAGTCGGAGTCGCCATAGCACAGGATCCGGCGGATGCCGATCTCTTTGGCCAGCCGGAGGCCGTGTATTAGCGCTTCATACTCGGCCACATTGTTGGAGGCAGCAAAGTGGATTTGCAATGTGTATCTGAGCTTGTCGCCTTTGGGAGAGGTGAGAACAATGCCGGCTCCCAAGCCGGTGCGCATCTTCGAGCCATCAAAGTGCATCCGCCAATGAGTGGAGTCCGGAGCCGGCGGCAGGTACTGGGTGTCGGCCCAGTCAACGAGGAAGTCGGCCAATGCTTGGGACTTGATGGCGGTGCATGGCTGGTAGAAGATGGTGTAGGGGGCCAACTCGATGGCCCATTTGGCCACCCGGCCAGATGCATCTCTGTTGCCAATGATCTCAGCAAGCGGGGCATTGCAGACAACCTTGATCGGGTGCTCTTGAAAGTATGGCTTCAGCTTCTTGGCGGCAAAGTGCATTCCATAGCACATCTTCTAGTAGTGAGGGTAGTTTTGCTTCGAGGTTGACATCACCTCGCTCAAATAGTACACAGGTCTCTGGACCGGCTGTGCTCTGTCGTCTTCTGGGCGCTCTACTACCATGGCAGTGCTGACCACCCGGCTAGTGGCGGCGATGTAGAGGTACATGAGTTCTTTAGCAGTCGGAGGCGCTAGGACAGGCGGCATGGTCAACATCTTCTTCAAATGGAGAAAGGCCTCATCTGCCTTGTCATTCCACTCGAAATGAGTGGTCTTCTTCATGAACTAGTATAGGGGAAGAGCCTTCTCGCCCAGCCGACTGATGAAACGGCAGATGGATGCCAAATAGCCGGTGAATTTCTGGACGTCTCTCAGTCGGGTGGGTCTCTCCATCCTTTCAATGGCCTTGATCTTCATAGGGTTGCACTCAATGCCACGTTCTCAGACCAGGAAGTCAAGGAGCTGGCCGGCTGGTACTCCGAAAACACACTTCTCTGGGTTGAGCTTGATTTGCAACCGACGCAAATTATCAAAAGTTCCCTTGAGATCTTCCAAAAGGGTACCACGCTTCTCCGTCTTCACCATAATATCGTCTACATAGACGTGGGCATTTCTACCGAGTTGCTTGAGGAGGCACTTCTGCATGCAACGCTGAAACGTGGCACCGGCATTTCTCAAGCCGAATGTCATGGTCATATAGCAGAAGGCTCCGAATGGTGTGATGAAGGCGGTCTTCAGGCGGTCTACCGGGTTCAACTTGATCTGGTGGTACCCTGAGTAGGCATCCAAGAAACTCAACAGCTTGCATCCGGCTGTGGAGTCTATCACTTGGTCAATCCGAGGCAATGCAAACCGATCCTTGGGGCATGCTTTGTTGAGACTGGTGTAATCAATGCACATACGCCACTTGTTGTTCTTCTTCAGTACAAGGACTGGGTTGGCGGTCCACTCTGGAAAAAATACTTCCATAATGAAGCCGGTTGCTAGAAGCCGGGCTATCTCTTAACCAACAATTCTTCTCTTCTCTTCTGAGAGTAGGCGGAGGGGCTGTTTGACTGGTTTTGCATCTTCTCTGACAAGTAGCTTGTGCTCGGCGAAATCCGTCGGAACACCCGGCATGTCTTTGGAGACCATCCAAAGATGTCGTGATTCTCACGGAGGAAATCGACGAGCTCGCTTTCCTATTTGCTATCGAGGTTGGTACCTACGATAGCATGCCTCTCCGGGTGCTCAGGGTCCAAGGGGATCTTCTTTGTTTCTTTGGCCGGCTGGAAGGAGCCCTGGGTCTCCGACTCTTTGGGCTCTGGTGACAGGTCCGGCTGCTTGCTGGCCATGGCCACCACCCGGTCCAGGAGCTTCTTCTCGGCGGCAATCACAAGGGACTCGGCCAGCCGGCTGCTGGCTGCAGCACAGGCGGACGACTTCTCATAGTCTCCATTGATCATGATAATGCCCTTGGTTCCTGGCATCTTCATCTTGAGGTAGGCATAATGAGGCACCGCCATGAACTTGGCTAGAATGGGCCGGCCTAGGGGCACATGGTAAGGACTCTCCAGGTCAACCACATCAAACCAAATTGCTTCACGGCGGAAGTGATCCTTGTCTCCGAAGAGGACGTCTATCTTGATCTTGCCGACTGGTGAGCAGGAAAGGCCGGGCACAATGCCATGAAAGACAGTTCGACTGGGCCGGAGCTGCTTGATGCACAACTTCTCCATGGTGTCACGGTAAAGGCTGTTGATGCTGCTACCTCCATCTATCAAGATCCGGGAGAAACGAGCAGCCCGCCTCTCCGTTGCAAGGGTAGCATCCAACACCAGGGCATAGGAAGCCAGAGCAGGCATCTCTTCCGGGTGGTCAGCTCGGCTCCAGCTGATAGGCTTCTCAGACCAGTGCATGAACTCTGGGGCTACCGTACCAACGGCGTTCACCTCACGGTGCTGCTGACGTTAGCTGTGTCTGCCATTGGCCACACTGGTGAAGACGATGTAAGCACCATGTTCTTCAGGGAAGTCATCTTGGATCGCGCCGACTGCTGGGCGGGCTGCCGGCTGCTGGGGAGGCGGAGCCGGTGGGCCAGTAGGCGGAGGAGGCAATCCTTCTCCCTTGGCAATGCGGACGAGCCAGTGGCATTTCCGGGTCGTGTGGTTGGACGGCTTCACGCCGCTGTGGAACTTGCAGGGAGCATCGAGGGTCTGCTCAAAGGAGAAAGCAGGCAACCAAGCTGGCTTGCCGCCCTTCTGACGCTTGGGCCCGGGTTGTCCTTCAGGCTGCTAGTCTTCAACTGTTGCCACCTGCCGGCTGGTGGAAGCCGGCTGAGGGGCCTTGCGCTTGTTGTCGTTCGGCTGTTGGCGCCGATTGTTATCTCCAGCCGTCGTTTGAGGAGCTGGAGGGAGCACCTTCCCAGAAGCGTCCACTCGGAGCTCCGACTTCATGGAGGAGTCGGCTGTGGTGTATTTATCTACTATGATCAGCAGCTCGTCGAGGGTGGCCGACTCGTCGCACAGGAGTCGGTGCTTGGGTAAGGTGCCCTCTCGGCACCCGGCGGTGAAGTAGTCGATCGCTTGGACCTCATGCACCCCTTCACAGGAGTTGCGTAGTTCTGCCCACCGCATCAGGTAGTCATGGGTGGACTCTTCCGGGCCCTGAACGCACAACGAGAGCTGGCGGGGCTTGGGCGGCCGCTTGTAAGTGCTGGTGAAGTTGCGGATGAACACTTCGGTGAAATTTACCCAGCTGTTGACGCTGTGGGGCTTCAGGCTATTTAGCCATGTCCGAGCCGTGCCCTGGAGCATGAGCGGAACATAGTTCACGGTGACGCGTTTGTTGCCGTTTGCTATGTTGACGGCCGTGGAGTAGTCGACCAGCCAATCTTCTGGCTTCACGGAGCCGTTGTACTTGGGCGTGTCTCGTGGGAGCGAGAACCCTTTGGGGAAGGGCTCGTCGCGAATGCGGGGGCAGAAACAAGGGGGGCCCATCGCGTCTTTTTCTTCTAACGCCAGGGACCGAACGAGGCGGTCGATCCGGTGGCGGGCATCATTCTCTCCCACTCCTTCTCGGCGACCCAGCCGGTTGCCGAGAGTCGGGTGCTCAATAGGCGGCGGGGAAGTGCACCTCTCCTTGCGGGGAGGAGGAGGAGGCGGATAGTCGTCCTGTCGTTCCACTGCTTGTGGGCAGCCCTCTTGGTCGCGCTCGATGGTGAGGCGTGTGCGGCTGCGGCTAGCAGCCGGCTCCCGGTCTCGTCTGTCGTGGACGCCGCCAGTCATCGTCCGGGAGGTCGCGCCTTGCTCTTGGCGAGGGGGCGGGTTCTCGACCCGCTGGCCGGGTTCTTCTACGCGGCAGCCGGCTTCTTGCTGTGCGGCAGCCACGTCAATGAGCTACTGAACGCGCTCCGTCATGTAGCGACGCTCGTCGCCCTCGAGGTGGTCCAGCTCGTCTGCTGCCGCCTCGGCAGCTCGTATGTTCTCCATGGGCATGGCATAGGCAGGGCGGTCAACCCCGAACATGCTGGCAACGGCAGTGCCGCACTGTCGGATCGTGCCTATGCGGCTGGGCCCGCCAGCAGCCGGCATGCCGCCAACAGCGCGGTCGATCTCGCGCTGGTAAGCCTCGGAGAGGCGTCTCATGGTGGCCAACTTCTTGGCGCTTTCGATGAGCGAGACGCGGCAGGCTTCTAGCGTCTCAGCATTGGCGTCTTCTGCGATGGGCGCAAACATGTCTCGCAGGGCTGCCTACAGTGGGTCTTGGGCAGGCCCACCAGAGGCTCTGTCGTGACTGATGACGAGCACCTCCATGATGGTGCTGTCGCCGCTGTCGACGTGAGGGAGAGGGTCGTCGATGACCACCACCTTGGTGGGGAAGGCGTCAAGGGACGCGTGTCGGAGTCGACAAGCATCGGATCGATGGAGCTGATCGACTCCAGGTCAGAGGCCGGCTCGTTGGCGGTGTCGAGCTTGCCAAGGAGGTCGACGAGGCAGCTCTCAGAGCTGGCTGCTCCTGCGTCGGGCACGGGCTCATCAGAGAGGCGGATCTCACCGATGAGGTCAGCGAGGCAGCTCACCGCGCATGCGACCTCCGCACCATGCCACACATCAGTGCAAACCCCACCGGGCGTGCCAGGCTGGCTGCGCTCGCTGGGGAGGAAGAGGGTTCCCGTCCAGAACAGATCTCTAGATGACGGTGCAACTAGCCCCACGGTGGGCGCCAAATGTCGGGGGTGTCGTGCGACATATGCCAAAGGATGGCTTATCATGGTAGGGGATAGTAAGACATCGCCGGTGCCAGGAAACAGGATGGGGCGTAGACACGTACGCCGACGAACTTTACCCAGGTTCGGGGCTCTCCTAGGAGATAACACCCCTAGTCTTGCTCTGCAGGGTCTCCGCATAATCACTATCTCAACAAGGGTGGCTACAAGCTTGCTCCTTGAGCTGTCTCTCTAGAGGAGGAAGAAGAACAAGGCTAGCCCTAGCTTCACTCTCTCTTTGTGTGTGTGTAATCTCTATGAGGCTGAACCCTTTGCATGGGTGCCCTGGGGGTTTTATATAGGCGTACCCCAGGGGTACAACGGTAATCTGGCCGGGTGTAGGACCCGGCTGTCAGTGTCTATAGTCGCCGTCTTCTCCGCCGGCCGCTGGGGCCCGCCACCTGGTGGGTCCCGCCGGCTGTCTCGTAATTGGCCGACAGGCCGCGCTTGCCACTGGCGGGTCCTGCCGGCTGCTTAGTACTGTGGCAGTGCCACTGATGATGTGTGCTTTGTCGGGGAAGGTGTGGCTACAGTCCCGCCGCCTGGCGGGCGATGACTGTAGCCACTCCCTGTCTCTTCAGATTAATGGCGCACGGACTCCGAGGGAGGGGGGCACCTGGTTGGGAGTCGGCCTTCCCCGTGCCGACTGGCCAGGAGTCGGTCTCTCACGGACAGGTAGGGCCAGCCGCCTATGGGCCGTACCGACAGTCCGTAGTGGGAGCATGGCCTCCTGTGCCATGGGTGATGTCATGGGCTGCGTGGCTACAGTGTTGCGCCGGGCGAGGGATGTCCGCCCAGTACGCTGCACTGTGGCCACGCGCTGCCCTGGATTCGGGGGTGGCAGGCTGCACTATGGCCATGCCCCATCTCGTCGTTATAATGTGGTGCAAACTTCAAGGGAGCGGAGGGGGGCCGCCTGCTAGGAGCCGACCTCTCTTGAGGCTGCCTGCTAGGAGTCGGCCCACCTCATGGCTGTCTTCTGGGAACTACCGCCCTCTAGCAGCCGTCCGCTTGGACCAGCCAGCCCTGAGAAGGCGGCTCTTCGTCTTCGAGGCTTGAGGGGTGCAGCCGGCCCCGATGTCTTGAAGCGCCATGGGGAGCAGATGAGGCTACCCGTGGTCATTTACTCCGACAACCACGGAAGTCTCCACTTCCATGACGATAAATCGCGCGTCATAGAAGTGCTTTCGTCAAGGGTGACCGACACGTGGCATCCACCGTAACGGGGCGCCCTTTAGCTATCGGGTTCCGGTATGGATCCGATAACCTGTTAACAGCCCCGACCAATGGGGATTTTCCACGTGTTTCATTCGTCGGATAATGCATGTGTCAGCTAATCATTGGGACAGATGTCATCCCTATAATGGACGGAAGACGCCTATGATATGTCGACACATGGCACAGCCCAATAGTGGCCCACTTTAGGTAAAAAGGCCGGCCCAGCTAAAGGCCCACCATGTTTTTTCAGACACTAGTGGGTTGGCCCGTTAACAACCTGCCATGTTTTGGGTCAAATTGAGGCCCATATCAGATCAGGCCTGTTCACAGCCTGCCGTGTTTTGGGCCAAATTATGGCCCATATCGGATCAGGCCCGTTAACAGGTCACTGTTCTTTTGGGCCCAATCTAAGCCAGGTTTGTATTTCACCCTATTAAATGCCCGTTTACCAGTTCGACCCGATAATAGTTTCGGCCTGTTAGCGGCCCGTAGTGTATCTGGGACGTTGTCGGCTCGGTTTAACTTTAGGCCATTTAACGACCCATGTAGAAACTGGGCTATTTCTTGTGCAAAGTAACTTTAGGCCTCTTAACGGCCCGTAGTCTTCGTGGATAAATTTCAGCCCAACTGGCCTATCGGCCTGTTAATGGCCCGTGTAATAGTTTGGCCTAATTACAGCCCGCGTTGAATCCGACCTGCTTACAGCCCATCTGATAATGGCCCGTGACACTTTTGGGCCTGTGGCCCGCGTGGATACCGGCCTGCTTAAAGCCCATAATTTTATTGGGCCAAACATGCCCAAGATATATTTTGGCCTGTTAACTACTCGTCCTATTTGGGCCAAACATGGGCCTTAGGCAGTTTCGGCTCAACGCTAGACCAATCTAGGTTTTAGCCTGTTAAAAGCCCATGGTACTCTCTGGCCCAGCTGGCCAGAACTTTACTCGGCCTGTTAAAGGCGGGAAACTACTATAGGTTTAGACCTGCTAATGGCCCAAGATGATTATGGGCCCATGTTTTTGCCCATATGAGTAACGGGCTAGCTTGAAGACCGACAACACTGAGATCCACTGAACCTTCCGGCCTAAATTACATCATACCGACCAAAAATAAACCTAGACTATACAATAATGAAATTACGACATATTACATCCATTGGGAATCAAAGTTCGCTACCAGTGATAATAAAGCACAACCTGACCGCGGATTACATACACTGGGCATCAAAGGTCGCCACCAGTGCATATAAATGCGCCGACAAAAGAATATAAAAAACTGAGAGCACTTCAGAAGGCACTAGGCCTGGCCAGGATGGGCTCCGCAAGCAGCCGAACAAGCTGATGAGACCTCAGTTGCGTCAACCTTAGGTGCTCCATCCCTAGCTTTATAGCACCATAGTGCACAAGGCAGTCATTTGAGATCTTCATTGCATCTTTGACTTCAAGTTGGAGCTGAGCTGAAGCAAGCCTTTCCGCTTTAAGTTGAGACTGAAGAAGTCAAACTGATTGAGGCAGCGACTGCACAGAGGTTGTCTCACAGCTGCTGGTGAGTAGCTTCAACTCACTATCTTCATCAAGACATGACCTTGGGGGTCATCTCGCTCTCTTCAAGATGGTTTGGCTCACTACCTTCCCTAAAGTTCTGCCTGGCATAAGAGATACGACTCTGAAAGAGAAACAAGGAGACACGTAACAGGTTTCACAATTATATAAGCAAATAAATGGATCTGTTCTACATAAGGAACATGATTTGCAACTACAATTTAAAACTGGTAGTTGTTGCAAACATCCAATCAGATGTAAACAGCAAAGTAAACAACAGTGGAGGAAATGATGCCTATCCAAATCTATACTAGAACAAAGTTTGAAGGCTTGATAAGGATGAACTTACATTACACGTTAACACGGGCTGGACAAAGCCCTTCTCCATGTTGATGGAAGGTTAATTCAATAAATTCCCCAAAGAAACTTCTTTATAATCATTGCCATTATTCTACATTTTGCAAAGAGTAAATATAGATCAAATAATATTGGAAGAAATAGAGGATAATGAAGCTCAGGTGCAGACTGATGATACATAATCAAATAGTAATTAATTAAGTACAGCGTTACAAGGCAAAAGGTACTGATAAGAGGAATGCAGACATCAACGTGTGAAGTGGCATTGGCTTTATTCAACATTTTGGTAAGAGTAAATGTAGATATGATAATTTGGAGAAAGTGGAGGGCAGGGCAGATAAGATGCAGAGTAATGCTAGACAATCAACTATCTTGCGGTACAAGTACAGTAATACCACCACCGTCCGTTATTACTTGTCGCTCTAATGGATGTATCTAGCACTATTAAGTTCTAAATACATCCAATTGATCAACAATTAATTCGATACAGAGGGAGTACATGGCAACAGGTACTTACATGAGCAATCCAAAACTTCATAACCATTGTGTTAATTCTACATTTATCTAAGAGTAAATATAGATCTTATAATTTTAAGCAAATTAAGGGAGGATAGAGAAGCGAACATTTAAAGTGATGCTACATAATCAAACAACAATGAGTGTAAGTATGCTGACAAAGGGCAAGAGGTACTGACAAGAGCAATGCAGTGCCCAGTATTGTTGTGAGATCCTATGATCCTTTGAGCAAGGAGATTCATCTGAAAGTAGTTTTCATACAATAGAGAAGGTAAGGCACATGCATAAATTTGGGAGTTCAAATTTTGAATTGATATCATAGATAGTACCTGATGTTGGGCTCTCAGCATTTCTAATAGGGGTTTGGCCAGTGGTGTAGGGGTAAAGTGTGGTATAGTTGAGCCTGTGTTTTCTATGGCTGCTGATCTATCTGATTTAACATGTATCACGACCTTTTCCAAATACCTAGTTTGTACTCCTTGAGGATCTGCACTCACCTTCTTCCTTTTGGACATCTATTACGAAAGAACAACATTTGACTGGAAAAACATACTATGATGACACATGGAATAGGTACATAAAATGGATAGGTATGGCATATACTCATATATGATGCTTAAACTAAGCAGATGGTGTAACAAAGTAGAAGTAATGCAAGAGGTCAGATGCAAAATATGTGCGAACAATACAACCTTGCCAAGTTAGAGCAAACACCTTGATGGGTGAATAACATAGGCCATCCTCCACCTTGCCAAGTTTGTTAGCCAGTGGATTGTTCTGCAATATTCCTCTCGAGCGCCCATTCTCATATTCATTTTGATAATGTTCAATACCTGACATGCATGAAAACATAAAAACAAGTGAGATTATCTTTGTAATGCAGAAGTGATTCTAATCCAATACTGCCTCCCTGTAAACCCCTTTGTGCTATCTCTGCAATTCTTCTGAGAGATGCCATGCATGCTGTAATTTGGTGTGTGCATTAATATAATGTGGCCTACTACTCAAAATATGAGAGCTCCAGAAGTGATGATACTTCGTAGATGACAGCTTCAACATATAGTAAAGAAGAACAAGTCGACCCGACTTGACAGATTCAAAATATACTAAGGGAGAACAACTCGAGCTGAGCAGTCGACCGCAAATGTCTTTGCTACTCTTCCCAACAAGGAACATACTTATTAAAGAAGAGAAGAGGATCATCTTAAAGAAGAGCAGAAGAGCAAGCAGATTGAAGATATTACAAGTCTTTCTATACAATGTCGGTTGCCCACCCATGATGAACCAGAGTGCACAGAGAAATACTATTCCTTCCGATCTCTCCATATGTGGCTCACATGCATTTCGAAACTAAAGTAGGAACATTTAGCTGACCAATTAAACATCTCTCAGTTTTACTAATATCAGCATAATATCAGATTTGAATTTGTACAACTAAGCTTGTTTAGCTCAATGGGTGCAGCAGTGCTATTACGACATGAACCACGTCGGCTGATCGTGGTCATCATAAAATGGGGAAACCGTAAGCATGATGAGTATAGTGTTGACCATGGCAGTGGGATGGCAGATCTGAAGCCGCAAACCGCGCAAAGGGTACTTAGCAACCGATGTTTGCTTTGAAATAACAAGTAAGATTTGGTATGGAGAAGAAAGTATAGTCAACAAGTGACAAAGAAATGCAATTCTGCTATCTCTCTATATGTCGCGACATGCATTTGGAAACTCAAGTGGGACCTTTAGCTAACCAATTAAATGTGTCTATTAACTAATATTAGTATCATATAAGAATTGTATTTGAACAACTAAGCTTTGGAATTTTGAGTGCTGTGGTTTTTTAGCTTGAAGGGTGGAGTAATGCTAGTACGACAGAAAGCACCTACGAAGATCATAGTAGAGTAGATAAAAGGGGAAAAGCCTAAGCCTCAAGAGTAAAATCAGGAAAGTGGAACTAGCTGGACCAGTGGGTGGCGCAAATGCATTTTGAACGAATATAGGAACATTAGGTTAACAATTAAACGTTCTCTGTTTTAGTAATATGAGCATCATATCAGATTCGTATGTCAACACCTAAGCTTTGGAATTATGAGTGGCATGTTGTTTCGCTTGATGGGTTGAGGTCTTGAGGAGCAGTGCTAGCATGACACGAAGCACCTACGATGATGATAGTGAATATAAAGGGGGGAAACCATAAGCTTTACGAGTGTAGTGACCATGCCATGGCGGATCTGAAGGTGCAAACCGGACAAAGCTACTTCGCAACCAATGTTTGCTTTCAACTAGCCACTATGATTTGGTACGAACTAGAAAAGTACAATAAACAATTTACAATCTATTTTCTGGGTGAGATCAATAACTTCAGCACATATGGAAGAGTACCACCTCTCTTGTGACGCCGTGTAGGCCCCTGCTGATACGTTGAGGGTGCTGCGGGTGCGATGGCTATTAGCGGCGCGGAAGAAGACTTTAGATGGCAGACCGCCGGGTCGGGGGATAAATCCTGTTGCCGTGGACGAGGCGGTCGTAGGAGCGGCAACGGCAAGGGGGACGACGGTGCCGATGAAGCGAGAGGACGTGATGAAAGGATCCTGATCCGGCGCCATGGATGAGAGACGTCCATCTCTTGCAGTGGACGACGGGGTAGGGGTAGAGGCTCCGGCAAGGTGGAGGATGGGGTGGCGGACGGAGGAGGCTGGCCGCAGTGGGGAGGTTGTTGTGGCGCCGCCGGTGTATGAATGGGGAAATGGAGGGGGAGGGGGGATCTCAAACTTTGGGACACGCTTGTGTGAAATGTGGGAAAGTTATGAACTTATCCCCCGTTTAAAATTTCAGACATCACATCGGTTGGGGATAGGACGGTAATCTCGCATCTCCCAAATATTTGCCGGTAGCGATTTCGGGCGAGGAGAGGGTGTTTTGCCGCCCACGGTTGGCGCCGACGGTGTATGAACGGGGCTGACAGGTAGGGCGGGCGTGTCACGTCTGAGGGAAGTTACACATCTGCCCCTATTTAAAATATTTGCCTACATCGATTTCAGACGAGGAGAGTTTATTTTGCCGCCCACCGTGTATGAATGGGGAAATGGAGGGAGAGACACATGTCTGTCGGATGAGCTTGAATCAAATGTGTTTTGCCGCCCACGTTTGGCACCCACCGTGTCCGAATGGGCTCAGAGGCGGTCGTGTCATGTCTGATTGAAGTTACTAGTCTACCCCTATCGACAACAGTGTAAATCTGGTCGATTAGGATGTCAAGTGTCACGGGTAGACAATAATTTCCATTTCGCAAACACTTGCTTCGGGCAGCCCACAAATTATAGTGGTTGTTTACCTGCTTCGTTCAAAACTTGGGAGAATTAGCATTCACGTTTACCCTGGGCCCTGGCAACTAAATTCAAATCCAATTTGTATTCGATTATGAATATCCATAGATAATTCTACGTTTTGTTATATATTTCTTCAAAACCACGACAAAGATTTATTCCACCTTTATGTATGATTATGATTTAGAAATGCCGTGATCTTCGAATTCAGTAGGTTGGATACACTTTGAGTCCAACAATTATTTCATCCAATACAATATGCTCACACGAAAAACAGTTCACCTTATGTCAATCATACAAGTACTGAGGATTACCTCGCCTAAAAAATTTGGATCATTACAACACATGGACAACACAGGGGGTCTTACAACATAATCCATTCAGAGACATCACACAACATGCAAATACAATAATCTAATGACAATTTTAACTAGTATCTAAAGAAGAATTGGGATTACATCAGGAACAACAGGACCTCCTCCGTCTTCAAATGCAACATTCTTACTTCCTCCAATTCTTGGGTTGCTTGCATAATACGTGCAGCTAATTGCATAATTTCCAGACTCAAGATCAAGATAACCTCATTCATGGCAGCCACACCATCTCTTTCTGCCTCTAGTAGAGCCTCAAGAACTATAATATATGTGCTCAGACTGCTCTCCGCCGGTGTTGCCTCTGAACTGCTACCATCTGGTAACATGGATGGCGCACTGCTTCCACAAATATATTCTGGGGTTGTACATCGTGTCCTAGTGTGAACGGCATCCTGAATGGTTTCCGCTGGACATAAGTAAGAGATAGTTATCGCATGGTCCAGGCAGTAAGCTTACATGGTAAACGACATACGAATTATTGCCGAGCATGGCAAGCTATATTTAAATGGTTTGAAGCAGCATCAGCCGAAAAGAAATTAAAATGGTAAGATGAAACTAGGGATGTGAGTGGCAAATAAACGACATCTGCCAGTCCCATCTAGTTAGTTTTTGCTAGCTCCCTAGTTCATTTTCCTCAAAATACAAAAATTCTTTTGAACTATCATACCACTAGTGGACTTTAATCGGGATTAAACGGGACCCAGTTGACATCCCTAGTTGAAAGGGAGTGTACCACCGCTATATTTAAGTTGCCAAGGTATCTAAGCACTTTATAGTGTGGCCTCATATAAACTACGAAGACAGTCTTGTGATGAAGTTCATAGGAAAAGTTAAGGACTCAAATGAACTAGGCATGCATTTATTTATGATAGTACAGCAGGCACTGATGACATATTAGCCAACTCAGGTATAGCCTATCAAGTAACAAACAAGCATTCGAATCAAGCAATACAGCAAAGCAGACAACTGAACTATTTGTAATTCTGTAGGATTACATAGTCCACACGCATTACATTTCACATGTACTAAAACACACTGGCTTACCAAATGTTGCTATGAAGCCTCGCTGCTGTTGCAATGTTCTTTGAAGATATTGTCAGCATCCCGTGGTTGCAAATCTAGTTGTTGTAGTTTATTCTGCACCCTCTATTTAGGTAAAATTAATTTTAATCGCATGCAATGGTTCGAATTGATCATCAATGGTTCATCTAAACTAATGAAAGAAGGGTGTGTGCTTACACGACAATATATGTGCTTCACTCTATTTTTATGCTTGTTCGAGGTGCCAGCCCCAAAGAACAAATGTTTTGCTTGATGGGGCTGGCAGCTCCATAATTAATAGAAGAATCAAATTAGTCATGCAACTTGGGAAGATCAAGAACACACAAAAAAGTAATGAACAGAGGCTCGGAGCAGTGATGTAATAGCTAGCATCAGAAAATGTAGGGTAAAATGAACAAAAAGCAGCGGAACCACATGCTAGTTTGCTGATGTGTAATTAAGCATAGAGAACATGAAGCAATCTGATGGAACCAACAGGTGGCATCAGAACAACACCATTATCATAAATATAGCATGCAAGAAGTAAAATATTAGGCAGTGATATCTAGGAAGTACAGTAATACTTAGGACAAAACTAAAGCATTGTAACTATATGTGCACTGGTTTGTAATTTAGCACATGTAACATGTCCACTGCCAGAAGTATGGCCCTATAGGTGCAAGCATAATAATGCGTCTCATGAAAAATTGAATGATGCCCTGAAGAAATTCAAAGGTGCGGTGCTTATGCTACAAAAGTGAATGTTGGCGCCAGTCGTTGGATAATAGTACCCGATTCTCGGCGGCGTATGGGTATCGTTGTCATACTTGATAGCTAAGGATCGTCGATGGTGCTCGTGTTGCGGTTGAGTTTGGGCCGGCTGTCGCCGTTGCTGAAGCGGCTCCGGTGCTTCGGTTGCGGCACCAGTCGACATACAAGAAAGCTCATTTGTGGTAAGTGAACGGTTCCATGATAAAGAAGAGAAAAACCGAAGGAGTACAAATCAAAATAACCCGATGAGGCTGCGGCGTCAGTAAAGCAGGGCCGGTGGAGTTGAATGTGGCGTCCGTGGAGCGGGTCCAGTGCAGTGGACGAAGGCGTCGATGAGCGTGGTGTACAATGCTTTCGGTGAGGCGGATCTGTTGTGGCGGACGAGGGAGTCAGTGAAGGGCCTACACTGTGGTGGACGAGGGCACCGGTTAAGCAGATCCGGTGCAGTGGACCATGATGGCGGTCAAGGAGATCTGGAGTGGTGGACAAGCCAGTCACTGAAGCGGCTCCGGTGAAGTGGTGAGTTGGCAGTTGGGGGTTCCAAGGTGCGGAAGGTAGATCCGGCGGGGTGTGAGGTCCACCGCTGCGGCGGAGGACTAGATTTGGTGGCTTGCCGTGGTTGGGGGTCGGGGAGGGGAAGGGGAGGGGCTCTGGGGAAGAATGTTGGGGGCAAAGAGGGGGAAAATGGAGTTACCAAAGCAGCCCTTCTCCGTTCATGTGGCAGGGGTAAAACAAGAATCTCACTGGGATAAACTTTCGGGCGCGAGATATTACGATGTGAGCGGGAAGTTTGAAAGCTTTTGGCGCCTGAAATTAAGTGTTCTGCTCTTGTACGGCCGACTATGATATAATGGCTGAGAATTTATTTGTTTTGCACGCAAAAAAGTGCAAGTTTTGAAAATCAATGTCTCCAACTCGAAACTTAGATTGTCCATTCAATTCAAATATGGATCATTGAGCTAGTACAAGAAAATAGCATCATATGTTCCAATTCAAATGAAATTGCAAATGTGTTTATCCTAAATATGATGACAAAAGCAAAAATGTGTATGTGTATGAATAAAGTGGATGATTATAAAGTTTGAACATGCCCGTATGTGTATACCTCTAGGTTTGATATATGAATTTGAAATCACAAAGTCCCGGCTCAAAAAAGGAACCTCCATTTAAATGAATTACAAAAGCTATGATGGAGTCGAATTCCAAAATTCCAATATTAGGTCTGTAATTCTGGTACTTCAAGGTATATCACGCATGTTCAAAAGTACCGTTATCTCATAGTCCAAACTGTGAAACAAATTGATCAACCATGAGTGCACACACTATTGACCATATATATCTCAATTACGCTAAAGTCCCTCAAATATAGACACCTCACTCTTTATCTGAAGCCAACCCCCGCATCCCCCCCACACACAAGTCGTTCTCTCCCCCAAACACAAACACACGAGCACATTAACACCCCCCTCTCTTCTAAAGTCCGGACCCAAATATAGGTCTCTATCACTTTGTCTCTCGGGCATGCACACATCTCTTCTCCCACTCTCTAGGTCTCCCGGCATCTCTGTTTCCTAAGCACACGCACTATGTAGAGTGTATCTTTCCCATACACACAAAACGTCGCCCCAAACGTCTATCTCCCTAGTTATGTGGTTCTCGCACTCTCACCTCACACACCACCCTCACTGCAAACAAGCACACTATGTCTCCTTGTGCACCACTCTCCTCTTTCTATCTCTCCCACATGTGGACCTGCCCCAGCTCCTTCCCTGTATACATATATGCCGTGACTCTTTCCATAGCTCTATAATGTATCATCGTTCTCAATCTCGCACGTTGTTCTCTACACCAACTATTCTATATCTCTCATGAAGTCCCTATCACACACACGATGAATCGCATCCCTTGCGTCCCCGTACATAGGCCACTTTTGAACAACATCAACATTGTCTCCCTATCTATACGCCACTTCTGCACACAAACAACCCCTCTCTCCCCTCTCTTCCCCTCTCTCTCTGTCGCTAGTTCTCTCTCTCTCTCTCTCTCCCACACACACTCGATGTCTCTTCCAAATAGTCCGCTCCCCGCCCGCACCCATGCTATTCCGCTACTACACATGCCTTTATCTCTCTTTGACACACATGTCACACCATTCCCCTTCCCTATACTAGGTTTACATCATTAGTGGTCTCTCTACTCCACATACACACACTCCCTCTCACACACAAACGCGCACACAAACACACATAGACACGCACAAAAACACCCATCTATCTGGATCCTTCTTTTAAGACACACACCCTTGCATATTCTCTCCAGCTCTACGTATGTATATATCCCCCTCTCTCTAGCTCAGATGCACACCAAAATTCTCCATCTCTCTAACTCACACATCTCTCCCCATGTCCGCATGTGTATCTCACACACTCACTCTCTGATTATGTCTATGTGTCTTACACAACACAAAGCCCAATGTACATGTCTCTCTCTATCGTCCACACACAGATACACAAAGAGTCTCTTACCATTGCCTTAGTCTCTACACATATCACACATGCACTCTCTCTCTCTCTCTCTCTCTCTCTCTCTCTCTCGCACACACGCTCAACAAAGGTTTTCCCGTGAATAACTTACCGTCTATTCATCAACAGTCGTGGTAGTACGGCGAACACGAGACATGAAAAAGAATAAATCTACACGTGCGTAGACCACCTAGTATGTCTACCAGGACTAGAGCAAGCCGAAAGCGCGCCGCCGTCACCCCCTCCTTATTGGCGATGGGAAAATCTTTGTTTTAGACAGTCGAGAAGTCATTGTGCTAAGGCCCCACATGCTGAGCTGTTGAATAGAATGTAGATCCAAGTTTACGGAAACAAGTATCAATAATACATTCGTATCTCCATACTTATATTTCTTCTCTTATAAAAAAACCGAGTTGGTGATGATGGTACGCGTGCCATCTTGCAATATAGACCGTCCGACCTATATCTGACGGATAGAAATTAAACTAAAAGATACCCGCACCTCTCTCCATGTAGACAAGGCCTTCCCTGGTTCATCCTTATCTCCAACAACCTCATTGTTGAGCAATTAAAAAAGGAAGCCTCTGGAACAAACTGGCATGGTGGTTGCTGCCGGCGTCGTCCATACCCATGCCTCCGCTCAGTCCGACAACCAATCACCACCACGCCCCACTCCTTGTCACCTTGTCTCCTCTTTCTCGAGATATCATTAGTTTTTACACATGGGATTACTCCCGCATGGGTCAATCACAACAGGTGTTTTATAAAAAATGCATCTTGATGTTCCGTGCAATGCACGGACATCTTGCTAGTACTCCTACAGAAGACTTAGTTGGTGATGATGGTGTGTCTACCATCCGTCATTTCTGACCATTAGATCTACATCTAACGACTGTGAGATAAGTTGTTGCCTTTTCTCACCAACATCCCACTTCTCTACCAATTTGCAGAAAAACCCATAATAGTATCTTAAAACCAACCACATCCCTCCCTCACCTCACCAAAATAGCCCAAGGAATATATTCTGATTAAAACATAATATATCTCTAGTGATATATGTATATCAAAATTAGAGTGTTTTCTATCAAGTTTGTGAATAAGTATTATTCTAATTATTCTAATTATGATCCGTTGCAACACACGTGAACATTGCTAGTATTTCCAACCATGCAAAAAATGCTAGTATTTCCATAGTTTCGAGTTTTCCATCAAGATATTAGTCACTCATGGTTGATATTTAGTTTCAATCACGTACACATAGGCACTATGTAACTAGCCTTTCTTATTGGCTTCCAAAGCTTAACTTCCACTCCTACTTACAGTATATAGAGTATTTAACAAAAAACTACCACTTTCAACCAGATATACGAAGAAACTATTGTACAAAAAATAGCAAAAACATACCCAAAATTTCTTAATCCATGCCAAAAACTACTACCTAGTGCTGATTAGGCTCGTTTAAACCCGTTTATGACAGAGTTGGCCCACACGTCCGTGCTGACGAGGTAGCTTAAACCAACACATTTTGTTTGACCGTTGACACGAGGGACCCACATCTGGCCTTCTATCCTGTTATTCCCCCTCAAATCATAATTTTTCCCGAACATTACTTCAAACAGTACTAATGCGTGTTCGTCGGTGGCGCCAGTGATGAGCGAGTTGGCCGCCGCTCCTACGGACGGGCCGGACGCCGCGCTGGCCTCCGCACGGGTTGGCAGGCTAGCCCGAGCGTGACCCATGTGTGAGCAAGCCAGCGCGCTGGCCTTCGCTCGAGCCAGATGGCTGGCCTTAGCACGGCGCGCGCGAGCGAGCCGCCGCACCGCCGTGCCAATCTAGCTAGCAAACCTTGTAGACAAGCAGCTGGATGCATCCAGCAGGCTATGTGCTATATTGGCTAGCTAGCGGCCGCGAGCGCCGGAAGGAGCTGGCATCCGGGCCGCTGCAAGATGGGCTCCGCACCGCCGGCGGTTTTGACCTCGCCTTTTGCCGGTGGCGGTAGCTGCATCCCATGGCCGAGGATGACTAGGTGGACGGGCCGGAGGTAGGAGGTCACTCGGGGATTTTTGTCCAGATTGACCTAACTTGCCGGTCAAAATAGAAGGCGTTGACTTAAGGGGCGACATGGGTTGAGACGTGCCTATAACGGCACTTTGTAGAGTAGTCATTTGTTGGTTGGGCTGGTTGGTAAGGGCATGTACAATGGTTGATAAGGTAGTCTTATCTTAAGTCTACCACGTATGCAAGTGGTAGTAGTTTCTTGGCATTATTAGTGGTTTCTTAGCATTATTAGTGGTTTCTTGTAAGGAACAATGTACTAGCGACGAAAGGCGATTCTAGGTTGCGTTGTACTCCAATGAGTACTACTAGTGGTCGCGGGAGTGTATAGCGCGTTTTGTGGGTTCGATGCCGGCCGAATGCACGACGGCCTTTTTTTAAAATAGTAACTTCACTGCGAGCCAATATTGTACACTGGTAGTTTGACTTTTGAAGTCAAACGGACGTGTCGCACCTCAATCTGGGTGCACTGGATAGCCCAGCCACGTGAACGGGTTTTCCCTCCCATCATCTCGTGGCTCGCCTGCTCGCCCTAGCCGTACCTCGCTTGCAGCTTCCTCATCAGCTAGCATATTTAAACTAGCGCCTCCCAATTAAGCCCGAGGAGCCGGAAAAGCCTGGTGCGGCATTAGGAACAGTGCAATATGGCTCTGTACGTAAAGTGCTAGTACTCTACTACTCTGTAGCTTGTGGTGTTGCACGCATGGACTTCACTCTATTATCGGCTCTATAAAATAAATTCCTCTTGACGTGATTTTTCTTTTGTTTTGAAACGGAGGCAAAAGCTTTGCCTCATCTCATTCATAAAGAAGGAACTACTAACAAACTTTGACGAGATCCATTACACCTCCACAAATGGAAGCGAAAAGCCTAGTCCCGCTGTATCAAATAACTCAAATGTTCTGCCCCCGCAGTAACCGTCGCTGATAAACAGGCTGCTAGTGTGTGCATGAGAGGAGCGGCTGAGTAGGCCAGCTACGCGCTTGAATAGAGCATCAAGAGTACCCACTACGCAGGTGTACTTTCCCTGCATTGATAGTACAGCGATGGTTCTAGAGAACAGTAGTACCCTCCACTTCCAACTGTAGCTCCCTTGGCCCTGAGATTCAAGAGTTCAAAACTGGTGCACTATACTAGAAGTACAGTACATCGCACTACTAGTTGAGAAAGTAGTACTAGTACTGCTACAATATGAGTACGCAGTAAATAATAGCCTCACCCCTTCGCTAAGGAACAATCAAGGAGCTACAGTTGGAAGGGACGAGGCCGTGCGATTACTACGCTCTTATCTCCTCCTCGCGAGTTCCCCTCCCCCCGAAGAGAAGGCAGTTCGTCGCTGCTCCCATGGATTCACCAGGAGGTTCTCCTCCCGTCGGGGCTGGGAGACCATGGACGACGATCCTCTGGGAGAAATCGCACGCCGCTCCGACGTCCTCCCTACCGCAAGACTCGGTGCTTCCTGCACCAACTTTTCTAAGATGGTGCTTAAATAGGCTTGGGAAAAGGCCATGCTTGTTGGTCTTCCATGCATCCTCGAGGAGAAGGTTCTTCTATGGGACAATCCTTTGAACAGTACACCGCTCCTTGGCCATGGTTGCATGTTGACTCCGCCAGAGTTGCCGACGTTGACAGGTAGTCGGATTTTGTCCGATGAGCAGATCAGTCATGGAGTTTGATCATGTAGTACTTAGTTATTCCATTTCCATCCCGTAATTTCTCCGCTGCCCACCGTCTTATATATAGGTATGGGTCGGTGCCAACGAAGATTGGCTTGCATACCTCTGGCCGGATACCACCATCATTTTGCACAACGTCCATAGTAGTGCGGCCGTTCCCGTAGACCCCTTCTCCACCATTGGGATCGGCCTTCTGGACTGGCTGGTCTTGAATATGTATGATGATGCCTACATGAGATTGAAGAAGATAGTAATTGCGGACCCGTTGACAAAGCAAGGCGGCTACGGAGATTACTATCTCATCGCAGTGTTTGACATAAGGATTGCGATCAATGCAAGAGGCAGTAACGGCAGAGGCTGGCGCATGTTGGCCATGGCAGATTTGTACCCCTACACGTTCGAAGACGCCGTGCGCCATCTAGGCCGCATCTTCGCGGTGACAAGCCGGGGGACTTGTTTCATCTGGTTGCCATCCTACGGTACGTGAGATTACAAACGAAATACACAAACCATCATTTGCATCCCTAATGGTACTCCATTATTTTGCAGGGACCAATCATCCCCCGATTGAAATTAGATCGCCGATCCTGGATGTGCATTTGCATCCGTGATTCGGTCTAACCTGGAACCTTGTAGCTAACTTTGGCATATTGGGATCAACTATCTTAGCAGTCGTTACCCATGGTACCACTGATGTGCAACATGGTCACACAATCTACCACGATCGGACCGTCACCATCTACCCAGGTATTCCATTTTCTCATTGCTGTGTGTTACAGTAGTAGAGTAGTAGTACTTGTTAGTTATTTTCTTTTCTTGACTGGGACATGTTTACTGTACTAGTAGTACAATTTAGTATTATATTTTATAACCCTCTCGCATTCTCTTTCATTATTGTACTACTTACTAGTACTAGTAGGAGTACTTTTTACCTTGGACGACGCGTATAGCTAGCCAGGCCCTTGAAGACTTGAACCCACTATCTCCCACCATTTTTGTCTTTCCATGTCTTACTATCTCATCCATTTAGCCAAGAGTGCCTATATATAATAAGCCGGTTATTTTACGTCCTCTATACCGGAGTAATACTATTTGCTGCACAGTATTACTGACCGCCATATTTGAGCACAACATTATTATGCATGGACCTTGACTATGTACGTCACCATGTGTCCAGATCTGAGATGCCACGTGTACCAGATGAATGGCGGCGAGTTCGACCCCCGTGATGCTACGTGGGTGCCGAGGAACACTCTTGGAGAGTTCTCGCTTTTCATTGGGGACAACTACCCCATTGTGAAGCGGATGCCACCTTCCGTGCACGACACTGAAGGCCTACCGTTCATGAAGCATGGTTGTGTCTTCAGTGCGCACCGCCGGATGAACGACATGCTGGGACACGCTATCCCTGATTTATGTCGCTTCAGCTTGGATGAGTCTCCATCATGTGGAACCGGACTAGAAAGCCGCGATAATGATCCCCGTTGACTATCGCTATCGATCGTGCCATCCATGAAGAACACCTTTGTCGGTGTACAAAATTAGGGGCTCTCCTTTTGACCCCTTTACTTGTGCACGGACAGTCGGAGCCGCACCCGCGGCCACACTGAGCAGGGCAGAAGAGGGGAGCCGGAGCACAAGGCGATCAGAGCAACGCCAAGACCAGAGACCACAACGAGCAAAGGGGCGAGGCAGACTCCCCCGAGAAGACCCTTGCCGGGCGGCCTCCATGGCCCCGGCAAGAGCCTTGCCGGGGCAACTTGCCCGACGCCAGCGGGGTTTGCCACCTTTGAGCCCAAGGGTTCCAACAACCACATTGGAACCGAGGCTCGGGAGGCACCTCCGTGGTGACATGCCGATCTTTGTCAAGATCATAAACACACGAGATTAGATGAGGACCAGAAGACGATGATCCTCGGCGGGATCCCCAGCCGAGGAAATCCACGAGACCCCGGCAAGACACTTGCCGGGGATGACTACGATGCCACAACAAGACCCTTGCCGGGGCCCCGGCAAGGCTCTTGCCGAAGACACCTACGGGGCCACAGCCAGGCCCGCGTCTGCCAAGACTCCACCGCCGTTCCCATGCAGCTGCCAGCCTGGCCAGCTGGGCAGGCACCTGCGTGGCGACATGTAGCTTCCAGGCCAGCTCAGCAAGCACCTGCGTGGTGGCATGCGGATCTTCGTGAAGACCCTACCACCATGCCATCTCAGCAGCCTGCCAGCCTACATGGCACCGCATGCATCGTTGGCCTGGACGTGTGTTGGAGCAGGGCGGGGCGGCGACGGACGGGACGGGCCTCGTTGCCATCTCCAATAATGCAACGGGACACCTAAGGGGGGCGCATTTAATGCATCTTGTCCTGTAATGACAGACGATAAGCTTTTGTACTGTAGACCTTTCCACCTCCTGTGTGCCACTGTGGCAACCCCTTTTGCCTATAAAAGGATGCCCGAGGCAACCAGGAGAAGGATTCAGATCTTTGGGCTACCCACGCACCGTAGCTAGCTCAAGAACTCAAGAACACTCAAATACATACACCAAAGCAGGACTAGGGTATTACGCATCCTCGCGGCCCGAACCTGGGTAAACGATCTTTGTGCTTCTTGTCAGACCCGCTCTTTGCACAACCTCGCGCCCGCCAACCATAGAAGGGATCCCAGTGATCCCATAGGTGTCGATCCTCACCGACATCTTTGGCGCGCCAGGTAGGGGGTGCAGTAGTGGAAATCTGGTCTGGTTGGGGCAGCGGCTTCATCGTGGTCTTCGCTCCAAGGAAGAAGATGACCAAACGGGCAGCGTCATCTGCAGATGCAGTAAATGCTCACGCAACGACAGAAAAGCTAAGTCATGTGAAACTTTGGGCAATTCCCTTTTTGTATATATATAAGGTTATCGTCCTCGAAGATCTTGCCCTATGTATGGAAAACCTGCACGCGGTGGGCCCCCACTATTGGCAACGCCCTTGCTCTGTTTCGAGTCCGCTCAATAGTTCAAGCGGCTGTGTCGAGAAAAGCAGGGTCGCCTTCTGGAATTGGCAACGCTCATGTTCTGCCTCGAGTCCGCTCGACAGTTCATGCGGCCGCGTTGAGAGCAGTAAGGTGGTTTGCCTGGCAGCAAGCATACCCGGCAGGCTATTGGGGATCCATCCTCAAGGCGCCGTGGCCTGGGTTACGCGCCGGCAAGCCTACCCGAGCCACGTAGGGTGGACATACAAAGGGGGATCAAACAGGGAAATAATATGCATCGTTTCCAAAAGTACTACAGAGTTATATTGCATCAATTGTTGCTGCAATTCTAACTAAAGATAAAAATTGTCTTGGTCATGAACCTGCAGGGGCGATAAGAAACAGGGTGCCTAATCCCGGCGCTGGCCCTCCACCCTCTGGATTCCGCCGACGCGGCTGATGATGGGCTTGATACGCTCCTCGAGCGTCGCGAGGTCCACACCCTCCGGCAAGCTCTCCACCGCGGCGTCGAAGTCGAGGTCGGGGTTCCAGTACGCCACCTTGGTGAGGACCTTGGTCATGGTGCCCCGGCAAAGCTTCCGGGCCTCGTCAGCTAGAGAGGCCGCCTTGTTGGAGCGGAACTGCTCTAGGGCCCCGAGAACACCCTCGAAGAACAGGGTCAGCTTGGCGTTGGGACTCACGCTCGGCTCCGAGACGTACCTCACGTTTGGCATCCCCATGGTGGCCAGCTGCGTGGTGATCCTGCCGGCGACCTGGGCAAGACGGCTGACCCATAGCTTCTCGCCCTTCACAAAATCCGCATGGTTGGTGGATTCATTCTTCCACAGCTGCCTCTCTTTCTCCAGATCCTTGGTCAGGGTCTCCTCCCGGGCCTTGGCCTCCGACAGTGCTCCCTCGAGGCCCTCCAGCTTCAGCTTGAGGTCTTTGATGGAGTTGTTGGCCTTGGAAACCTGCTCAGCCTTGCCGAGGACTGCGCCCTGCGCCTCCACCAGTGCACCGTTGAGCGTATCCTTCTCCTTTGCCAACTTCAGGGCCTGATCCTTCAACCCGTCCCGCTCCACCTCCAGCTCTTTCACCCTGCCAGCGTGGACCAGGGCTTGGGCATCGAGCGCCTCCCTGTGCCTCTGCTTCAGCTCCTGGGTCCACTATACGACAAGCTTCTCGACCTCCTCGTCCTTGCCGTGGAGTGTCGCAGCAAGCTTCTCCTCGCGAGCATCAAGGTCCTCCTCCCGGGAGTTTAGTGCGGCCTGCTGCTGGTGCCGAGCAGCCTCGGCCTGGGCGGCCTGCTGCTTCACCAGTTCCTGGGACTTCTTGATGTCGGCCTGCTTCATGACGAGCTCCAGTTTGTGCTCAGCCAGCACGTCCTAGGCGGCCTACAAGTCCTTGTGGGCCTGGCGGAACCAAGCCCGCGCCTCGGTGACGCGCTCCTCGAGGTCCGCCTCCGCCTTGTCCACCACCGCCATCCTGGACTTGGCCTTGTCCAGGCGGGCGCGGTGAAGCGCCTGGAGCTTCTGGAAGTTGGCACTTATGGCCTGGAGGAGCCGCTCTTCGTGGGAACCGCCGCCACCGGTGCTCGGCTCGTCAACAACCTCAAGCCCGGCGGCGGCGAGCACTTCGTCATCAAACACCTCCCCCTCGGCGGGCGCCCCGGTGCTCGCCATCCCTAGGAGGTGGATGAACAGGTCATCGCTCACCCTCAGGTACCTGCCCGAGCCAGAAGCAGCGGAGGAGGAAGGTTGGTCTTCAACCACCCCCTCCTCAGCAGCGGCCTTGCCGGCCTCCCCGGTAGGCCCCTCGCCGGCCTCCTCGGCAACGGCCTTGCCGGTCTCCTCAGCAGACCCCTTGGCGGCCTCTTCAGCGGCAGCCTTGGCGGCCTCCTCGTCAGCGATCTTGTCAGCCTCGGCCGCGGCGTCCCTGGTGACCTCCTCGATGACGGTGTCAACGTCCTCCGGGTCCGCCGGGGAAATATCTAGATGCCGAGAAGGGGAGTGAGGCGAGGCCAAGACCAAGATTCAGAGAAAAGAAAGAAGAAACAGGAACGAACAAGGGCAGAAGGCGAATCACTTACCCGTGCTGGGCTGGGAAGAAGTAGCCCCTTCCCCGCCAACATCTGGTGCTTGGACGGAGCACCAGCACCCAGGTTCGCCTCCTCCTCCTCCGTGCGCATAGGCTCGACACTTGGCGCCCTTGCCGGGGACGCCCCTCGGGGCGGCGTAGTTGATGGGGGCGGCGTGTTGGGGGTGGCCCCAAGTGGCTCCTCCTGCTGCCGCCCTCCTCCTGCAACCATGGAAAGGTCAGCACCAAGGGATCGTACCCCATCAAGCGTTGAGGGGAAGCGAGTGGTGAACTTACGCTGGGGGCTGCGCCGGGGGCTGCTGTCCGAGCTGCTCACCACCACCAGCGGCGTAGTCGAAGTGCCCGCCGGGGGCTGGCCGCCCATCGAGGCCCTGGCCCTTTTCACCCTCTGGCCCAACGTCTCCGCGTCCCTGTGAAGATGAAAACAAATGAAGATAAGCGGCACAGTTTGAGGAGACGGAGATGACAAAAAAGAGCAAGATACTTACTCATCCTCCACCTCCTCTTCTGCTGCCTTCCTCTTCCTCCTTGGGCCGAGGGACCCAAAATTGAAGACGACCTCCGCGTCGACATCTGCCGGAGGAGGGGAAGAGGGCGGAGTCTGGCCATGCTCGGACGACGAAGAGGCAGTTGCTTTCTTCTTCGCCAGCGCGGCCTTTACCAACTTCCTCGCCGCCGCAGCCCTCGTTTGGCGCACGGACACCTCCTGGGCTTGCTGCGGTTGCACGGCCCTGCCGGGCCGGACCGGCTCGCCAGAGCTGGCCCGCCGCAAGACTCGCCCTCTCCCCATGATCGGAGGGTCGACAGCCTCGACCTCCTCCTCAGACGACTCGTCGACCACATCTTCAATGAGAGGGGCCCCGGTGCCGGCGTTGCTGTCCTCCCCAGCAGACTCCGCTCACTGGGCGAGCTCCCTCTCCTCCGCGGCCACCGCGGCCTCATCGTCCACGCCGCCGGTGCTGCCGGCCTCCCTGGCGAGCTCCGCCTCCGCCGCCCTGGCAGCGATGTAGTCCAGCTCCGCTTGGGTGGTGTCCTTGACGAGCAGCGGCTCATCGCAGACATACCTCTCCACCAAGGTATCGAAGAACTCCTGCACCTGATCCACCGGCGGCTCGGCCCAATTTGGGACGAGGCCGTGCGCGTTGAAATCCGGCATCATGGCAATGATGTCGGTTTGGCGCGAGTTATTGCTCAGTGGGACCACCCCCGCCGGCAACCCAAACAATGGCCCCTTGGCTACCTTGCCGGCCTTCACAGCCTTGCCGGACCTCTCGACCTTGCCGTCGCAGTTCACGTCAAGCTGGAAGAGCCGCTGGCAGAAGTGGGCATGCCCCATCACCATGAAGTTGTGATTTAGGCCGGGGCGAAGCCTCATGGTGTTAGCCGCATTCCTGAAAAGCCAGGACGGCCTCCCCTTGTTGTGCAGAGGAGCAATTCGGCGGCGGATGAAGTCTGCCCCAATCATCTCCAGGGTGAGCCCGACAACGATGAGGCGATGAATCCTGGTGGTGGCGACCATGAGCTTCCCATCGTCGGTGTCAACATTGCCCTAGTCGTTTCTGCGAACCGGCGGCGCTTGGCAAACCTAGCAGAATTCCAGTGGGTCCTCCTCCTCAATCCACCACCACCAGCCCCGCCACTCCTACTACCTCTCCTTCTGAGAGCCCTCCGGGTATGTCCCTTTGGTCCTTGGGATCCAGGCGACACAACCAGAGATGGCGCCTCCCTTTTGGATTCGAGGATAAAAGTAGTGGTGGAAGAGCGCCGTGTTGGGGAGCACTCCGGCGAAGCCCTCACAGAGATGCGTAAAAAGAGCCATGCACGCCACGACGTTTGGAGTGAAATCCAGAAGGTGGAAGCCAAAGGTGTGCATGATATCATTGAAGAAATCAGAGAAGGGGGGCAGAGGCCGCAAGAAAAGTAGTCGACGAAGAATGGGTATCGATTCGGGCCGGCTTCGGCGAAAGCAGCTGGGATGACGCGCGTGGCCGGATGCCCCGTCGTCTCCCCCCGTCTTGCACCCCCACAGGTGCTTGAAGTACTCCCGGAGATGGACTGTGTCAACCGTCGAGGGGAAGTAAACAAACTGCGTCCGCTGCGCCGCCAACTCGCTCTCCGGCGGCTCCTTCGCCCCGGCGTCCTTGGCCACTCCCTTGCCTTTTCTGGTTTTGGGTGCCATGGTGGCTGCGAGAGGCGAAGGATGAAGGACGACGAAGGCGCGGGGGCGGCGAGCAAAGGCAAGAGCTTGAGAGGGAGGAAGAAGGGGACGGCGGTTCCGAGATTGAAGAAGGCACGGATGGTAAATGAGCAGCGCGCCTGCGGTTATTCCTTTTTATGGGGAAGGCGCGGGCCGCCTCTTTACCATTTACTGTGATGTGACGCATGCGTGCTGGAACCGCCGCACGCATGACCCCCACGTCACGCACGACCCTCCATGACGCGCATTCAATGGTCGTGGGGAAGCGCAAGCGAGCGAAAAAGTTACCGCGGTAAAAATCCGCCCCGCCTGCCCGCGCACTGTTCTGGGCCTGGCCCAACAACGTGTCGCGCTTATATGTGGCCCAGGCCCGGGGGCTCGTGTTGGTGTACAAAAGTAGGGGCTCTCCTTTTGACCCCTTCACTTGTGCACGGACAGTCGGAGCCGCGCCCGCGGCCACACTGAGCAGGGCAGAAGAGGGGAGCCGAAGCACAAGGCGATCAGAGAAACGCCAAAACCAGAGACCACAACGAGCAAAGGGGCAAGGCGGACTCCACCGGCAAGTCCCTTGCCGGGCAGCCTCCGTGGCCCCGGCAAGAGCATTGCCGGGGCAACTTGCTCGACGCCAGCGGGATGCGCCACCTTTGAGCCCAAGGGTTCCAACAACCACATTGGAACCGAGGCTCGGGAGGCACCTCCGTGGTGGCATGCAGATCTTTGTCAAGATCATAAACACATGAGATCACATGAGGACCAGAAGACGACGATCCTCGGCGGGATCCCCAGCCGAGGAAATCCACGAGACCCCCGGGAAGACGCTTGCGGGGATGACTACGATGCCACGGCAAGACCCTTGCCGGGGCCCCGGCAAGGCTCTTGCCGAAGACACCTACGGGGCCACAGCCAGGCCCGCGTCTGCCAAGACTCCGCCGCCGTTCCCATGCAGCTGCCAGCCCGGCCAGCTGGGCAGGTGTCGGTGTAAAAACCGGCGGATCTCGGGTAGGGGGTCCCGAACTGTGCGTCTAAGGTCGATGGTAACAGGAGGCGGGGGACACAATGTTTACCCAGGTTCAGGCCCTCTCTATGGAGGTAATACCCTACTTCCTACTTGATTGATCTTGATGAATATGAGTATTACAAGAGTTGATCTACCACGAGATCGTAATGGCTAAAACCCTAAATGTCTAGCCTGTATGACTATGATCCCCTTTTCGGACTAAGCCCTCCGGTTTATATAGACACCGAAGGGGGCTAGGGTTGTACAAAGTCGGTTAGAGAGAAAGGAATCTTCATATTCGGTCGCCAAGCTTTCCTTCCACGCCAAGGAGAGTCCCATCCGGATACGGGTGGGGTCTTTGATCTTCGTATCTTCACAGCCCATCAGTCCGACCCTTGTCCAACAGGCCGGACGCCCAAGGACCCCTTAGTCCAGGACTCCCTCAGTAGCCCCTGAACCAGGCTTTCAATGACGAGGTGTCCGGCGCGCAGATTGTCTTCGGCATTGCAAGGCGGGTTCTCCTTCCTGAACATTCCAAGATAGTCTTCGAACGCAACGAACGTGTCCGGATCTGTAACACAAGTACCACACACACAGTCCATAGAGAGTATATTTTTTTCACAAGTCCCATTCTGCTGATAACTTTTGGCGAGATGACATCACGCCTGCCCGGTCATTATTTCGAACCGTTTTCTTTTGATGTTCCGCGTTTCAAGAGGCGGTTTCCATTGGCACGTCTTGTCAAAGCAGAGATCGTGTCCCCTTATTGCGGGATTCTCATCAATACGGGCATGGGTAATCCAGCCGTGCCATTTACACAGCCCTTGGGAACAGGCGAGTTTAGAGGCGAATGGGGAGGCGTTTCGATATTCACTGCCTTTATAAGGGGATAAGGATTCCATCCCTTTGGCCATGCCTTCTCTCATCCTCTGCCCTTCCATTCTCAAGCTCCAGCGCTCAAGTTCTAGTTTCTTCCACCCCGAGCAAGCTTTCAACCATGTCGAGCTGTGGAGGACAAGGCAAGTGGCGAAGGACATCGCCGAGCTGCGGGAGGCCGGGTATCTGGCGAAGGAGATCGCCCACTGGCTCCCGGTCGAGGGACAAGTTGTCCCCACACCAAAACCCAACGAGAGGGTGGTGTTCCTCCCTCATTTTGTCCGCAGACTAGGATTTCCACTCCACCCTTTCGTCCGCGGACTTATGTTCTATTACGGGCTAGATTTCCATGATCTAGCCCCGAACTCCTTCCTCAACATCTCGGCATTCATTGTCGTGTGCGAGGCTTTTCTCCGCGTCCAACCCCACTTCGGTCTGTAGCTTAAGGTCTTCAATGTAAAGCCGAAGGTGGTGGACGGCCAACACGTGGAGTGCGGAGGGGCCATGGTAAGCAAGATGCCCAGCGTCACATGGCCCAAAGGTACATTTGTGGAGACTGTCAAGGAGTGGCAGAAGTTGTGGTTTTATATCACAGAGTCCCGCGATGCCACCTGGGCCGCAGCCCCCAAATTCAAGTCCGCGGCTCCAATGCGGCTGACCTCCTGGATGAAGAAGGGCCCAAATTGGTCTTCGTCGAATGAGCTGATGGCGCTGCAAACGCGCATCCAAAGCATGGTGGACAAAAACGTCAAGCTCATCGACTTGATCCAGGTTATGCTGGTTCGCCAGATCCTCCCCTGCCAAAGCCGAACTTCCCCTCTATGGGAGTTCGATCTGAAGAAGCACCAGACCTTGGTGAAGCTCTTCGTCACCACTCACAAAGACGCCTGGAAGCTGCTCTTCAAGGGTAACGAGAAGCCGCCGACCATAGACTCGGATCATGGGCACAATCTTGCCCACGCCGCTAGTGCCATAAGTGCTTCATATTTCAAGGTGTACTCTCTATCTGTTTGTCCAAGGAGGGTAACTAAATTTTGCCAACTCATCCCTTCAGGAATGCACGGAGAAAGCGGAGCGAATTCACAGTTCGGCCCCGCTGCCCGAAGAACCAGTCATCCCACTTCTGGCGAAGATGCTGGTGCCGGCGCCCTATAAGCCGCCGGAGAAGAAGGCCACGAAGAAGGCCAAGGGGGGCCAGGGTGGCCCCCGCCGCAAGGGCACTTTGGACGTGATGTCCAAAGAAATGACTCACTCCTCTACCGCCGAAGACGACGAAGAGGAGGAGGAGGAAAGCAACCCTCCCCCTGATGGGGGGAGGAAGAAGAGGGCGGCATCCACAAATCTGGAGGCGGAGGCGCCCAAGAAGGGGAAAGGCTCCCTCGCGGATAAAACTGTGTGGGACGTCGACAGCAGTCCGGAGCGACCCCCCCGAAACAAGCCCCTGGCTGCGTCGTAAGTACAAACTCGTACTCGCCCGGGTATCCGGCCTTCCCTCCTTATTGTATTAACATGGTTAATTGTGCTGCTGCAGTCTGGCCCACGACAGCTCCCAGCGATCCTCATCAACGGGTTCGTTGGATTCAAAGGCGATGGCCAGCGCGTCGCCGCCGCCCGCTTACTCTCCCAAGGCCAAGGGTGACGCCGAGGTGCTGTCGCGAAGGACTTTCCCCGGCCATGGAGAGTCTAAGGAGGCCATCAGGGTGGTGCCAGAGGGCGAAACCTCGGCCACCAGACACAAGGGGGAGCAGTCCCCCATGGAGACTGGCGATGGGGGCCGTATTCAGCTCGGCCCCCGTCCGGATATGGTTCCGGAGTCCTACACGGTTCCGGAGTCCGGCGTGCTGCCTCCTTTGAAAGACGGAGGTGTGCCTATCCCACTGGCGACCTCTGCTCAGCCAGAGGCACCGGACAATCTTCTGGAAGCACTGCGAGGCGCTTCCATTATGGAAGAACACCGTATCCTTATGGGTACGGTGATTGAGAGGGTTCAGTCCGTCAAGAGCGGACTGACCGAAGCCTGTGGCGGCCTGCTGATAGGTTTTGAGGTAAGCGACGCAAAGGAAAAAATCCCCATATAGACCGTAGCCCCTGAGACACTGTCCGGTATTCGGCAAGCAAAACCGGAGAGAGGATCAATTCATTTTTGCAGGAAACTAACTAAATGTTTCTTGTATGAATGAGCAGGCGTCATTGCTGGCTGAGACCTCACATGCTGCCGAAGTCTCCGGACTAAAGCAGAGACTGGAGCGGGCCGAGGAGGAGCTTGGCCAAGTGAGGAAGCAGCTGGAGGACCAGCACGGTATGTACTGACTCCCTGTGTACTCGGAAAGAATAAATGATATGTATTGACCATAATGTGATGATATGTGCAGGAGCGACGAACGAGGTCGAGGCCCTTAAAAAGGCCCTAGCCGAAGCTGAGGAAAAAGCTGCCAAGGAGCAAGCCGCGCGTAAGAAGCTCAAGGCCCGGGTCAACGAGGTCCAGCAAGAGCTTCAGGACGCTGTGAAGAAATGCGAGGCCTTGGAGTGCGATGTTTCAGCTCGAGAGGCCGAACTCGCCAAGGTTCGTCAAAGCGCTGTAGAGGCCCGGTTTGAGGCCCAGGGCGCCCCCAGGATATCCAGGAGACCAAGAAGATCGCGGCGGGTAAGGCATTTAGTATGCAAAGCAAGTATGTGAAGGAGAAGTATGTCTTACGACCCGGATTCGGAGTTCTCCAGGGGCGTTTGTGGACCTGCCGTGCAGTGTGTCAGACGCTGCGGACTTCTTCCGAGCCGAAGAGGGGAGCTCAACGGAGAAGCTGTTCTAGTTGCAATACCTTGCGCCAGAACATCCAGTGCCCTTCACCGATCAGCTGAAACAGGTGGTTGAGCTGCATAGGGTGGCCGAACTGGCATGAAGGATTTAATAATCTGGCTGTGGCCTGCTGAAGCTATACCTAGCAGTTACTTCGGCCTCGTGAAGCAGCTGGTGAACGCCTGTCCTCGGCTGGACGTCATCAAGTGATCGATCTGCATCGAGGGAGCGCGGATGGCCTTCGCACGAGTCAAAGTGTGGTGGGCGAAGATGGACGCCAAGCTTGTGACCAAGGGGCCGCCCGAGGGCAAGGAGCATCGCACTCCTGAGCGGTACTTTGGAGACGTCCTGGAGGGGTCTCACCTTGTAGCGATGCAGTGTTCGCAACACATTATCTTGGAATGGATGTATTCAAGCTGTCTGTGCCTTGTAAGATGAAATAAAATTGTTATGCAATATAATTTTTGTTTTTATAAAAAATTTACCTCATGTGCGGCCGTGTGTTATAAAATCTGAGGGTTGGCCGGTCGTCGGCTTCTGCCCCCACGCAGTTAGTCGGGATGGAATCTAAACACTCTTGATCCAATTGTTTGGTCCTTGAAGCAGGTGTTTAGTGCAACGAACCAGGCAATCAGACTATACGGCTTGAACACCCTCGCTTAGCCATAGGAGTTTGACAATAAAAATATAGGCGGAGCCCCTAGTATCCGAACTAGGATGCTGTAGACACCTGATCGGGCAAGTACCGATCCCTCGCGTAATGCGGAAAAATCTCCAACAATTTGAGACCTCCGAAGAGCTGACCGGCTCTCGCCGCATCATGATAGTCAGTTTTCGGCTTTCTCTACTGAGGTGCTCCATTGGGTAAACCAGGGCACAATCGCAGTAGTTCTCCCTTTACTACCTTAGCCGATGTAGCGGAACGTAAGGTAGCAAGCACAGGAGCCGGGCAACCCAACTATTGACCAAAGACATGTTTCGGAGCCAATGCATATAATGCTAATTCGGGGTGCCGATCTATATCGTAAAAAGTGTTCGGACTTTTGTTGCCGTATAGCGGGGTGCTATGAAGCCCCTGGCAAATTGAAACGTACCGCAGTGTACGGGTGCTATCTGATAAGTTTATTAAAAGAAAGGGGAAACAAAAAGGTGGTAAATGCAATAGGGAGGGGCCCTGAAAGTTGGGCCGCAAACTGTTTCCGTTATAATTTGATTAATACGTCCAAGCGCATTGATACAAATAGTGCGATAAGCAACAGGCTATTTAACATGCCGTCACCAAGGGAGAGCTGTGTGTGGGCCCTGAAAACAGGTAGAGTGGTCGTTAAAGAGACCACCTAGAAGTTCCCCTCTACGTCCAGACTGACTGCCGTCTTGGTGTATTTGTCCTTCGAAAGGAACTTCGATCAAGCCATCAAGGAAGGCCTGTGAAAAGGAACCTGAAAAGGAAAGAAAAAAAGAAAACAGTGAAAGTAAATGTGTCCGGGAGCGGTCAAGCCGTATTGTGGATCACAGGGTAGGTATGCCTGCGTCTCTCCCCATGGAATTCTGAGTGCGTAGTTATGTACGTGCGGTACCAATGCCGCCACTTGATCGGGACTGTCGGCGTTCTGGGAACGGGGGTCCCCAGACTTGCCTGCCTGCGGCCCACAGTGTGGCCAAGCCAGCAGGCCGTGCGACCCATCTTCATCAACAAGGCATCCAAGACCCTCACGAGGGTCCAAGCCTCGCGAGGCGGACGACGCAAGACCTCCTCTGGAGTAGCCTAACCAGGCAGGCTCGCGAGGAGCGGAGATATCAAGGTAGGGCAAAACCTCACGAGGCCCTCGTGACGTGAGCCATGACGAACGACACCAGGCGGCGCCAGCGCGCGCAGCGTCCTTATTTCCTCTTTGGTGCTAAGGAGGCCAGCGCAGGCGAAGAGTACCGTGGCATCAGGCAAAGGTTGCTATATTGGTGCAACGAGAACAAGACCAGGAGGACGGCAAGACGGAGGTCATCGTGGAGCCCAAGACGGCGTCACCACCAGAGCTTTTCGCAGGCGAAGACCGTTTTTTAGGATAGCTTGTACTAGCTGTCCCCCTTCAAAATAGCCCGCCATTGTTGGCTCCCTTCCCGCTCGATATTTGGGAAGAGGACCAGGGCCTCTATAAATAGGTCTAATCACCACAGTAGGAGCCATCGAATCCTCACCCGCACAAGTTCGACAAGCACAAGAGCACCTCAACCTCAGGAGGCTGTTCTTCCCTTGTACTGTTCATCATTAGCCAAAGAGGCAATCCACCACCACCACACTGGAGTAGGGTATTACACCACAACGGTGGCCCGAACCAGTATAAACCTCATGTCTCTCTGTGTTGCGAGTTCGTCGAGTTCGTCCGCGAGATCTTTGCGAGCTAGGGCGTAGATCGGTAGGAGGGAAAGACTTCGCGCGCACCCCAGTGTTCGAACCTCAAGGGTTTGCCGGAACCCCACATCCGACATTTGGCGCGCCAGGTAGGGGTGCGCCGTAGCTTCCCTTCCATCAGTTCGTCGCTCCGTCGCTCCATCGCCTCCATGGCGGACGCTCGCCGTGCTCGAGCTGAGCGTCGGGCTGCCCTCGTCGCCCGCGTCGCTCAGACGGCTCCCGTCGGCGGGCCACCTCGTCGTTCTCCATCTCCCGCCGCCAACGCTGCCACCGGCCCGGCGGGGAACGAGCAGCAGGCGTCCTCGCTGCATCCTTTGGTGCGGCAGGACGGCCGCACCGCTACTCCATCACTGACCCCTGCTGGTTCTTCGTCCCACGCGCACCACGCTCCCATGGAGGCACGGGCCGCGTTCCTCGCGGCGAACGAGCTCCTGCGTTATCGCCCCGTCGACGACCTCTATGAGGAGTGGCTCGACCGCGTCGCCGAGCTCGTCCGCGCTGCAGGAGCCTCTCCGGCACTGTCTGACTCTCTGCCTCCCCCTCAACCAGCCGCGGGCGATGGGGCTCATGGCATGCCTCCACCACCTCAGGCCCAAGATGGAGCATTGGCACCAAGGCGCGCGGCTCCGCGGTGTGATCCACCACGCCCGGCGCCCGCGCACGAAGAGAGAAGCTGCCAAGAAATTCCGCGGCCGCGAGAAGCTGCACCTGTGCTCCCCGCGCCACCTCGTCAAGACCGTGCACCGCCCGCAGCAGCGCATCGTGGTCCCCACCAAGACCAAGCTCCACCTCCGAAGCGGGCCCCGGCAATCACGGCTGGCTGCCGCGCCTTCACCCCCGAGCTGCGTAGCATCGCCTGGCCAGGAAAGTTGAAGCCGGATCTGCCTCCTCGCTACGACGGCACCGTCGACCCCGCAGAGTTCCTGCAGCTCTATGAGCTGAGCATCGAAGCGGCCAACGGCGATGAAAAAGTCATGGCGAACTGGTTTCCCATCGCTCTCAAGGATGGAGCCCGCTCCTGGCTCCTGAACCTGCAGCATGGCTCGATCTCTTCCTGGGACGAGATGCCCGACCGCTTCATCGCCAACTTCCAGGGCACTCGCGACCGCCCGCCGGCCGCGGGTGATCTATGCCGCATCAAGCAACAACCAGGAGAGACCCTCCAGAAGTACATCCAGCGCTTTAACAATACCCGCCTCAAGATCCCCAAGGTCACGGATGAGGCCATCATCTCCGCGTTTTCCGACGGCGTCCGTGACGTCAAGATGAAGGAAGAGCTCGCCATCCACGAGGAGCTCTGCACCTCTCAGGAGCTGTTCAACCTGGCGACCAAGTGCGCAAGGGCTGAGGAGGGGTACCTTTCTCTCCTCGAGCTGCCAGCCGCAGGAGTGGAGGAGATGAAGGCCAAGGCCAAGGACGTAAAGCGCAAGGAGGCGGTCGTGCTCGCAGCAGAGCCCGACACCAAGCGGGGCAGAGATCAGCCCGAGTCATCCAAGAACGGCCGATCGTTCTGCGCCTTCCACAACCTGAATACCCACAACACCAGCGACTGTCAAGAGCTCAGAGCCATATGGGAAGGACGCTACGGTGGACGCCCCGAGCGCAACGATCGGGGCTACGGCCGCGGAGGAGGACGTGGAGGCAGATGCTGGGACGACCGTGGCCCGCGCCAGGAGTGGCGCGACCGGCCTCGCGAGGACCGCTGGCCGGACCAACCTCGTGAGGGCGCCTGGAGGGACCCGCCTCGTGAGGATCGCCCCCAAGGCAACACCGGTCTTCCCCCGCTGCCGCCACCAAGGAGGAACGACGACCACCTCCAGGTCGAGGGGGCTGGGGGCTTCCAGGAGCTGCATGCGATCGCCTGGATCTTGGGCGGTGCCCAGGCCCCAGCCTCTCAACGCATCTTCAAATAGTTCGCTCGCGAGGTGAACGCAGTGCTCCCCAAGCTCGAAGCCACGCACCCGCTGGGGTGGTCCCAATGCGCCATCACTTTCAACTCGACGGATCAACTCAAGTGCGCAGCCATCGCTGGCGCCCTCCCTATGCTGTGTTCCCCAGTCATCAGCAATGTGCAGGTCACCAAGACCCTCATCGACGGCGGCGCAGGGCTCAACGTCCTGTCCGTCGACACGTTCGACAACCTCCAAGTGCCATATGAACAACTCGAGCCCACCAAGCCTTTCTCAGGAGTGACCTACGGTTCCACCACACCGATAGGGCAAGTCCGCCTGCCTGTCACCTTTGGGGAGCGCAAGAACTACCGCACCGAGCTCATCGACTTCGACGTCGCGCACATCCGCCTGCCGTACAATGCCATCCTTAGGTATCCAGCCCTGGCCAAGTTCATGGCAGTCACTCATCACGGCTACAATGTTCTCAAGATGCCAGGAAGTGGAGGAATCATCGCGGTCCCGTGTAAAGAGAGGGATGCGGTGTGCTCCCTCGAGCGCGCCTTCCAAGCCACAGCAATCGACGACCCCGACAGCAGAAGTGAAGGCCCTCCGGAGGCCATCCCCAAGAAGAAGCAGCCGTGCCGCACAGGACGTCAGGAAGATGGCGTCGCGGCAGGAGCCTCGTCAGGATCAGCGCCCGCTCCAGGGGCGCCTCCCTCCATCGCATAGGAAGGCGCGCCCGGCGCCCCTCCCGGGCAGGGCTCGGGGGCTCTCTTCTGGAGGGCCTCAGACCTTGCCAACCTCACGAGGGAGGCGCTTGGGCACCACTTGGAGGCGTGCTCGCGGCACGTGTCCCTCAGGAGAGCACAGGGCAAGGAGTGCCCACCACCCAGGAGTTCATCACCAAGACCACTCAGGAACTACAAGATGCAAGGGCCATGTGCGGCGACCGCCGCTCACGAGGCGCAGCTCCGCATCCTGGAGAGGATGCTGGGCTGCATGTCTGCATCGACGTCCCCGGGCTCAACACGTCCGCATCTCAGGAGCGCTTCTGGCCATCGCGCGTGGGCCGTTGCAAAGGTCCACCACACAACTGTGTTCGCATGCCCTTCGGCTTGCCGAGTGTGGCGTCGGCCTATCAGCGCAACATGCGGCGAGTCCTGGCGGCTCAGGAGGCCAGGTACCACGCCGTCCTGGAGGAGATGGTGACGGTATTCAGGGAACCTCCCGAGCCCCCAGAGCCTCCCGAGGCTCAGGGTGCTGGTGGCTCATGAGGGGTCCTTTCTTGAGCGCACGCCTTCAGCTGCACCAACCCTACTTCGTCTACAGAACCAGGTGACATCTTCCAAGTTCGTTTAAGCTGGGAGCGCCCCTCGGGCTGTATTATTCCCAGGCCACAAGGGACCGTCCCTTTGGCATGTATCCCTTTTGCTTATGTCTTTAGCTTACCTTGCTGGGGGCGCCCCTCGGGCTGCATCGTCCCCAAGCCGCTCGGGCCGGACCCAGTGGCATGTACCTTCCTGCATTTATCCAAGTTGATCTCCTCTCCATGCTTAACCTGCCAACTGTTGCCCGATCATCGCCTCCCCTGGAGCCTTCACATAGGCACGGCGTTGATGCATGGGTCCGTCCCTGTCACGTCGACAAACCTGAGCGGTCGAGCTCTGGCTCACGGCCCGCCCCGCGCACGTCACCTCACCAGGCCCTCAGTGCCTTCATCCCATCCAGAGCAACCAGCGGCAGGCAAACAGTTGTAATGGCAAACCGTGTTTCTTCTTGTGCCAGTTCATAGGGATCCCGTGAGAAGGATAGGAGGCGGCACCGCGAGTCTCCTTTTCTCTCGTGCAATTCGCTTGCACGTTAAAAGGGGGGCTCCTGAGCATCGCGACTCAGGAGCTCTTACTATCTCTCCAGCCCTCACCCCCTGGCCTTGACCACGGCATCGTGACCTGGCATACCAGCGGCGGCTGGGCTCGCTCGAGGGCCGGGACCTGAGGACGTAGAGCACTAAGGAGAGCATGAGGGGAGGGAACTCGTATGGGCCAGTCTGGCTATGCCACACAAGTAGGCGCGCAGCCCTGGCGCAACATCAGGAATTGCCGCGAAATCAACGAGATAAGTCCCGCACTCGGATCGGCTACATGTCCAGGCCTAACGGTCACTCGCGCCTTGCCGCAACCCCGTTGCGGCCACGTCGACTCCCTTTCTCGCCTCACCATGGCTGCTTGAGCGCTAAGGGGGACCTCCTGAGCATCGCGCCTCAGGGGCTCTTACTGGACCCTGGGCCGCACACCTCCTGGCCTTGACCACGGCACACGACCTGGCATACCAGCGACGGCTGTAGCCTGCCTGGGGACCGGGACCTGTCAGCGTAGAGCAACAAGCTATCGCGAGAAAAGAAAGGGGGACCGAGCCTTAACGGGACGTGCCTTCACCAAGTTTTCATAACAAGGAAGATAAGCACAAAGACATTACAGATCCTTACATGCCCCCACGGCGTGATTCATGGTTCTTCGCAGGAAGCAAAAGCTTACACTAAGGGGAATCCTATCTACATCCTTCTGTGGCGGACGCCATCATCAACAGTGGGCCACGGGAGACCGGCGCCAACCCCATCCAGTTCAGCGGCGGCGACGGCCGGACGCCGAAACTTTGGTCCGGGCGCGGCGAGAGCTCGGGGGCACGTAGCTGTCGTCGCTCGTCTCCGGAGTCTCGTAAAGCTCAGGAGAGCTGCTGGACTCCCGGGGGCTGCTGCTGCTGGAGTAGCCGCGAGCGGAGTGCGCATCAGTTTGGCGCTCCTCTCCGGGGCAGCACTCCAGGCGGCGGCCCTCGGCGTCGAACACCTTGAAGAAGAGCGTGGAAGCGCCATCGTACTCGAAGTGGATCGCGAGGGCACCCCTCACGCGGCAGACCCGTGCGATCTCCCGCCAGCCGCAGGTCATGAAGATCTTGCCGGCGGGAACAACTTCGATCTCCGCTCCGGTCGCCGGAGCGCTGCAGTCGGCGTGCTGCAGCCGGAGCTCGAGAGGCCCCCTCGGCGGCATCACGTCGGAGAAGAACCGCGGGAAGCGGATCTAGGAGCTTGGAGGCATCAGCGCCCACAGCACCAACTCGCGCGAGGAGTCTGCGGCATGGACCCCAGGGGCGGCGGCGCGCGTCGCCGTAGCACGGCGGCTCCGGACACGGTGTGGGCGGCGCTGCTCGTCGCTTCGTCCTCCCGAGCCCTCGACTCGGGCGTACAAGGGTAGCGGGTACCCCGGAGGAGGCCGCTCACACCAAGGCCTCGACACCACCTGCATCGCCGCTTCATCACGGCGATGAATCGACCTCTTCTTCGGCGGAAGAGGCCCCGGATCATCACGGGGAGCCTTTCCTTTCTCTTCAGTAGAAAACCTTCTGATGGGCGCCATTGTTGTCAGCAGTGGAGCAAGGAGGAAGAAGCAAGCGAGCGAGGAAGAGATGAGCAGCGGGGGCTCCGCCCCACTCCCCATTTATAGCAACAAAAGGCCAACCGGCGTCTCCCACGATCACAGGTAATGATGGTTTTCCTTGCATGTCGCAGGGACTTGTCAAGTCGTGCAGTCGCCGAGGCAGCGTGGGGAAGCGGAGACGCCCATGTCCAATCAACCGCCACGCCTCAACCGAGGCCGCAGGCTTTTGGGGCCCGCGGTGCTCCGAACTTGACCCTTGGCTTCGCCGCGAAGCCAAGCCCGAGCGCACCTTGGGCCCGGGGGCTACTGTTGGCGTTCTGGGAACGGGGGTCCCCAGACTTGCCTGCCTGCGGCCCACAGCGTGGCCAACCAGCAGGCCGTGCGGCCCATCTTTATCAACAAGGCATCCAAGACCCTCGCGAGGGTCCAAGCCTCGCGAGGCGGACGACACAAGACCTCCTCTGGAGTAGCCTAACCAGGCAGGCTCGCGAGGAGCGGAGATATCAAGGCAGGGCAAAACCTCACAAGGTCCTCGTGACGTGAGCCATGACGAACGACACTAGGCGGGCGCCAGGAGGGCGTCAGCGCGCACAACGTCCTTATTTCCTCTTTGTTGCTAAGGAGGCCAGCACAGGCGAAGAGTACCGAGGCATCAGGCAAAGGTTACTATATTGGTGCAACGAGACCAAGACCAGGAGGACGGCAAGACGGAGGTCATCGTGGAGCCCAAGACGGCGTCACCACCAGAGCTTTTTGCAGGCAAAGATCGCTTTTGTCAGGATAGCTTGTACTAGCTGTCCCCCTTCAAATTCGCCTGCCATTGTTGGCTCCCTTCCCGCTCGATATTTGGTAAGAGGACCAGGGCCTCCATAAATAGGTCTAGCCACCACAGTAGGAGGCATCGAATCCTCACCCGCACAAGTTCGACAAGCACAAGAGCACCTCAACCTCAGGAGGCTGTTCTTCCCTTGTACTGTTCATCATCAGCCCTAGAGGCAATCCACCACCACCACACTGGAGTAGGGTATTACACCACAACGGTGGCCCGAACCAGTATAAACCTCGTGTCTCTCTGTGTTGCGAGTTCGTCGAGTTCGTCCGCGAGATCTTTGCGAGCTAGGGCGTAGATCGGTAGGAGGGAAAGACTTCGTGCGCACCCCAGTGTTCGAACCTCAAGGGTTTGCCGGAACCCCACATCCGACAGGGACTGGGACGGAGGCCGAATTGCTAGTTGAGCTCCTGACGAGCCGAGCTGTCCTGCTGCAGAATAGTCTAGACCCTCTTAGCGGTATCAGGGGGCTTGGCAGCCAAATTAAGGTTCTTCTTGAGAAGGCCGCTCTGTACTTCTGCGCTAAGGCAGCGGTGTGCTCTTCTGTACGGAGGGAGCGTTCCGTGTTTCCATTGACTGTTATGATGCCGCGTGGACCAGGCATCTTGAGCTTGAGGTAAGCATAATGTGGGACCGCATTGAATCGAGCGAATGCGGTTCGTCTGAGCAGTGCATGGTAGCCGCTGCGAAAAGGGACGATATCAAAGATTAATTCTTCGCTTCGGAAGTTGTCCGGAGATGCGAAGACAACCTCTAGTGTAATTGAGCTTGTACAGTGGGCCTCTACACCCTGTATAACTCCTTTAAAGGTAGTCCTTGTGGGCTTGATCCGTGATGGGTTAATGCCCATTTTGCACATTGTACCCTGCTAGAGCAGGTTCAGGCTGCTGCCGCCGTCCATAAGAATTCGCGTCAGGTGGAATCCGTCAACTATTGGGTCAAGGACCAATGCGCCTGAACCGCCATGATGGATACTGGTCGGATGATCCCGTCGGTCAAAAGTGATCGGGCATGACAACCATGGATTAAATTTTCGGGCGACTGGCTCTATCGCATAGACGTCCCTGAGCGCGCGCTTGCACTCCCTTTTGGGGATGTGTGTAGCATATATCATGTTCACCGCTTTGACCTGAGGAGGAAACTTCTTTTGTCCCCCTGTGTTTGGTTGCCGGGGCTCCTCGTCATCGTCCTTGCTTTGCGATCCCTTTTCTTTGTTTTCGGCATTCAACTTGCCGGCCTGTTTAAAAACCCAAGAATCTCTGTTGGTATGATTGGCTGGTTTGTTTGGGGTGCCATGGATCTGGCACGGGCGGTCGAGTATGCAGTCCAGGCTGGATGGTCCCTGGCTATTTCTTTTATATGTCTTCTTCCGCTGACCAGACTTGGAGCCACTGAATCCGGCGTTGACTGTCGTGTCATCGGTGTTGTCACCATTGCTTTGGCGTTTGTGTCTGTTGCGTCGGAGCTTGCCATTGCTATTTTTGCCCTCGGAGGTGCCTATTTCGCTTGCTGTGTTTTTGTTGCGGGCCAGCCAACTGTCCTCACCCGCAAAGAAGCGGGTCATGAGTGCCGTGAGGGCTGCCATGGATTTCGGCTTTTCCTGGCCGAGGTGGTGGGCGAGCCATTCGTCATAGATGCTATGTTTAAAGGCCGCTAGGGCTTTGGCATCTGGACAGTCGACGATCTGGTTCTTTTTAGTTAGGAACCTAGTCCAGAATTTCCTGGCTGACTCTCAAGGCTGTTGGACTATGTGACTTAGGTCATCGGCATTAGGTGGCCGGACATATGTACCTTGGAAGTTGTCAAGGAAAGCTTCTTCCAAGTCCTCCCAGCTTCCAATGGAATTTTCAGGCAGACTATTTAGCCAGTGCCGAGCCGGCCCTTTGAGTTTTAGTGGGAGGTATTTGATGGCGTGAAGGTCATCCCCGCGGGCTATGTGGATGTGGTGAATAAAATCCTCAATCCATACCGCGGGATCGGTTGTTCCATCGTATGATTCGATGTTTACGGGTTTAAACCCTTCTGGGAATTCATGATCCATTACTTCGTCAGTGAAGCAAAGAGGGTATGTGGCGCCTCTATATCGGGCCGCCTCGCGACGTAGCTCCGATGGAGTCTGGCTGCAGTATTCGGCCCGGGCATGACTAGGTTTGTTACGTCATAATAGATAGCCGTCCTCGCGTGTCGAGGCACGTTCTCGCGATCCGTAGATCAATCTTGCATGTCCTACTCTACTGTCTAGGTCTTGGCGAAGGTCATATGTATAACCCCGAGCCGTCTTATCCCTGCCTTTACGGCGAGGTGGGACAGTCTAGTTTTCAGCCCGAGTTACTGTTTTATCCTGACCGCATGGCGGCCGGTCGGCCATATTGCATGATGCTGGTGCGGGCTCTAGCGCCTCGTCATCGAACTGAGGTAGCAATTTGCGCTTCGGGTAACTTTTGACTGAGCGTTTAAGGCCGTATTCCTCGGCTGCCAGGACATCGGTCCATTTGTCATTGAGCAGGTCTTGCTCAGCTTGAAGCTGCTACTGCTTCTTTTTTAGGCTCCTCGCAGTGGCTATTAGTTGAAGCTTAAAGCGCTCCTGCTCGAGGGGTTCCTCAGGCACGATGAAGTCTTCGTTGCCGAGGCTTACCTCCTCCTCGGAGGGCGGATGATAACTACCGTCCTCCGAGTCTTCTTCTATGGCCTGTTCATCAGGGCTGAATGGCCCATCTTCCCGATTGTCTTGTTCGGCAGTTTGTTCGTCGGGGTCTTCTGTGTCTTCGGCACCATCCGGAGTGTTATCGTCTCCTATGCCGGTGTTGTTGTCCTTGCTACGGCGCGATTTAGAGCAGCGCCGCTGACGACGGTGCTTTGGTTGTGTCTTAGGAGGGTCATCCTTTGCTGGGTTCTCCTTATCCTCGCCGCTATTTTCCTTGGGTGTATCCACAATGTAGACGTCGTACGACGAAGTGGCCGTCCAGCGTCCGGTAAACGGCGGGTTTTGGCCATGCTCTTCTTCTGCATCATCGTCCATACCGTCGATGTCTTCGGAGCCGTAATCGAGCGTGTCGGTTAAGTCCTCGACATTGGCTATGTAGTGGGTGGCAGGTGGGAAGCGAAATTCCCCATCCTTAGCCTCCGGTTCGAACCGGATATAGTTCGGCTGCGAGTCCCCCGCTAAGGACAGATTTCTTAATGAGTTTAACACGTCGCCGAAAGGCGAGTGCTAGAAGATATCTGCGGCACTGAATTCGAAGATCGATTACTGATCAAGCTCGGCCACGAGACACACATGGTTCGGAGCTTATAGCCGGAGACGAGTCCGAAGTTCCGGTGACATAGACATCACATGAGGTTAGGTCTGTGTGCGTCTCCAACGCAGCGGAATCTGCAGCCTCCGTGGTGGGATTGATCGTCCCGTCCTCGGATGGCACGGTCTGCTCTGGATCTAAGGCCGGAGCGGTTACAGGAGCAATTTCCTGAGTATGGTCCGATGATAGATTTAAATCATGTTCATCATAGGGATAGGGGGCGGCTGCCGTGGTCTCGAATCCGTCGAAGATCAAGTCTCCACGGATGTCCGCGACGTAGTTCAAGCTCCCGAATCTGACCTGATGGCCAGGGGCGTAGCTGTCGAGCTGCTCCAGATGGCCAAGCGAGTTGGCCCATAGTGCGAAGCCGCCGAACACGAAGATCTGTCTCGGGAGGAAGGTCTCCCCTCGGACGGCATCGTTGTTGATGATCAAAGGAGCCATCGAAAACCTTTTGAGGACGGCACAGTGGAACTCTCAATGAAAGCACCAATGTCGGTGTCAAAACCGGCGGATCTCCGGTAGGGGGTCCCGAACTGTGCGTCTAAGGTCGATGGTAACAAGAGGCGGGGGACACAATGTTTACCCAGGTTCGGGCCCTCTCTATGGAGGTAATACCCTACTTCCTGCTTGATTGATCTTGATGAATATGAGTATTACAAGAGTTGATCTACCATGAGATCGTAATGGCTAAAACCCTAAAAGTCTAGCCTGTATGACTATGATCCCCTTTCCGGACTAAGCCCTCCAGTTTATATAGACACCGAAGGGGGCTAGGGTTGTACAAAGTCGGTTACAGAGAAAGGAATCTTCATATTTGGTCGCCAAGCTTTCCTTCCACGCCAAGGAGAGTCCCATCCGGATACGGGTGGGGTCTTTGATCTTCGTATCTTCACAGCCCATCAGTTTGGCCCATGTCCAACAGGCCGGACGCCCAAGGACCCCTTAGTCCAGGACTCCCTCAGTAGGCACCTGCGTGGCGGCATGCAGCTTCTAGGCCAGCTCAGCAAGCACCTGCATGGTGGCATGCAGATCTTCGTGAAGACACTACCACCACGCCATCTCAGCAGCCTGCCAGCCGACATGGCACCGCATGCATCATTGGCCTGGACGCGTGTCGGAGCAGGGCGGGGCGGCGACGGACGGGATGGGCCTCGTTGCCATATCCAATAAAGCAACGGGACACCTAAGTGGGGCGCATTTAATGCATCTTGTCCTGTAATGACAGGCGATAAGCTTGTGTACTGTAGACCTTTCCACCTCCTCTGTGCCACTTTGGCAACCCCTTTTGCCTATAAAAGGAGGCCCGAGGCGACCAGGAGAAGGATTCAGATCTTTGGGCTACCCACGCACCGTAGCTAGCTCAAGAACTCAAGAACACTCAAATACATACACCAAAGCAAGACTAGGGTATTACGCATCCTCGCGGCTGTGACACCCCAAAATTTTGGCCTTGTTTTATTTATTAAAATGTTGCCAGGAAATAAAACTTTTTTCCAATTGTCAAGTTTTACCTTTTGTGATTCTGGATTTTTGCTTCAAGTGGGAAAAACCTTCAAAGGTATTGTTGGACTTGATTGCTCTCTAAAATAAAACAATTATTTATCGTTGGATTCAAATGTTGCAAGATTTATTTCCTCAAAGCTTTCTTCCTTTAAAATGATTTCTTTTGCATTTCGAGCCTGTTTGCACTACAACCATTTGACAAATGCATTTAAAATTTCCACCAAAATTTGGGGATGTCATGTGATGGTTCCACATACTTTTATGCAAAAATACCTTCTGCCATTGGAGATTTTGAGCTCTACACCAACTTTTCCAATCTGGTCCAGTAGGCATTTTTGCACTACAACCCATTTAAATATTTCTTTAAAAATTCTTCCAAGCGTTTGGAGATGTCAGTGGATGCATACAATTCATCTTCAAGCAGAAAACCAGTGATGTTCTTTGAAAAATTTGAGTGGATCAACCTCTTTTGCATTCTGGTCCAAATTGGTGATTTGTACTGCAACCTTATTTTTCTTTGCTCTAGTAACCCTGAGCTTTTTCCTACTTGTAGCCCTCCCTTCAAAACCCTTAAGTCCAGGAGAGTGGACTCATTGGAGGTTTTGAAGTACATGCTTTAAACCCTTTTTATTTCTGTCCAAAACTGGAGTTTTGCAAAACTTGCACTAACAAGTTTCTGGTTTTGCCCAAGTGATCTTACCACCATCTCCTGCATCTAAAGAGACCCTGATCTGGAGATTTTGGCCACTCCAAGAGTTGCCTAAGTACACTTGGCATTCTGTCGAACACCTGGTGTGCACAGTCTGTTTTGGCATGAGTTCTTTGTTTGCACTGTGATATTGTTCCACTGACCCAGCAACCTTGTCCACTGAACTCCTAGCCACCCCTACCCTTGTTCTGTTCTTTGCCAGCTCCACCCTCACGCTCTAGAGCGCACTGGCATTTCGTCGAGCAGGTGCCGTGCGTGCTCTGGGCACGCCCAGAGCGCACGTTTTGCACGCGCGCGCACTGAGCCGACACGCCACACTGCCGCACTCGACGCGACCCGTCCCTGGCCCCTCCTGCATCGCTGAACCGCGCACTAGCCCGCTCCCTGTTCCAGGCATCTCTGGCGCCCTGCTGCGTCGCTGGCCGCGCCCTTGGCGGCACGCCGGTGTCGGCAGTGGCCTCTGCCATGTTCGGCACCGCCCAAACCACGCCAGCGCGCTAGCTGCCCCTGGGAATACCTCGTGCTTATCCTCATGCTCGTCGGAACGCGTTCGTCGCCGCCACGATGCCCTGCAACTACAGCAACGGCTGTCGCCGGCGATCTTATCTTCTGCCGCCACGGAGCCAGCCTCGTCACGCTATAAAGGGAACCCCGAGCCCCTCCGAGCACTTAGGCGACATCAGACCCTCCCCGTAGAGCTCCCCTAGCAGTAGATTGACCGGAGAGGACCGTCCTCCCCAACTCCGGCCAGTTCGGCCGCCACTAAGCTCCGGTGGGATTCGTCGCAACCAGCCACCCTTTCGCCCAACCAGCACCACCAGTAGCTCCCTCTGGTCCCTGCGGAGCTGCCCAGCTACCCAACTTCGATCGGGGACCACCGGAGCACAAAAAGCACTTCGCCACCATAGCCTCTCTCCGCCGCAGAGCTCGCCGCCGGCGACTCCTTCCACCTCCGATGACCCAACAACCACCTAGGGGACCGCCTCAGTCTGGCCGTTCCATCCCCGCCCTTGGATGCCCTCGAGGGGCCGCCGTTCATCGCCGGCGATCGCCGGAGCCCCGCGCCGTTCGGACAGAGAGAAGGGAAGGCGAGGGAAGACGGTCAAACCTGACCAGTGGGCCCCCTGGACCCACTGTCAGCGACCCGCGCGCCCGTTCTCTCTCTGTTTAAGTGAAAGCGCAAAGCTCTGGAGTACGTCACCTCTGTTTTGAAAACGTATTCTCCCCCGCAGTGTTTTCCTTTTTCTGATTTTATTAAAACAGAGATTTGACCAAACTTTGACTGGCTATAACTTTTAAAATAAAACTCCAAAAGAGTTGATTCTTTTTCCTACCTCTCTAAAATTTCATCTAGTTTATTTTAAGATTTATTTAAAAAATATTTGAGACAATTTTTGGTACTGTGTTTGAAATATTTGTTATTTGTGTATTTTGCAAAATAGGATTTTTGGAGAAAAAGGAAAGCTTCCAATAAGTGCATCCTTTGCATACTCTTGAAGGCAAGCATTTCTGAACTCTGGCATAATATTTTGTTGTGGTGTTTTGACACGATCAAAACACCTTTTGACTTGGAGTATGTGATAGCTTTATGTATCGATATTGTCTCGTGCATGAGTACACTTTGGAGTTGTTTTGTGGTCAGCAATGGATACACTAATAATTTGGATCATCCTCGTGAGCTTCTCATGCATACCGGTAGGAAGCCGGGAAAGTCGTGGTCTTGGGTAGACACGAGCTTGTCCCTAGTCCCTCGTCGAGACGAGTATGCCCGGTATGGCATGGCGAGGCTCGAGGAGTGGTGATTTATTTCACTAGTGGTAATATTGTTGGAGGATACTTGGACCACCTGAGTCGGTTGTAGACCGAGTCTTGATCAATAGCTTCCTTATTTGTTGGTACCACCACTTGTCCCTGCAGGGGACAGGGTATGGTTCAGTAGGTTGTCAACCCCTTTCCAAAGCACACACCGTACAGAGAGGCCATGGTGGAAGATACCGGGTGCATCCGGTAGGCAGGCCACCTGGTCCGGGGGCATGGGTGTTTCCGGTTGGGACCGAGAGGGGGGGCACCCCCTTAGAGCGCGCGTATAGAAATTTGATCCCATGCTACGTCGAGGTTGTAGCCTCCCCACTTAGAGTTTTGCTTGGCAGGTGTCGTGGGTGATTCCAGACACCGGTGAGTTAAGCTGGTTTGTGCAGGTCAGGCGTGTTTTCAATTAAAAGACCGTAGACGGAATTAGTCCCGAGGGACTAAGTAAACCCGTTACTCGTGGAAAATGGTACTCCCTCTGCAGAGGATATATCCTGTTGGATAGTCATGTTCTTGAGTAAGGACCACAGTCTGAGTTGAATCTAGTAACGGTATTCGGATGGAGAACGATTTAACTAGATCTCAGTAATGGTATTCGGATGGAGAACGATTTAACTAGATCTCAGTAACGGTATTCGAATGGAGACACGGCTAACTGGATCGTAGTAACGGTATTCGGATGGAGATACGGCTTGACTAAATTATCGGTTTTCGGATGGAGAAACGACTGAACTAAATATTGTTTATGATTATGGCACATATGGATTATGATCTTTATTATTTTGGACTAACCATTTATATTATGTATTTTATTGAGTATCCCTGGGATGGTTCTACCTCCTGGATATTCGCTGTGATTACTCTCTTTTAAGCCCTTTATGTGGTGTCGCCCCGACGCCCGACTGCGGCATTATTATTCTTGCAGTTTCCTCTCGAGGAGTCATTCAGACCCTCGCTTGGCACCAGTATTATTATTCTTGCAGTTTCCTCTCGAGGAGTCATTCAGACCCTCGTCTGGCACCAGTATTACTATTCTTGCAGTTTCCTCTCGAGGAGTCATTCAGACCCTCGCTTGGCACCCAATACTTTATATTCGTTTATTTCACCCACATGTGTGCATCATGGTTTTCGTACATTTCGTGACAGTCGTGTGATCACATAATAATCCGGAGCATGTTTGATATATTATACCCGTGTTCTTAATGTTTGCGAGTACATTCAAACGTACTCACTGGCTTGTCCCTGGCTATTGTCTTGGCCAGATTCCTTGCTTGGAGATAAGCATCGCGGTGACAACCTCGGAACCTACGCGTTGACATTTGCAGCCTCGCGAAGATAGGAGTTATCCTGGTCAGCTGTTCTTGTGGGAAATGGAGTCCCATAGACGCAGATGTATCCAACCGCTTCCGCCATCAACCACTAGAAAACCAAATGTTGTACTCCTAGACCACAATGGTCTTGTACTACATATTTTTGTACTTGCTTGGAATTCTTGTATCAAGTTGGTACCTCATCAGCTAACAGTAATCCTGGGGCTGGTGAGCACACAGGCCGTTTTTCTGGGAATTTATATCCCAAAATCCGGTCGTGACAGCGGCCCGAACCTGGGTAAACGATCTTTGTGCTTCCTGTCAGACCCACTCTTTGCACAACCCCGTGCCCGCCAACCGTAGAAGGGATCCCAGTGATCCCATAGGTGTCGATCTGTACCGACAACCTGGGACTGGAACCTGGAGGAGGACATGTAGCCCATCTATAACGTGTAAGTGGAGTATGGTAAATTGTGAACGGTAGCACTGTGAATATATGTAGACTAGTCGTGCACAAATTTATCACATGAAGTGGAGATGAACTTGTGTGGCATACTGGCATTTGTCCTTTAGAATTTATTACTAGTAAATGTGTTATGTGTACGTGCAACTTGTGTGGTTGTTGCACGGGCTCCAACACGCTCTTTGAGAAAAAAAGTGGCACAACTTTGGATATAGGTGACGTGGCGGCATCACACAGTAGCATCATTCGCTATAGTTGTAGTATACTCCTACGAGGAGGACAAATCCTATAAAACCTTGCGCTTGGCTCTTTGCCTCTTCGGGAGGTTCAACAGTTCATTCTCGTGTGAACCTTGCACTTGGCTCTTCGCCTCTTCGGAAGGTCCAACAATGATGATACTATAATACAATATGCTTTTGGCAATCTGACACCGATTGAACTACTGAACGTCCACCGCGAGGGCGAGGGCGAGGGAGAGGGAGAGGGTGCTGTAGTCAAAACCCTCTTCTCGTCCTGTGGGTCACCGCGCACGTGGGCGAGGGAGAGGCGTAGTAAGCAAGCTTCTCCTCGTTCGGTGAGTTGACGAGACATATCAAAGCAGTACTAGTAATAGTCCATACTGCGTCCTTTCTGGTTGTGGCTTAATATGAAACGAGAAAATTACACTGGCGGTCAACGTATGTAACAACACGCTCTTTATGGTCACTATATAGTTTTGTGGTGATTATACGATCACTAGCTCATCGTAGAGCACCTTATTGCACCCTACTGACCGGCCACATTGTCGACGTGGCACTTTGTTGACTGGTTAAATTGACACCTTGTTTCTGGGTCCCATCTGTCAGTTGGCAGTGAAAAGAAATCAGTTAAACAAAACTTTACGCAGGCGCGACATGAGTCCAACCCTTGCGCGCGAACCACCCTGGCTGTGTATGTGAGTGCATGCACGTGTACTCCCTCGGTCTTCCAACAAAGAGTGTACATCGGCTCAAAAACAAATAGTGTACATCTACACTTCCAATGCATTTAGCCTTTAATCTAATTGATATTGATTGACTAATGCACCAACTTGTGCTGTAGCTACAGGCTACATGTCTATCCTTAATTACAGCATGCAACAACCTTTATTTAATCTTCTCCTCTCAATGGTCGCATGCACACATAAGTCTGCTACTTTTTGGCGTTAATTATGCCCTGGTCAATGTGTAAATCTCTATATGTACAGTCTTTCACGGACGTAGGGAGTAGGTTGAGCACTTGAGCGTGAGCGTGTGTGTTGCGTCGTGTGTTGTGTGCCGCATGGGTGCGTGAGTGTTGCGTGCGTCCATGTGTACGTCTGAGTGTTGCATGTTGCATGCATGCATGAGGCTTTTACTATCTCCGATTGACATGTTCATATTTCCAGCTTCATTAAAACGTTCCATGCAAGAATTAAGAGATTACTCACCAATGCGTGTAAAAGTTCTGGTCATTTGTTCCTCACGCATGCATTCCATTTAATACGTTCGTAAACAGAGTTTTCTTGAGGAAAACGAGCCCATTATCGAGTACTTTTGAAAAAAAATCTTCGGGAACTAATCATTTACTACTACATTGGTTGATAATTTTTTATGACCTGTATATAAACCTCCGTCCTGGTTTAATGGTCCCCTTCGTACTTAGTGTAAAATTTTGACTGTAAATTTAACTAACAAAGTGTCAATGCATGTCATAAAAAACTATACCATTAAAAACTATGTTCAAATACGAATCCAGTGGTATGATTTTTGGTGAAATGCGTTAACATTTTATTAGTTACATACTCCCTCCGTCTTGGTGTATAAGTCACTTTACGAAAACCAAATAATCCCAAAACACTTAGCGACGCTGCATTAACTCCCACCTCGTTTCTTGACATATCAACCAATAAGAGATGTGGGCGTGCATGTTTTCAATGACTCGAGACTACCAAACACAACATGCAGTGGTTAGTTCATTGCATGCAATGCTATTAATTAGCAAAGAAACATTAAGTTCTCTTGTTTTTCCGTCCTTGATCACGGTGCACAACCAAAGATGACTTATTCACTTGGACAGAGGGAGTAGATGGTCAAAGTTTGACACAAAATTAATGCATTGGTAAACATAAATTTTTGAGGAAAACGAGTGCATTAATTGAGTGTTTTTGCAAACTACACAAATTATTCCACCACTCACCATCTACCTTGGTTGATGAGATTTTTGAATTGAGCCCTATAAACCGGGAAGGAGGTAGTACTAGTACTCCTACATTATTGGCGCCGGGTGCCTTGACCAATGTTTCATCTTGTTGGATAGGATGAGCATAGAGGCACAGGGATACTGTAGATAGGAAGTCTTATAGCTATCCATTATTCCCCATCTCGGTCAGAGAGAACTATTCAACTAGTCTTCATAGTGAAGTGATAATACACACTGCAGCAGATGGGACACTTAATTAATAAGCTAAACCACCGTGTTGGTGTTACGAAATCAGCCTTACCCAGTACTGCCATCATGTTTGCCATTGGAGCACGCTTCCACAAATATGCCTACACACCTCTCTCCTCCATTAACTGACATATCGGCCCTCTTGAGGTAGACCCACATGTCATCGGCGTAACTATTTACACTCTGAAGGATGGTATATCCTGGTAGTAGTACTAGTAGAATTGAGATTTAATGCACTTTCTTCCCCGTCTTTCACTCTTCTTCCTCCTCTCTTCTTGTTCCTCCTCTCTTCCCCATCGTCGGCCGCACACCATTCCCCCCGCTCACTGCTCGCCCTCCCGCGCCATCTTCCTTGGTAGCTCGTGCGTACCATATCCCCCCGCTCACTTCTCGGCCACACACGCCATCTTCTTCGCTCGCCCGCCCGAATCCACTGCCCCGCTGGCTTGCAGGCACCGAAAATCCCAATCACTCAGCAGCCTAAAAAACCCTATGGCAGAACCGACTGACACGCAGAGCCGCGATTGGAATTCCCTCCCCGATGTTCTCTTGGAGCAGATCTGTAATCATATGGACCTGCTCATTACCATCCATCTGGCCGCATGCTTAGTGTCTTTGTACCGTCTACTCGTCTGCAACCGGCCGCCCTTTTCAAGAGACCCTGCTTGCTGATGCCCGATCCTCGCAGGTGGCCCAGACACCGACTTGACGATCCTACGGAGGTTGCCGTGGTGCCCCTCGACATGCTACCACTACCCGTCCACCTGTCCTTCATGCACGGCCACTACTGGGTGGGCATGACGGCCAATTGGATCGTCCTCATCCACCAATCAGGTAGTCCGTGGTGTCTCGTGGATATCTACACCCAGCGAGAGATCACCCTTCCATCGTTGGATACCGCCGGCATTGAGCCCCGCGGCCCGCGGGACACTCCTACCTACTACACACGAGACGCGTAGAGCTTTGGCTTGACCTCTATTTGCTGAAGGTTGTAATATGCAAAGTGCCCACACCATCAGAAGACTACATGGATTACAAGCTCATTGCCTTGTTCAACATGGGATTAGTCTATCTGGAATCTGGTCGCCATACATGGTTATGGCTCATCGTCAATCCTGTTGAGGCAACATTTCTGTCTGATGCTATAGTGAAGGATGGCATCGTTTATGCGATCGACACACAGATTGGCTGCCTATACTAGTGGATTCTATCGCCGTGTAATTGTTCTATCCATCTCATCTTTACCTTATGAATACGACTGCCTGTTGATTGTTACAAATTTAGAATAGATAGTATGTCTATAACCACATCATTGCTATATGTTCCTCTCATTTCCTAGATTTTTATGACCACACATGTTAATGTTAGAGTTGATATGAGAACAATTGGCATCTAATGATTGTTAGAATAGATATTATGAGTATAAGCTCATGATTGCTATATGTTACTCTCATTTCAAAGATTTTTATAACAACAGATGCTATTGCTTAGAGTTGATATGAGAACGGTAGTAAGTGCTATGGTAGAATATGAGTAGGCCCTGTCATAGCTGTTTTCCTCTCATTGTTACATGATGTTTGAACCATGACATATTGCTAGAATATGAAATCCATTGGCTTACTTTTTTAACTTGGGGCATGATTATGACCACGACATTGCAATTCTCTGTCTATGACATGTGTCACTATTATAATAATCTTTATTCCACACATACTCTGAACATGATTGTATATTTTTGTCCTTTTGGTCTCCAATTTCATTTGTTGCAGCAGACGCAAATGTGCTAGCCTTCATGATTCCAAGACCTGGAATCATACCAGTAGATGGGTGGTGGTTTATCGCTCGTTCAGCTAACGACGGTCATTTGATGCTCATTTGCACATACCAAATTGACCAAACCATTACATCAAACCACATGCAGTACAATGCCTGGGGCGTTCATGACTGTGATGGCTATGGCTGCTTCGTGTTCGAGAAAGATCCCAGCTCCGTTGGGCCAGGCGTATTCAACTGGAGGCGGGTTTACAGCGTCGGCAACCACTCCATGTTCCTCGAGCTCAATTATCATATCACCGGTGATGATTACCGTGCTATTCAACTTCCATTCGACAGGGGGAACTGTGTTTACACATCATACCATGGGTTTCATCAATCACCATATCCAGAGATTCGTCGACACAGCTTGTTGCTAGATAATCTTCAGTGTGTGAAAGGCATCGGGCTTCCATGCGATGGATGGCTTTTGCAAACCCGACATGCGGCGATTTGGTTCATGCCAACAACAAATATGCACAACTTGATTCGTACTGATATCTAGACTAAGCCATGTATCCTGCTGCTGTAGCATGACCCTCTTTTGTTGGATATTATGTACTGTTGTTAGTTTGAAGCACTCCTCTGGTTGAAGGATAGACACCTTTCTGGGATGAAGTGTATCCTAACTCACCTGCGTAGGATGTACTGATAATGATGATGGAGATGCTGTGCAGAAGCCATATATATCAATTAGGCTTCAAGTGCGTACTTGTTGGTGAAAGTGTTGTCCAATGGGAATTATATTTTGTATTACTCATGTATCCTACAAAGTCTGTCGCACAACCTTGTAACTTCTTACTCCCTTTCTAAATTTGTACTAGTTCTAATATACCGTATATTGAGCTAGTCGTACTACTACCTCCCTCCTAGTTTATTGGTCCCCTTCGTAATTTGTGTCAAATTTTGACCATAAATTTCACTAACTAAATGTTAATGCATGTCACAAAAAATTATATCATTTGATTCATATTTGAACATAGTTTCCAATGGTATAATTTTTGGTGACATGCATTGACACTTAGTTAAAGCTATGGTTAAAATGTGACACTAAATACGACTAGTAAGTACTACAGTAGTAGTACTAGTATACGTCGGTCAAATTATTCATCATGTCCTCACATTGAATTGACGTGACAACACGCTATGCGGTAGGTGACACAAGAGTCCCGGCAGCGTGTTCGGTTATTGTGGACTTCAGATTTGGAGTACCACTTATCTGTCAAAATCTTTCATCATTCACTTAAAACAGTCGATTGATCGTACATTGAGTACCATATAACTAGAATTAACCGATGCAAGTCCAAGAAGGATTGGTCGGTGCTGTCGATCCCACAGACCAGGAGCTGATGGAGCACCTTGATGCCAAAGTGAGTGCTAACAGCGCGAGATCTCACCCTCTCATCGATTTGTTCATACCAACCATCAACAGTGAGCACGGCATATGCTACACCCATCCTGAGCAACTTACATGTAAGATACTGATCGGTCGTCTACTTGCACAAACACATTCCTTTGTTTATAACTCTATTTTTCTCTTTAGACGCAGATCTAGTGAAGCAATTACAATTTGACAGTTAATAAAAAGTGAAACAAGTGACTGCAACATGCCACAGATGTTATGAAAATGCCAACTACGTACACTAAAACCTGTATTCGACAATACTACATGTATCACACTGAGTGGCCTAAGCAAGCATTTCTTCCAGCGCAACTCCAGGGCATTCAAAAGGGGCACATGTACGCGTCGCAAGATACAGTCGGAGTATGGTGGCACAAGACCGGCAATACCTTGCCGATGATGGTCAACGGCCGGCAGACGGGCAGCAAAAAGGTTCTGGTGCTGCACACCAACAAAAACTTCGACCAGCAGAGGACCAACTGGCTGATGCACCAGTACCACCTCAGGGACCTGGAGCAAGAGAAGGAGTGGGAGCTGGTCCTCTGCAAGATTTTCTACCAGACGAACACTAGGGCCAGGACTAAAAAGATTATAAGTTAGTTTGGTATTGGTACTTGTACTACCTGGTCGTCTGCAAGTTGGAATTATTGTTAACTAACTTTCGGTATGAACATGGCATTTGCTTCCAATCATCATGCCGAGGGTCGATGTGGATATAAAGCTGAATCATTTGTTTCAAAATGAATTTTCAGGCACCTGATTTTTATTTAATCTGTAGTATAAGCACCTGCAGTTCGAATTCCCAGTTCTCCAAACTTTTTACATCTTCGAAGTACGCAAGGGATCCATCCGGTTTCACAGGCTGATAGTTGGACGCAGCACGTCGGAACTGGGTTGTGGCATGCCAAGCCCAGCTGCAAATTGTTAAAAGAGAGGAGCGATGGAATTGGGCCTTCCAGAAGAGTTAAGTGTAGTGACCTCGATCGTGAAGCGCCTCCCATGGACTAAAAAAAGACCTAGTCCGTTATTATTAGTTGAAATGTGTAAAATATTCCATAATGAAAATAAATATGTAAAATGCAATGAATTTAGTCTGCTTTCAGTGAAAACCATCCGATTTGCATGAAATTCGTTCGTGGAACCACAAGACGGCTGTCCATACATAACCTAACCGTACGGAACCAGCAGGTCCATGGTCGTACGCAAGCAAGTGCATGCACTTATTATCACGATGGAAAAATAATGCTGACGCCTGAGATGGTGAAACTCATGAAGTCTTCAACGTACTCAATAATCGAGAGAATTTTGCAAGTACAGACTAATAACCAGGATTTAGCAGGTATATTGTTTTTTCAGGTCGAGCAAGTTTCAACTGGGCTGTAGACTGCCCAGGCTTCGTTTTGTTTTTAACAGGCCCAACCCATGACAACAATGGGGCTCAAAGATCCAGCAGGTATCTACTGGCCTCTGGCCCACTAGCGTTAGTTATATTTAGTCTTAGAACATCCGCATGCAGTTTTTTTACTGAATCAAACACACAGCCCAGTTCTATTTTCCTCTTGAAACGCCATGTCCTACTTCCGTTTTCTAATCTCTACCTATAGGTTTACTTGTTCATATACACGTATCATTATATTGAAAATACATAAAGTTCCCTTTTCATATTTACATCCTTATTTTTTGTAGTTGTTTTCCCTCACAGCGCTGATTTTTTTACCACTGGTTTTCCCTTAAACCAACTCAATTGTCCCACGTCTTATTTGCTTACAAAAACAAAATGATTTTTGGGCAAATCAATAAGTTCTTAAAAAATAAATGTTTATCATTTCGGGATTACAACAGTTCGGACTCCACCGAAATATGAAAAATAAGGTTGAACTTTTTGACCGTGGTCCTGGGCGAAAATGGGCTGTAATAAATTCCTTAAGAATTAGCAAATGGGCTAAAAATTATAAAAAAATAGCAAATGGGCTCAATGTTGTCTGCCACAGATTTGGAGGCTGACTTGTGGGCCTACTAAGTTCATGCATACACAAGGTTTCTAAAAAAAACTTAGTCACCAATCGATTCTACCTGCGTCAGACCGTTAGATGTCAATCTAACGGCAATCATGTTTCTTCAGTCTCTGATCTTCCAGCTCTAGACGCCCAAACCAGCGCCGGCAGAATCGCCTGCTCCCGCCTCCCGTGTCCGGCTGTGCTGCCAGGAAGGCCTCACGGCTCCACCATACTCGCATCCCTGGCCTGGCTATCCCTCTACTCACCCACACCTCATGTTATTTTTTGGCGACAGCAGCCGAACCAGTCAACCCTCATACTCCCCACCGCGTGGGCAACCACTGCCGTGTCTTCCCTGGCTCCGTGTCGTTCCCTTCCTAGGCCTCGCCGTCGTCCACCGCCCTGGTGCTCTCGGCGCAGCGTGGTCAACGAACGACATCCATCAGAAGTGGACTGTATGCGGAGAGGCTGACAGTTGGGTCCACGGCCGCACACAAGGAAATGCCTCCTTATTACGCGCAAAATAATGATTCCTCCACCTGACATCTGGGGCCCACTGGAAGGGCCTCTGTATTTTGCGAAAAAACGTTCCCCCGCTGACAGGTCGGACCCACCAGCTATATCTTCGCATGTAAGGAAGTGCCTCCTTATTACGCACAAAAAATGAATACCCCCTGCTAGCTGGGACCCACCATAGTGAGAGGCAGACATGTGGGCCTACTAAGTTGACATGGACGGAGGGCTTTGTCAACTTAGTCAATATGAACGATTCAAGCTCTAGTGACCGTACGATGTCCATCCAACGGCCGTAGTGCTTCTTCAACCTCTGGTCTTCTTGCTCCAGCCGCCCAAACCAGCGCCGGTCGTGCTTCCTGCTCCTGCCTCCGGTGGCCGGTTGTGCTGCGACGACAGCCTCACACTGCAGTCGAACCAGTCAATCCTCGTACTCCTCTCCGCGTGGGCATCTAGTGCCACGTCTTCCCTGGCTCCGCGTCGTCCCCTTCCTAGGCCTCGCCGTCGTCCACTGCCTTGGTGCTCTTGATGCGGCGTGGTCAATCTGGTCAAGGAACGACTTCCATCGGAAGAGTACTGTACGTGGAGAGGCTGACAGCTGGGTCCACGGCCGTAGCAAGGAAGTGCCTCCTTATTACGCGTAAAATAATGATTCCTCCACCTTACAGCAGGGACCCACCGGATGGGCCACCGTATTTCACAAAAAAATGTTTCCCCACTGACTGCTGGGACCCACCAGCTACATCTTCGCACACAAAGAAGTGTGCCTCCTTATCCTCCCTGACAGTCGGGACCCAGCTGGTCGCAGCGTACATAGCGTTGTCATTCTGGTCGCGAACGTGTACGTGCATATGATCGGTCTGTCGGCAGGCTGCAGCGATGAACCGTGGCCGACTAAGGAAGGGCACATGTCGTAGTAGAGGCGCGCATGTAGCATGTACACGTACGTACAACCAGGGTGCAATAAATTAAATGCGGCCACGTACGTACATATGGGCAGGGTCTCAAACGCCTACTCGCGCATACGTACGGCCAGGGCTCATGTACATGGAGAGGCAGCGACAGCGTCCTGTTCATCGATAGCCAACCGGCAGGGCCAGAATGGAATGCGTCGTGTTCATCAGGAGCCTACCGGCTTGGACGGAACAGCTGATCGAAACGAGGCCTGGCGTACCGCAGAACGGAGGAAACGACCTTCTGTTCGACAGGCCACGGTCGAAACGGGATCCTGTTCATCGGGAGGGGTCTGGCGTACCGCAAAATGGAGGAAACAGACTTGTGTTCGAGTGCCTACGGTTGAAACGGGGTCCTGTTGATCGGGAGGGGTGTGGCATACCATAAAACGGAGGAAACAGACTTGTGTTGGAGCGTTACGGTCGAAATGGGGGTCCTGTTCATCGGGAGGGGTGTGGCGTACCACAAAACGGAGGAAACAGACTTGTGTTGGACCGCTACGGTCGAAACAGGGGTCCTGTTCATTGGGAGGGTGGTGGCGTACCGCAAAACGGGACTCCACGGGCTGCTGTTCATCTCCATCGTCGACCTCCTCCAGCCTCCACGGGCTACTGTTCATCCACCGTTGACTCCTAAAGCCTCCACCTACGATTGTTCATCCACGGGCTCCTGTTCATCCAGCCTCCACCGCTCCTCCATCGGCTACTATTTAACCAGCCCTCTCCACGGGGTCCTGTTCAACCACCCGTCCACGGGCTACTGTTCATCCAGCCCTCCACTGGCTATTGTTCAACCAGCCCTCCTCTGGGCCCTGTTCATCCAGCCCTCCACGGGGTCCTGTTCATCCACCCCAACCCGCTCGATCGATCGGGCTCCTGTTCATCCAGCGGCAATGGCCTGTACTACCACGAAGTCCTGTTCATCCAACCCCCACCGGGAACTGTTCATCAACCCCCCAACAATGCTCACTATTACTCAAGAGGCAACAGGTTCGATCGCTTCAGTTAGCAGCAGTAGCGAAGGAATCACTCGATCAGGTTCAGGTAATAGCCAGATCGATCGATCGCTCGGGTTCAGTAACGCGTAGCCTCCAGTGCAATCGCTCGAGTTCAGTAGGCGAATGCCTCACTTGGGTTCAATTAGAGCCCAATGCCTCGTACCCACACGCGTACGTGTACGAGAGAAACGCGCATCGCTCGGCCCCCGACCATCCACCGTAACCGGGAACTCCCCGATATTTTCCTCACCTTCGCTTCTACCATGGTTTTTTCCGTCATGGACGGCCCAAAGAATGTCATGCAGCTGCGTCTCCGGCTCGCCCAAGACGAAAAGCCCATTTTTTATCATGATTTTTTGTCATAGAAGTAGGAGCCCACCACATCTATGAGGATACCAGGTTTTGTCACAATTATAGTCATAGAAGTGTCATAAGCATGACAGAAAAAAAATTCGTTTGGCCCAAAATGTCACGGATGTGTATTTTTTTTGTAGTGTAGTACTAGTAAGTAGTACAATGAAAGAGAAGGCGAGAGGGTTAAAAAATCTAATACTACTAAATCATAGTACTAGTACACTAAACATGTCCCAGTCAAGAAAAGAAAATAACTAACAAGTACTACTACTCTAACACACAACAATGAGAAAATGGAATACCTGGGTAGATGGTGACGGTCCGATCGTGGTAGATCGTGTGACCATGTTGCACATCCGTGGTACCATGGGTAACAACTGCTAAGATAGTTGATCCCAATATGCCAAAGACAGCTACAAGGTTCCAGGTTAGACCAAATCGCGGATGCAAATGCACATCTAGGATTGACGATCTTATTTTGATCGGGGGATGACTGGTCCCTGCAAAAGAATGGAGTACCGTTAGGGATGCAAATGATGGTTTGTGCATTCTGTTTGTAATCTCCCGTACCGTAGGATGGCAACCAGATGAAAAAAGTCCCATGGCTTGTCACCGCGAAGATGCGACCTACATGGCACACGGCGTCTTCGAACGTGTAGGGGTACAAATCTGCCGTGGCCAACATGTGCCAGCCTCTGCCATTACTGCCTTTTGTATTGATGGCAATCCTTATGTCGAACAACGCGATGAGATAGTAATCATCGTAGCCGCGTCGCTTTGTCAGCGGGTCCGCAATTGCTATCTTCTTCAATCTCATGTAGGCATCATCATACGTATTCAAGCCCAGCCAGTCAGGAAGGCTGATCCTAATGGTGGAGAAGGGGTCTATGGGAATGGTCGCACTGCTGTGGATGTTGTGCAAAATGATGGTGGTATCCGGCCGAAGGTTTGCAAGCTAATCTTCGTTGGCACCAACCCAGACCTATATATAAGACGGTGGGTAGCGGAGAAATTACGGGATGGAATAACTAAGTACTATATTTATAATATACATGATCAAACTCAGTCCGGAAGTACTATATTTATAATATATGGGATGGAATAACTAAGTACTACATGATCAAACTCCATGACTGACCTGCTCATTGGACAAAATCCGACTACCTCTCAATGTCGGCAACTCTAGCATAGTCAACGTGCAACCATGGCTAGGGAGCGGTGGACTGTTCGATAGATTCCTCCATAGAATAACCTTCTCCTCGAGGATGCATGGAAGACCAACAAGCATGGCATTTCCCAAGACTGTTTAACCACCGTCTTAAAATAGTTGGTGCAGGAAGTACCGAGTCTTGCGGCCATGAGGACATCAGAGTGGCGTGCGATTTCTCCCAAAGGATCGTCGTCCAAGGTCTCCCAACCCCGACGAGGAGGAGAACCGCCTGGCGAATCCTTGGGAGCAGCGACAAACTGCCTTGGTCTCTTCGGGGGGAGGGGAACTGGCGAGGAGAAGATAAGAGCATAACCCCAGGGCCTCGTCCCTTCGTCAAGGAAGTTATGCGGGCACACATAGTGGTAGTGCGATGGTGCGGCTATTATTTACTTATACGTAGTGTTGTAGCACTAGTACTTTCTCTACTAGTAGTGCGATGTACTGTACTTCTATAGTGCACCAGTTTTGAACTCTTGAATCTCAAGGCCAAGGAGCTACAGTCGCAAGTGGAGGGTACTACTGTTCTCTAGAACCATTGCTGTATTACCAATGCAGGGAAAGTACACCAGCGTAGTGCGTACTCTCCGTGCTCTATGCAAGCGCGTAGCTGGCCTACTCAGCTGCTCCTCTCACGCACACACTAGCAGCCTATTTATCAGCAACGGTTACTGCAGGGGCAGAACATTTTTGTTCTTTGATAAAACGAGACTAGGATTTTCGCTTCCATTTGTGGAGGTGTAATGGATCTCAACGAACTTTGTTTGTTGGTCCTTCCTTCTTTATGAATGAGATGAGGCAAAGCTTTTGCCTCCATTTCAAAACAAAAAAATCACATCAAGAGGAATTTTTTATGGATTTTAGAGCTGATAATGGAGCGAAGTCCATGTGTGCAACGCCACAAGCTACAGAGTAGTAGCACTTTACGTACAGAGCCATATTGCATAGTTCCCAATGTCGTGCCAGGCTTTTCCGGCTCCTCGGGCTTAATTGGGAGGCGCTAGTTCAAATATGGTAGCTGATGAGGAAGCAGCAAGCAAGGAGCGGCTAGGGCGAGCACGCAGGCGAGAAACGTTACACGGTGTGAATTAATATACAGGAGTGCTACTACTTTACGCAGTAGTGCTAGTACTACTCTAGTACGCAAGCCACGAGATGATGGGAGGGAAAACCCGTTCACGTGGCTGGGATATCCAGTGCACCCACATTGTGGTGCGACACATTCCGTTTGACTTGAAAATTCAAACTCCCAGTGTACAGTATTGGCTCGCAGAGAGGTAAATATTAAAAAAAGGCCGCTACGCGTTCGGCCGGGATCGAACCCAGAAAAAAGCTATACACTCCCGCGACCACTAGTAGTACAACGCAACCTAGAATCGCCTTTTGTCGCTAGTGCATTGTTCCTTACAAGAAACCACTACCAAGAAACTACAAGTTTCCAACCAGCCCTACCAAGAAACCACTACTCTACAAAAATTAGCAAAAACATACCGAAATTTTCTTAATCCGTCGCAATAAACTACCAAGTGTCGTTATAGGCATGTTTCAACCCAAGTCGCCCCTTGAAAGTGCAACTAATCCCTGGGTGCACTACAAAAAAAGACACATCCGTGACATTTTGGGTCGAACGAGTTTTTTTCCTGTCATACTTATGACACTTCTATGGCGATAATTGTGACAAAACCAGGTATCATCATAGATGTGGTGGGCTCCTACTTCTATGACAAAAAATCATGACAAAAATGGGCTTTTCATCCTGGGCAGGCCGGAGACGCATCTGCATGACATTCTTTGGGCCATCCATGACTGAGAAAACCGTGGTAGAAGCGAGGGCGAGGAAAGTATCGGGGGAGTTCCCAGTTACGGTGGGTGGTCGGGGGCCGAGCGATGCGCATTTCTCTCGTACGTACGCGGTGTGTGCGAGGCGTTGCACTCTAACTGAACCCGAGCGAGGCGTTGCGCTCTAACTAAACCCGAGCGATTGCACTGCAGGCTACGCGTTACTGAACCCGAGCGATCGATCGATCCCTTGCTGTCAACTGAACTCGAGTGATTCCTTCGCTACTGCTGCTAATTGATGCTGATCAAACACTGCTCCCTCCTTCCCTTGATGAACAGTGAGAGTTCTTGGGGGGGTTTGGATGAACAGTTCCCGGTGGGGGTTGGATGAACATGACCCTGTGGTAGTAGAGGCCGTTGCCGCTGGATGAACAGTACCCCGATCGGTCGAGCCGGTGGATGAACAGGACCACGTGGAGGGCTGGAAGAACAGGACCCCTTGGAGGGCTGGTTGAACAGTAGCCGGTGGAGGGCTGGTTGAATAGTAGCCGGTGGAGGGCTGGATGAATAGTAGCCTGTGGAGGGGTGGTTGAACAGGACCCCCGTGGAGAGGGCTGGTTGAACAGTAGCCGGTGGAGGAGCGCGCGGTAGAGGCTGGATGAACAGGAGCCCGTGGATGAATAATCGCAGGTGGAGGCTGGAGGAGGTCGACGGTGGATGAACAGTAGCCCGTGGAGGCAGTCGACGGTGGAGATGAACAGTATCCCGTGGAGTCCCGTTTTGCGGTACGCCCACACCCCTCCCGATGAACAGGACCCCTGTTTCGACCGTAGCGCTCCAACACAAGTCCGTTTCCTCCGTTTTGCAGTACGCCACACCCCTCCCGATCAACATGACCCTGTTTCGACCGTAGGAGGTCCTTTTCCTCCGTTTTGCGGTACGCCAGACCCCTCCCGATGAACAAGATCCCATTTCCACCGTGGCCGGTCGAACACAAGGTCGTTTCCTCCGTTCCGCGGTACGCCAGGCCTCGTTTCCATCGGCTGTTCCATCCAAGCCGGTTGGCTCCCGATGAACACGACGACGACGCAGTTTCTCCATTCCGACCCAGCCATGTACACGAGCCCTGGCCGTACATATGCGCGAGTAGGCGTTCGAGACCCCGCCTGTATGTACATATGTGGCCGTATTTTCTTTCTTGTACCCTGGCCGCTGTACGTACGTGTACATGCTACATGCGCGCCTCTACTACGACACGTGCGCGCCTCTACATCGACCAGTATGTACGTACACGTTCGCGACCAGAATGACAAAGCTACGTACGCTTCGACCAGGTGGGTCCCGACTGTTAGGCACTTCCTTGCGTGCGAAGATGTAGCTGGTGGGTCCTGGCAGTCAGGGGGGCCAATCATTTTTTTGCCCGTAATATGGACGCACTTCCTTGCGTGTGAAGATGTAGCTAGTGGGTCCCAGCAGTCAGGGGGAAACAATTTTTTTTTGCAAAATACGGTGGCCCATCCGGTGGGTCCCTGCTGTCAGGTGGAGGAATAATTATTTTGTGCGTAATAAGGAGGCACTTTCTTCCTGCGGCCGTGGACCCAGCTATCAGCCTCTCCACGTACAATACTCTTCCGACGAAGTCGTTCGTTGACCACATTGACCATGCCGCCTTTGAGCACCAGGGCGGTGGACGACGGCGAGGCCTAGGAAGGGGACGACGCGGAGCCGGGGAAGACGCGACAGTGGATGCCCACGCGGAGGGGAGTACGTGGGTTGACTGCTTCGGCTGCGGTTTGAGGCTGCCGTCGCCGGAGAATAACAGGAGGTGTGGGTGAGTATAGAGGGATGGCATGGCCAGCGCTGGCAGCACAGCCGGACATGGGAGGTAGGAGCAGGCGGCACGGTCGACGCTTGTTTGGGCGGCTGGAGCAAGAAGACCAGAGGTTGAAGAAGCACTACGGCCGTTGGATGGACATCGTACGGTCACTGGAGCTAGAATCATTCATATTTACTAACTTGACAAAGCCCTCTGTCCCCATCATCTTAGTAGGCCCACAAGTCAGCCTCCCACTATGGTGGGTCCCAGCTAGCAGGGGGTATTCATTTTTTGTGCGTAATAATGAGGCACTTCCTTGCGTGCAAAGATATAGCTGATGGGTCGACCTGTCAGCGGGGGAAGGTTTTTTTCGTGAAATACAGAGGCCCTTCCGGTGGGTCCCAGCTGTCAGGTCCACAGCCCCCGCACAGCCCCGTTGTTACCCTGATCCGTCGCTAAAACTAGTATAAATAACACCTGCTTGTTCCTCAAAAAAAAGTGAATAACAACTGCGCGACCTGCTGGGTCCCTGGTGTCAGCCACTCGTTGTGTAATTCTCTCGTTTATTGACTACCTTGACAATGGCGTGAGTCCCAGATGTCCAACCATTAGGAGGAACCATTTTTTGGGGCTTTTAATAACGAAGCACTTGCTTGCGTACTGCCATGACGCTGGTGGGTCCCTACTGTCATACTCTCCACGTATAGTCATATCCTTGTTCCTCTCGGTTGTTGACGGTGTTTACAACACAAGAGGGTGGCGCACTGCGCACGGCAAGTGAACCAAGGCCAAGGACGACGGCGAGGCCTTGGACGGAACGAACAGGAGCCGTGGAAGATGCGCCAGTACAGTCGCAGGCGGAGGGGAGTACGAGGGTTGACTGGTTCAGGTGCGGGTGCGTGTTGGGGCTGACGTCGCCGGAGAATAACATGACGTGTGGGGGAATAGAGGGAGGGACTGGCCAACGTTGGAGGGTACGGTAGGGCGGCGGAGGCGCAACCAACCATGGGAGGCGGGAGCAGGCGGAGCTGACGGGGTGGTTTGGTTTGGGCAGCTGGAGGAAGAAGACCAGAAATAGAAGATACACGACAGATGTTGGATGTCAATCCAACGGCTGGCCAACAGAAACGTTTGTTGACTAGCTAGTAAGTCGACACCATCTTGGATAGGCTATTTCCTCGTGGGTCCCAAATGTCAGAATCCAAATCTGTCACGGTCATGCAGCCTTTCCTATGAAAATTTACAACCCATTTGGTGTGCTAGTTCGAAATAAGTTTGTGTGTGCTGGTGGGGGCTAATCACTTGGCTTCTGTAATGCACAGTGAGCTCAAGCAGCCGGCAAGAGTGATGTTATTTCCCTTGGTTGGGATTTGTTACAAAATTTCGCTCTAAATTAAATGAATGGCAAGCCATTTGCCTTGTTTCAAAGAAAATATGACGGTCACAGCCGGGTTGAAAAGGGCAAGAACATCTAACTCCAGCTTACAAATTGTACAAAAGCATGAGGGTTAATTGTTCATCAGGTTTAGACAAAACCCAGGTTGAAAAGGGCAACAACATCTAACAATCAAATGGATCGGTCAGGTCCATAGAATGAACATCCTGGGTCATAAAATTTACTGCATTATGACCACAATATGTTGTAAATAGATGCCCGGCATGTTCAGAAGCTCTTTTGCCCACCTGAAACTCCTTTTTTTGCTCTTCGACATACACATCCATCATAACCATGCTGCTGATAAACTTAAGCCTGATGGACAATAGTAACCTCGCATTCAGCAGGAAGAATGTGACAAATCTAGTGTTTGCATGGTTGGCTACATATTGTTCTAGCTTTATTGTCTTCAATCGAATGTCACGAGAAGTGAGAAAATCCCGGTGCTTACGAATCCACCGATTGGTTCTTTCTTACCCTGTCCTGTTGCCTAAATAGACATGAAGATTGAAAACAGTTAAGGTATAAAAAAGAGTGTGGAAAGAGCAACAGCTGAACGGTTAGTACACTATATGCGGGCTTCCAATGTGCGTGAAATTATCACCTTTATATACAACTTCTCCAGACATGGAAAGCATTGCAGCAACCCAATAATCTTGTTCAGATCAAAACTATTCATTTGGATATATAAGATCTTGACAGAATCCAGCACCATTGATAGGCTATCCATGGAGAAACTCTTCATTGAGCATAGAACATAATATTAGTACAAAATGTGTACGCCGAGATGATATATAACTTATGCACAAAAATTTAAAATGCAGCTTATGGTTACAAGTGTAGATGATAATATAAAGTACCTGAAGAACTGTGCAGCCAAACACCATCTTGAAATGAGCACAGAGATCATGTATCACACCCAAGGTCTCCAGTTTAGGCACAGAGAGGACGGTTATTTGAGACGGTGAATAACTAGAATCAAGGATCAACCTTTGAAGTGAAGGGGGATCTTGGATGATGAGCTGCCTTCCGTCAAAAGAAATTCCAATTCTTACAAGGTTAGGCGACTTTATTTGGAGGCAACCAATTCTAACTGTGAAAACAAGCACCAAGCACTCCAGGGTAGGGCAACTAGAGTGGATGATGCTGTGCAATGAGGCCTCCGATATACGAACCCGCACAAGTGAAAGTTTCTTGAGAAATGGGAGTCGAAAGTTTAGTACCAGATTTTCTGGTAGGTAGCACAGTGCAAAGGTGTCGGTGTGGAGAGAGAGGAGGAAAACCGCGAGATGGACATCGGTGCTGAGGGCACAGGTAGATGGCGTTCGGTATCTGGTAGGTGATTTCCAGGGGAATAGTAGAACTCAAGCAACTGTAGTTCTGTGAATTCAGGGGATTTCAGCCAGGCGTCCACCTTGTAGGGCATGGTATGCTTGCTCAAGTAGCATGACGGGATGTAGAGGCTTTGAACGGAGCCCTGGTGGGAGGAGATGATGGCTCTGGGGATTTCAAAATCATTGAAGAGAGATAGCTGACGACAGTCGAGATTATGGGGCATGGCGCGCCATAGAGGGCGCCACCGAATTGAGAGGACTTGGGTGCGGCAGCAATCCTTGGTGGGGAGAAGCAAGATGATCTCCCCAAGGACGGCGTCCGGGAGATCGCTGATGCAGTCCACCCGAGATTCTACGGGTTCCTGGGATCCGCTGGGGGCGGGGTCGCTGCTTCTCCCCGCGCTACCGGGTGTGGGATCTACAACAGGCGTCGCCGCTGGCGGGAGCCTCATCTTCTTGGGGTGGGGTCAGCCGACTCCATTTTCCTCGAGGGCATCGCGTCGCGCTCACAGATTTGAGCAGAGTAACGAATGGCGAGCCTAGTTGTAGTGCGAGTGAAGAAGAAGGGGAGCTGAGGTTTTTCTGTAGTAGTGAGGAAGAAGGGGAGCTGGGATTTTCTGTAGGAGTGAGGTGAGGAATTTGGGGGTACGAGTGGAGCGAGCTGACGTGAGGTGGGTGGGAGTGAGGAGGAAGAAGATCACCCAGGTTTTTTGCGGGACGGTGGGCTGGGTGTGGGTAGCGCCTCTCATTAAGTAATTATATGGGCTTTTGAATTAGTTTTATTATTTACTAGGGTGGATGGGTTGTTTTGTCTTGGGCCCAGAGAAACAATTACTACTAGTACAATGGAGACACTCTACAGCTACCAGAAAAACAATTACTACTAGTACAGTGGATACACTACCGCTTCTGGCTCCTCCGGTCATCGAAACGTCTCCCTCTACTGATTGTCGTTTTAATTTTGTTCATCGACATGCGGGCCATGCCGTGCGCGGGCCCAAATGCCACCCACCAAATTAGAAGGCAGTATGCAGGCGGAGAGTCACCCCGGTCATAGCGTGGCAGTAACGAGCCGTTGTATCACAAAACCCCACGTTCCCGCAGTCTAAGTTTGACGGACGAAGCAACCATCATTTCAATCTTCGCCGAATCCCCTTCTCTCTCACCGTCTTCAAGAAAGCCAACACTCGCATCTGCCACTGTTCTTCTCTCCCAGCGAAGGGAAGGTAAGCGAATCCGTGATATTGGTATATTTTCGTTTAGAGAAAAAAGAACTTTTGCAAAGCAGTAACCGATCCTCACTCTCTTTTTTGTTTCATTGTCATTGCGATTGTGTTTTCCTTTCAGTGGTCTCCTAGTATTCATCAGTTTCATGATGGACCAAGGAGAACCAGGCAAAGATCTACCGATATTGGAGCAGACGC